>NC_036875.1:1381642-1718285 GCF_002910315.2 Salvelinus sp. IW2-2015 | reverse complement strand
ATGAGGGAGGACCCGTAAGTCAGAATTCTGTTCATATCTGAAACAACTTTAACCTCACAAATATCTGTTCAGCTTTCTTCCTGTCTTCTTTAGTAAGACTGTACCCTCAGGCCACACTATGCGCCTGCTCTGAAGTTTAAACAGAATAATAGTTGGATTTACAGAATATAGAGCCTTTCCAGTACTCAAAGTGCTGTAACACATTGATACACATTGCACCACCAATGGGTAGCACCCTAGGGTGATGAACGGCAACCATCATCAACCTCAATGCTATTCAATATAGTGTAAATGTTGTGTAACAGGACATCTCTCTCTCTTCTCCTCGTGTGACAGGGAGACAGAGGTCCTCCTGGTGTCAATGGAACGCAAGGTTTCCAGGGCTGTCCTGGACAGAGGGGCATCAAGGTCAGTACCCACTTAGCACCACTGTATCAATCAATAGGTTAACTGATGTGAAATCAAAACAGAATGTAATATCTTTTTTGCATAAAATATGTAAGAATGTATCTCCTTTTTCTCAATTGATCAGGGTGGTCGTGGATACTCTGGAGAAAAGGTGAGGGTTTTTTTCAATAGAAAAATCAATACTTTACTTCAAATGATAATTGATAATATGTTGATCACATAATAGCTTGTTTAAATGTTAGTGATGAGATTTACCCTCAATAACCCTTGTCTTCTGTCAGGGGGAATATGGAGAGATCGGCCTGGATGGCATAAACGGAGAAGAGGTAAGAAAAGCGTAGTTTATTTTACAATAAGATTTGTTTTTCTATGGCATGTGCTGAAAATGTATCCTAAAGTTGGAAGGTCATACAGAACTTTACGTGAACAGTTACAGATCTTGACATATTGGCATCATGTCAGAAGTGCTTTTGAAATCCTCCCTTAAATCCACAACTTTACATAGCAAAATGTACAGTAAATCTAGCTTTGAATGCTTACGCTTACAAGACAGACCCACAGTAGTAAAGGCGAATATAATGACTTATGATTAACTTTTAGACCACGCTTGAATGTGTGGCTGACTGATTTACTGCTTTCCACCAGGGCAAGAGTGGAGTCGCTGGACCCCCAGGAGACAGAGGGAACCCTGGGAGAATGGTGAGTCCTCATGTGGTCATTGCAACCTCATAAACATCATTTTTTGGCTACTTTTCCATGCATTCATTCATTTTAATTATTCGGATGTGCTTACCACTCACAAATGTTTGTTTCTGTGTTCAGGGACCCAAAGGAACTAAAGGACATGCAGGAGACATCGGGGATACAGGAATCAGAGGAGATCCTGTAAGAATCTGTTAACATCTGAAATACAGTACAGCCTTATTCCAGATTACATTTTACATTTCAGTAATTTAGCGATTTACATGAGCAATTAGGTTTAAGTGCCTTGCTCAACAGATCAGTGCTTGTTTTCAATACAGAATTATTTAGTTCAGGGATGGAAAAACTGATACTGGTTCAGTCTTCAGTTGGTGTKACCTTATAATGATAGCAGGAATCCCAATCATTGGGATTCATATGGTAGATATAACAGAGAAACCAACCAAACTAGTCAACAAAGTATTTTGTACTACATCATTAACAGCCAAACTGATTCTGAATCTGATTCCATTTGCTTTGTGTTTGCTAGGGAACCACAGGTCAAGATAACAATGTGGCTGGACCTAAAGGAGACCCAGGCGATGTCGGCCCAGTGGTAATATCTTCCTCTCACCAAGCTAGTGTGTTAACTGCCTGTGGGGATTACAGTGTTTGTATAGGAAATCAACTATAAAGTTTCCTTGTATTCTTAATGTTTTGTGTGCTGATTTGCAATTGCACAGTGAGTAGGAGTGAGCATCTTCACACCTCATTTCCTGTTTAAGCCGTCACTACGTTTCTTTCACCGGTGTCACTTCCTGTTATTGTCATTGATGATGTACTTTGTCTTGAATCCTAGGGAGAGTCAGGGGAGGATGGTAAGAAGGGAGGCCCCGGTGAACCAGGCAGGACGGTATGACTACTCTCTCTCTTCTTCTCTTATGCTAAAAAAGGTGTTATCTGATATTTGGCTTAATATTTCTTTATACCGAATAGTTCACTTATCTATGCACCACCACATTATGAGGTAACTCAGTAATAACTGTGTCTGTATGATGTATTTATTCCCTGTTTGGATTGTATTAGGGTTCTGATGGTAGAAGAGGCCCACCTGGACAAGCTGTAAGTGAACCCTGAACCTTACCTCTGAACATATCCAGTCTTGATGCCTTGCATTAGCAGGCCTAATTGTTGCATAACCAGGCTGCATTACTGTGCCTGATATCAGGGTAACCAGCCCTTYCACACCAAATTACCCATTGCTATCTGCATATTGACAGCACTTCCCATGCAGTCATCAGACTTAAATCATGGCCACTGTTAGTCTAGCCTGGTGATGTCAATACCTACGTCATTACCTTTTTACTCCTGAGACCAAAACCCTGCCTACCAAGGCATATAAACAATGGCTTTTAGTGTCATCTAAAAACTTAGCAGTAAACGTCCACTCCCCAAAGTTGATTTATTGTGGAATGTTTGACTAGTCTTATCTCCTTCACTCCCCTGCAGAGCTCCTTCTTCACAGTCACAAATTTCTCAGAGGGACCTCTTTATAATGAGGCAGAAAGAGAGAATTAGAAAACAACTKTGGAAAAATATTAAAACCTCATAATGTATATATATTGTTCATCTGTAGTCTAAGACCTTATAAATGTAASGGGGAGGGGTTTTATAACCMCTCCCCTTCTATTAATACAACATAAGTATAATCAATTATTCTAATACATCAAACATTTTGGTACAACCCTTATCATGACCCCTAGGTGAACCCGACACCCCCATAATACACATACATGTACTGTAGTGTGGGGCCATCATAATTAGCAGACTTAGCATCCCCCTCTCCATTACTTTCTATGATCAAACTTAGCATATCTAGCTAGCGACTGTCCTTTACATACGCTACTCAATTATCTACAGTAAACTCACTTCATCTAATCTCAATAAACTGATCATGTTTACTGAGGTCTAATCATATACCGTATTTAACCGAGACATGGGTTTCTCCTATGTCATAGGGAAACCCTGGCAAACCCGGAGGTGATGGTGTGCAGGGAGAGCCTGGTATCGGAGGATCCAGAGTAAGTGCCTCCATACACTGTGTTTCTAGACTTGTTGACAGGACATTGTGTAGTTTGTGTTGTGCATGTTTATCGTCCCTTGCCAAAAAATCTATTACTGTCATTACACTTTTTTTGGTATCAGTCATTACATGGGCTTTCATAGTAGCCATGTTTATACTGAAGCTRAGGGGCTGAACTAAGTCCAACAGGCAGTTGAACTTCAGATTCAAATCACACTCACTTTGTAAACGAAACACMATTTTTTATCCACCAAATCTATTGGTCACTTTGATTCTACAGGAGACCAGTCTCTGATGTAGACGTGTGTTTGTGATGCTTTGTCCTACTCAGGGCCAAGCTGGACCAATCGGTGCACCTGGAACCAGAGGTGAGGACGGGAACCCTGGACCAAGGGTACGTGAACTACCAGCACCATTTTAAATGTGGCACACTTCTGATATTGCCGTGATGGCAGGTTCTGCAGCAATGTTAAGACCTCAGTCTCTTCTTTGTATCAAGACATACAGATAGATGTGGGATCTTAATTTGACTCAGTTTGCTACAGCAGAAAAATAATCCTTTAGCAACAGGAAATGTGAAGTATTATGTGGATTATAATTAATGGAMATTTTTTGTAGGGGTTGATACATTTGTCGTTAGGGCAAATTAAGTCTGACGTGTTAAAGTGGAAATGACGAASTWAAAAATTCTCAACAACAAAAGATTGGACATATGTAGGGTTCTCAAAGGAACATTACCAATGTTACCCCCTAAAACTTTGGTCCGAGTTATAGTTAAACTATCTAACCAGTCATCTTTAACCTAATTGTTTGTGCCACAGAGTGATGAATTACCATAGGGTTTTGTGTCCTCTTTGATATTAGACGTTTTTTATGTCTGTTGACATTTAAGTTTGGACTTTGAGATGTACTGCACAGCGCCATATAACTTGATGAAAAGGCATCTAATTGGGAATCACAGTAAACACAAGCAATGTGCGGTTGGATAGAAGTAGCACATGTTCTATAGGAAACGCAGGCAAAATGGATRCATGTGCCTCCCAGCTGACATACAGGAAAAAAATGCTGACACTTAGAGCACATTTCACATGTAGTGTCTGTAGGAGTGAATCTGCTTTGTAATCATGACATACGACAACACGCGTTGCTTCAGCATCGATGTAACCTGACAGTGCCATGGGTGTCAATGGTGAGAAGATTTTCTCTGATTTGTTTATGTTTGTATTCCAGGGTCCAGGAGGAGCCCAGGGAACCCCCGGAGACAAGGGCAGGAGAGGAGCTCTGGGTCGCAAGGTACAGAACTGATCATCATTGGCATCGCTCTAGTCTAGCCTATGCCTCACAGTCATCCCAGCCTTGTTTAGGTTACAGTATATTCACAATGGCCTAAGCCTCCCACTCTCCCGTTACTGGACACACATACACGGCCTATTAGAGTCAACACAGAATGATCCCTAACAAAACTTCCAGGCCCTGTGTCAAATTTACTTCAAGTAACGGGGGTGAATGCAATTAAATCTGGAGGAAATCTCTGCGCGACTCAGAAGGAATGTTTTTTCGAAGTGTGCTTTCTCTCTCTCTTTCTCTCTCTTTCTCTAACTCTCTCTCTCCTCTCTCTCTTTCCCTCTCTCTGCTTCTCATTCTTTGTATATCTGTATCGTTATAGGGTGAGCCAGGAGAGCCCGGACCAAAAGGCATCGTGGGACCTCTGGGACCTCGTGGTGAGCCTGTAAGTCATTACATCACATTCWGTCAGCTCAACACAATTGACACCTMGGGAAGATTAACAAACAGACTGACTATTAATCAGATCGTAGACTACATGAGGTCTACATACATWGAGATGATACAATAAAAATACACAAGTGCAATATATCATAACTTACAGTATGTTATTGGAGTTCGAATCTTCTTTTCCCCTTCTTATCCTATTTAGTGGATACATTTCTGAGATGAATTGTTTCTCTTSTAGCCCTATGACATTTCGTTAATATGAGCCCAGGCTTGTGACAGTGTGAGACACAGATTCTCTACTCTTCTCCTGAAGTGTGCACTTGTACACTCCCCACCACAGATTTTAGCATAGTGTAAGTAAGGAATAAACATTGGTTGTAGGGAGTGTCCATCACCCAAATTACACCCAAATTACAAATGTATACATTGGTTTATTTACCCTGTAAGCAGTCTATGGACTAGGTAAGACAGAAATCCATGCTTAAGTTTTGTTAACCTAATCCATGAGAGGGAATGTGCAAGTAGTCAACTTTAGACATGCTCCAGTCTCTTGGGTCTTCTAATGGCAATCTGGACCTCATAGTCACGGCCAGTTCAAAGAGCAGCAAGATTTATGTCTGTCTCTGAACTCCTCTCACTTCTTAGAACCTGGAGCATGTGTCTCTAATCTCTTAACTGGTATCATTTTACTGAAGGGCTCGTACGTTCTGTCTCGTTTCATTAGCTTCTTACGTGATCTGTTCCAATGCAGTGACTTAGGTCACGGTACTGGTGCATAGTGTCCTGGTACTGTATTGATCAGTGTAGATCAGTGCATACAGCTCTACTTCTCAACTATTATCTCAGTCTGTACATTAGACCTGGGTTCAAATAGTATTTCACAGCTTTCATTGAGTGTTTGCTTGTGTCTGCCTGGAGTGCCAGATGGGTGGGGTTTGCACTTYTGGAACCATACCATTGGGCCATTCATTTGTGCCAGGCAAGCTCAATCAAGCACAGCTAAAGTATTTGAACGATTTTTAATACTATTTGAACCCCGGTCAGCTTGTACATAGTGACATTGTTCATTGTTTAGCACACATGGTACTGTTAACTAAGATTGGGTCATTCGCTTTGCGGTAAGCTCAGTGTTCTCTTCTTACAGGGCGAAGATGGTCGGGATGGATTTGGTATCGCAGGGCCCAAAGGAAGAAAGGTAAATAATCGTACATTTGACAAAATACAATATGTCTGTTTGTCCCTCATATTCATCTGTACTAGTTCCATCTGCACCTACATAATTAATGCAATCACTAATATCCAACAAATTCAACCAATCAATCAATACATCAATGTTCTATGTTTTAATGAGCTTGCATGATGTTATCTTAAATTGCCATCATCAACCCATGCTCAAATGAACTGACAAGTGTCTTCCTTACAGGGTGATGAGGGCTTCCCAGGATTCCCAGGACCAAAGGTAATGTCAAGTACATCATCACTGTCACAGCTTACTCAGTTCAATTCAAGGWTTGCTGAAATGAAGAAAAGCGCACTGTTTCACTCAAATGATCTCAGGTGGAAATATGATCTGTCTGTAGAGAGTAGTCTCTCCAATTTGTTTTGCAACAAAAATGAAAATTAGCATTTMAAAAAATTCAGATAGGTGTCTGTCTTAGTGTTCCATGTGACAGTTCCTACACTGATGTTTCTGTCACCATACAGGGAGCGGCAGGTGATGGAGGAAACAATGGCGGACCAGGACCCATAGGAAACCGTGGCCAGAGGGTGAGTGCTTTAGCTGGGGTGGGAGACTGGGATGAGGGGTGCTGTGTGCTATGGGTGTTTCTTAACTGATAATATAACTAAAACAACCACTGTGATATGTGTTTGTTTTACCTACCTTTGTTGAATGCACTGACTGTAAGTCACTCTGGCTAAGAGTGTCTGCTAAATTACCAAATAGAAATGTAAAAATATCAAGGTAGAGTGTACCATACAGTATGGGTAAATTGATGCATACATTTGGAATGAAATCATACAAAATAMATTTTTTAATCTGACTTTTAATGCTATTTTATTGCTGTTCTAGGGTGTTTCAGGGGAAATCGGTACTCCGGGTCAAAAGGGAGAGGTTGGATACCCCGGGCCTTATGTAAGCACTGACTTTTACAGTGGGTCCCTTTCTCAGACCCATATTTAATCATGGTCCTGGACTAAAAAGCACTTTCAATTGAGATTCTCCACTTATAATGCATTTAAATCCAGGCTTAATCTGGATCCAGGAAACCAGCCGCATGTGTTCACAACACTTTATAAACCATATATTCTCTCCTTGGCTCTGCATAATAATCCATAACTGTATAGATATTCATAGTCATGACTTTATAGTCTAAGACATTGTTAGCAGTTTAATTCAGCTCTAGGAAGAGGCTATCTATATTTACCCATAAAATTAAATATCATGACCTCCCACATAATGTCACATTATAAAATCACCATACATAATTTTGTAACATTCACAGTCTTTGGAGGTTTGCCAAGTAGCATATGTATTGTATATAACGTCATTACAAACCATTCATTGTTTATATAATGGACACARATAATGGTGTTGTTATCTGGAGYGGTGCCAGGCCTGAGAAAGTAGCCTRGTGYTTTGTCTCCTTCCAGCTGTGTCCATCTGTTCAACTCTAATGTTTGTCTTCCCACAGGGCCAGAAAGGACCGAGAGGACCTGGCGTTGTGGTAGGAATCCATTTATCAGACAGAAGACATTTTGTATAGGAAAATTGACCAAAGTTTACATGTGTGGAATATGTACTGTACAATGTCTTAACATCGGTTTKAAATTGTCCGTTTTCTCCTTAGCAATGTGACCTTGTGAAGAAAATCAGAGACAACTGTCGTAAGTATAAAATTCTTACACTGATCACCATGTAATATACCATATTTAATGTATTAATTGGCACTAGAAGGGGCGGTCGGGGCACCCACAACCGTATGTCATGTAAAACCACCTCAGATACACACTGCATAAACGACATCCCTCAAAAAAAAATGACATTTGAGTACGAAAGGCCCTAAAACTTGTTTTCTTTTTCATTTTATTCTCAGCTTGCTGCTATGGTCAACAGGAGTGCCCTCTCTACCCCACTGAGCTAGCCTTCGCCCTGGACGCCTCAGAYGGCGTGGGTCGGCCGGCATTCAACAACATGCGTGACGCCGTGCTCCGTCTGGTCGGCAACATCACCATCTCCGAGAGCAATTGCCCACGCGGTGCCCGCGTGGCCCTCACCCTCTACAACAACGAGGTGACCACCGAGATCCGCTTTGCCGATGCGCTGAAGCGCCGCTCCCTGGTGCAGCGCGTGGAAGGCTTGCAGGCATTACAGACGCGCAAACAGCGCAGCCTGGAGACGGCCATGAACTTCCTGGCGCAGAACACCTTCAAGAGGGTGCGCAGCGGCTTCCTCATGAGGAAGGTGGCCATATTCTTTGTCAACGGGCCAGTGAAGGATCAGCGGGCGGTCAGCGCCGCGGCCCTCCGTCTCTACGACTCCGGCATCGCCTCGGTGTTCCTGGTCAACAAAGAGGATGGCCAGCTCACCAGAGCCCTGAAGGTAATATAAAGGATGCAGAAATAGACCCCTCTTACACAGGGTAAAAGTTTTGCTCTGATACCAAAATACAAAGTAGGGAATACTTTTGGCTGTGCTCCATTATCTACACTACCATAGTATTTAGAAGAAAAATATATATTGGCATGCAATGTGAAAGTATAGATATTGGAATGTAGCTATTGCTCTGGTACCTGAAAGCAGTGTACAACACTTAAACATGAATTTACAGAGATGTCTTATTGTCAGCTGACCTGGCCATGTTTTTGAATTGCCATTGCCTCCTCCCTGTGTGTCAGATGAACAACACTGGGTCAGCACTGGGTCAGGTGATCGTACTGCCTAATCCCGGAAGTGCACAGTACAACTCGGCTATCCAAAAGGTCATGAGCTGCCACATCTGCCTGGGTAAGAGCTTWTCTCATATCCTCAGAGATTGACTTCACACAAATGCTGCATTGAATTGTTATTTACATTTATATTCAACACCCAAGACGTGTGTTCTTGTGTTCTTGTGTTCTACATTTTGAATTTATTTATGATTGTGTAACTGATTTGTCCACACTTTCTTTCTGATCATAGTTCTTCTATTGTAAGCTTATTGGATGCACATTGCCTCTTGGTGCCATTGACAGTTGCATACCAAACAAAAGTAGCTTTCCAAACAAAYCCAGTAAGACATAATGRAAGCCAAAACGCCTGAGAYAATTTCTGTGTTCATTTATTCTCCAGACTCCTGCGCTCCAGACCAAATTTGTGACTACGTCCCCCCTCAGCAGTCGAGAGACAGGAGGTCCTCCACCACCGACGTGGACATTGACATGGCCTTCATCATGGACAGCTCCGAGACCACCTACCCCACTGTCTTCACCGAGATTAAACGCTACGTTGCGCACATTGTAGAGCAGCTTGAAGTCTCGTCAGACCCTATGGCATCCATCCACCACGCCCGTGTGGCTGTGATCCAGCAGGCACCCTACGAGTTCCTGCGCAACAGTAGCGGCTCGCCAATCCGCGTGGACGTGGGCCTGACCGACCACCGCTCGGCCCAAGACATCCGCAACTTCCTCCTGGACAAAACGCCCCAACTGGAGGGTGGGCGGGCRCTGGCGGCAGCCATCGAGCACACGGTGGAGCAGGTGTTTGAAAGGGCGCCCCACCAGCGTGACCTCAAGGTGCTGACATTGTTCGTGACAGGCCCAGTGGAGGAGGATGAGGAGCGGCTGGTTGCCGTGGCCACCGARGCCAAGTGCAAGGGCTATTTCTTGGTCATCCTGGGCGTTGGCGAGAAGCTGAGTGCTGGGGACGCCCGCGTGATGATGCGCATGGCCAGTGAGCCCTCCGACGTCTTCTTCAAGAGGYTGACCAGCACCTCGCACTTCTACGACAAACACATTCAGAACTTTGGCCGACTGCTGCCCAAGTATCTCAGCAGTAAGTGCTTTATTTCACACTGTTGCCGTCTTTTGAGTACCTGTTAGACTTATGTCCACCTTTTATTCACTGATAACAGGCTTTTCATAGAAAAAGCTAATTCAATAATTAGTTTGAATSCACATACTGGTTGACACATTGACAGTCGTTCAGGTTGACATTGTGGAAACCACTTACAAACGTTGTAATGGCCTTTTAGTCAGGTCGACACCATAGGTGAAGATTGTCCTTTTCCTCTTGTGTCTGCAGTTGAGAACGCTTTCTACATGTCCCCTGAAGTCTCCAAAAACTGTCATTGGTACCAGAGTGACCAGCCATTCCCCAAGTTCCCCTTCCCCAAATCACACCACAGCCAAGAGTGAGTATTCAGATCATGTTACATGATACATTTGTATCCTATTATGACATTGTTCATCATGATTGTAAATCACTATAGTTTATGTATTGGTAGAAGTCAGAGGCTGGAGACGCACGGCATCGTCAAAGACCAATTATTTTTTACCTAAAACAATTAATAAAGACATTTGTAGTAAAATATAATGGGGAAAGGGAATGAGAAGGTTCCTTACAGTGTTGGGAAGGGATCACAGAGGTGATTGAATGAGGGTRTGAGGCATGAGTTGAGGTGTTCAGAGGCATGACTTCAGTGTAGGACAGGGGTTGAGGTGTTCAGAGGCTTCAGTGCAGGACAGGCTCRTCACGGATGGGTGGTGTTGGAGAAGAGCKCAACTCTTCCACTGAGGGCAGGACAGGATTTGACTGAGAAGACAAACAACAATAACACAACACAGTTAGAAAAAAGAGCTAAGAATGAGTTTGTCCAAGCAAGGAGTAAAATCATTGATGTGAATGATGTCGAGAATCATGCATTTGCCCAAGGTGTGGAAATGCTGGATACAAGGATTAGGTAACAAATTCTATATTTTAAAATGTTTAATAGACAGACAGACAGACAGACAGACAGACAGACAGACAGACAGACAGGACAGACAGACAGACAGACAGACCAGACAGACAGACAGACAGACAGACAGACAGACAGACAGACAGACAGACAGACAGACAGACAGACCAGACAGACAGACAGACAGACAGACAGACAGACAGACAGACAGACAGACAGACAGACAGACAGACAGACAGACAGACAGACAGACAGACAGACAGGTGCACCAGGAGACAGACACGATCCTCCGAGTGTCGCGCATGATGTGTAATAATGTGAATGTGTTTGTCTATGTGATTGACTCTACGTACAGTAATGAGAGAAAAATGACAGGGCTACTCACAGGGCTTGGAATGGAAACATTSAATGTGCCAGTGGATGAGAGGGCATATGAGACATGGCTTCTGTTCATATCAAAGAGTTGACACTGGAGGTGGAGTGGTCATGCCCTCTTAATCAGGGAACAGGMSGAACTTAGAAGTAAATASAAATAGAAGATTAGTTMATTCCATTACAGTAGTGCCATCATAGGTTTGGGCAGCAAGGTTYTCCATGAAGTTAAACGCAGACATCTAAGAATTAACAAAGTCAAACAGACTGCATATTTCACCCACTTGACACTTGAAAGTAGCCCAACAAACGTTCCTGAATGAAGCCCTGATCATCCACATACTTGATGATAACTAACTGTGAGTGACAGCTGATGTCTGTGGTCTCATCCATTTGCCACTTTCAATAGTTGATGCAATGGAAGCTTTCAAATCATTCTGAAWTGATTTTGACAATCCAGAGAAGACAGTAGAAACGTCCATATGTTCACCAAGTAAAGCATCGTAATGTGCAATTATCTTTGCAAGCTCCTTATCGTTGCCCTTGTTAGCGGAACTTTCCCTCTCAYKGTGCCCCCTTGCTTCATCCCGCAACGAGCCATTGTTTACAATGGCCAACTCTTACATGCCCCAAAATGCTGTATCCCTGTTTCTTCTTACCTTCTTGTTGTGTTGCGCTGTTGGAATATGCAGACCTTCATCCATTACATGWTCGATGCAGGTTTTWTCCAGAAGCTTGAAACTGATCTGGGCACGAAAGGGGTTCTTCAATAAGAAATCCACGTCATTGTCATTAGCGTTAGCTAGCCATTCTGGCAGAGAAAACTGCACTCTGGTAGCTAGCTAGCTAACTACTTGCTACTAAAGTTACAAAAATAAAGTTCTAAAACCAAGAAAACAATATATATTCTACCTCCTCCATCTCCTAATTTGAATTGAATAATATCCCCCCAAAAATCAACTCTCATTCTCAATCTGTCCAACAATGTCACCAACTCACCAAGCTTCCACAGCTTCTGAAAGTACTATGCATGTGTGGTTAACACATGCATAGTACTTTCAGAGAGTAAGTTCACTCTCTGATCCTTTGATTGGATTGACAACATGTCAGTTCATACTGCAAAGGCTTTGATTGGTTGGAGGATGTTGTCTGGAAGTCGTCTAATTACCATAGGTCTGTGGAAGGGGGTGAGCAGCATGAGCAATATATGTTTTCTATTGAAGTCAATGTAGCCAGAGGAGGATGGAAAATAGCTGTCCTCCGGTTACAACATGGTGCTACCCTAGAGGGTGCTGTTGAGACTACTGTAGACATTCATTGCAAAACAGTGTGTTTTAATCAGGTATTTGGCAACATATATTTCGTATAGTTTTATCTAAAAAGGATAACTTTTTTAAAGTTTCATTATATTACATTTTTCTGAAATTCACTGTGTTAGGATGGTCCTCCCCTTCCTCCTCTGAKGAGCCTCCACTGGTAGAATCTTATATATTCTGTGTCAATAATCCAYTCTATGTGTAGGAAACATCAAAAACACCATGAAAATCACCAGGCAGTCCATCCAAGAAAGCACAAMGGTAAGACATGAAATATAAAATGAAATAGCAGGGTTTACATCCAGTTCAATAAATCAATCCCCATTTCCCGTGGTGGTTCAAAGACTAATCAATTGTCAATGTGTGTGTTTTGTTTTTTGACTGTGATTTTATTGTCTGCTTGTGTGTTATTTTTGCGTGTATGTAAATACCACCCGGTTTGACCACTAGACCAAGAGGAGTTGCACGTAGCCAATGCCACTTCCAGTGCCCTGACCCTGCGCTGGGCCAGCCCGGACCCCAAGCTCATAGCCTACTTCGAGGTGGTGGTGACGCGCCTGCGCGACCACACACTGGTGCTGAGGAGGAATGTGACAGGCACGGAGCTCACTGTAGGCGGCCTGGAGAGCGCCCAGACCTACCACGCCGYGGTGACCACACACACCGCCCAGGGCCACGTTGCGGCCGTACACAAAGGCATTATTACCACCAGTAAGTCCATGAACACACCACAGTGATTGTCTGGTGTGCTTAGGTTACCTGTTTTACTCTGCAATGGTGATGTCAACCTGAAATCCATAGTCAATGATCACAGTTTCGCCAGAGTGATTGATAGTTATGTGTATACTGTACAGTAGGCCTTTATTATTTGGAAAAATACAATTTCAGATTCATTGTTATTATGATAATGAAATKACTTTTKGTTTATTGTTGTGGAACATCCAAGCAATGATTATAGGGGCTTTTCCTGTTTCGTCAATATCTTCTTGGCGTTCATATATTTCATTGGAATTTGTTCCTTTTTGTAATGTAAGACAAAACAAAACAAGTCACCTGTTGGCAGACAAGCCACACAACATCCATAAATATTGTTTTAACTGAATCCACTGACCATTGTTATGTAATGTCTGATTGGACAGAAGCAGCAGCAGAGCATAAGGTCGCTGCTCCCATGGAGGTGACTGGTATCATAGCCACTGCACCACTGGACAAACCAGAGATTGGTRAGTGACACCTGTCGTGTGTGTGTGKGCACGTGTGTATTCGTGTGTGTGTGAGCGAGAAAGATGGTCGGCGTGWTTTAAACCAGGTTTTCTTTAAACAGTTAGCTGATTTATTAGGCATTGAGGACAATTGATTTGTCCCGTGGGAACTTGCAATTCAAACTCAAAAAGGGCCCGCCTCTACTTTTGAGAAGCGTTCCCCTTTGTTTCTATCTAATGGTCTCTAATGAGAATTCATTGTGWTTGGATTTTCATTGACCGCATTGTTGTTACCACAATTAATCCAACAGTATTGAGCAGCATCACTCTTCAAAGCACATTAAGCCTTATCACGAATGATGCTCCATCATTTTCAAGTTAAAAGCCCACTCATATATAATTAGTTTAAAATATGAAATACGTCTGTAAATATCAGAGTGGGCCTTAAAGAAAAGAACAAATGTGCTTTTAATATACACGGAATGTACAAAACATGAGGAACACATTCCTAATATTGAGTTGCACCCCCTTTTGCCCTCAGAACAGCCTCCATTCGTCGGGGCATGGACTCTACAAGGTGTCGAAAGCGTTCCACAGGGATGCTGGCCCATGTTGATTCCAATGCTTTCCACAGTTATGTCAAGTTGGTTGGATGTCCTTTGGGTGGTGGACCATTCTTGATACACATGGAAAACTGTTGAGCATGAAAAACCCAGCAGCGTTGTAGTTCTTGACAGGTGACATCGATAAGGGATCATAGATTTCACCTGGTCAGTCTATATCATGGAAATCAAATTGTGTAAACTCAGTGTGGAGCCAAGAAGTCCAGAGGAGAATGTTACTTGATAAACAACAGAACTGTTCACTGACAAGACAATATCGTCAGTGTTATTTTAGTGCCTGTAGCTTTTACAGTGAGAGACCCGAAAACTGTCTTAAAATAAATAGGTTGCAGGGCCATCAGAGCTGTAAACCTGCAATATCTGCAGGCTATTTTTCAGYGCAAAACCTACAAAGTCTAAAATGTCTTGTGGAAAAGAACTCCATTGATGAAGATTTATTGCTCACATGTTGAGCCTTGGCGTGAGGCCACTGCAAGTGTTCCCATATGGTAGACACATAAGGTAGTAATAGCTAAGAGGTGAGGTCATCTACAATAGTTGTCATAGTGACTGCTGATATTTTGATTATAGACATACTGTATATATTCATGATCTATGTACATGTCATATGATATATACTGTATATATTATATAAATACACTACTATTCAAAAGTTTGGGGGTCACTTAGAAATGTCCTTGTTTTTGAAAGAAAAGCCTTTTTTTTCGTCCATTAAAATAACATCAACCTGATGAGATATACAGTGTAGACATTGTTAATGTAGTAAATGACTATTGTAGTTGGAAACGGCAGATTTTTTATGTAATATCTACATTGGCGTACAGAGGCCCATTATCAGCAACCATCACTCCTGTGTTACAATGGCACATTGTGTTAGCTAATCCAAGTTGATCATTTTAAAAGGCTAATTGATCATTAGAAAACCCTTTTGCAGTTATGTTAGCAAAGCTGAAAACTGKTGTGCTGRTTGTCAATAGGAACATGCYATACTAGCACTATGTMATGTGCAAAGCAGAAAGGACTTTATCGTAGGGTGGTTTTGACAGGTACGCCTGAGTCCAAGACTGTCGATCAATTCATGTACTTTCTCAGCATTACCCGAGAGGTACTTGTGGAGTTGGCTCAACAGGATTAAGWACAGATGGTGGTTTCGCTACATATCACGGAGATCGCACAGCCACAGACCTAATMAATTACTAAAATGTACTAACATTAACATATATTAACTCTGATAGCAACATCGTTAATGGAAGAGCAGTTTATTGAATATGRCTATTATTCTTTCATCTCAACAATTCACCAATAGAAACCTATGCTCCTGTACAACTCCTACCTTTTCCACTCGACTCACAATGAACAATTTACTGTTCAAAACTACTCACAATATTAATTGCAGATGTTCAACCACTGTAATGTGCAATCGTCCTACTAATTGATTTTCACGAGTTTCATTTACCAGCAATGAGATACATTTCATTTCCTAACAAATGTTCTGCTTTCACTTTTCAAACACTTCTAGCCATTAACAATTTCATTACATATTAATTACTTACTGTTTAGTGATGGCTGACAACTGGCTCACAGTAACTCAAATATGCTTTTAGATGGGTGATGTTCATCTTAACCATACTAATACCTCTCTCTTCTCTCTTACCCCTCTTGTGACTGGTCTTGTTTTTGCATGTTCTAGCTAACGAGCTCACAGACCCATGCTCTCTTGACTTTGACCCTGGATTGGCGTGCAAAAACCATCAGGCTAAGTGGTTCTTTGACAGAAAGAATGGGATCTGTACCCAGTTCTGGTACGGTGGTTGTGAAGGCAATGGCAATAGGTTCGAGACTGAATCCCAGTGCTTGAAACGCTGCATGAGGTCAGGTGAGTGGTCCTTGTTGCCAGGTTTTCTGAAAGCTTGTAGAGGCTCTTTGCACCTGACTGGTCTAATTTGACAAACTAACTAAGTAGCCAATTGTAGACTGTCTTTTGCTTGATAACAGCTGTTTTAAGCAGTCCTGATAGCTAATGACATGCTTTTGAAAGTAAATGCATATTATGTTACCTGGTTAGCTAGCTGATAAGCTATGCTACCTGGTTAGCTAGCTGATAAGCTAACCGTGGTACTTTTGTATATTGTTACTTGAGTGTTATTTCATGTGACATACACCAAAGTCACCTATCATGACTGTACACAACATCTATTATATCATGCTATCAGTGTAAAAACAGCTCTATATCGTTCAATTAAAGTGTTATGGGTTGTTGTAGATCAGTTGGTAAAAGGTTGACTTCAGAAACTCTTGTTTTTTTTTCTATTCTACATCACCAGAACCTCAGCAACAAGTGGAACAGCTTCAGACTGAGATCCTTCCAGCTCCCGGTAAGTAAAGCTATTAATATACACWGAAAAWAATATAAATGCAACAATTTCATAGATTTTACTGAGTTAGAAGATGTGTTGTGCTGCATGGTGGTCACACCACATACTGACTGGTTTTATATGGAAATYRGTCWATTTAAATTAATCAATTAGGCCCTAATCTATGGATTTCACATGACTGGGAATACAGATATGCTTATGTTGGTCACAGATACCTTAAAAAAAACAGGTAGGGGCGTGGATCAGAAAACCAGTCAGTATGTGGTGTGACCACCATGCAGCACACCACATCTTCTTCGCATAGAGTTGATCAAGCTGTTGAGTGTGGTCTGTGGAATGTTGTCCCACTCCTATTAAATGGCTGTGCGAACTGGATATTGGCGGGAACTGGAACACACTGTCATACACGTCGATCCAGAGCATCCCACACATGCTCAGTGGGTGACATGTCTGGTGAGTATGCAGGCCATGGAAGAACTGGGAGATTTTCAGCTTCCAGGAATTGTGTACAGATCCTAGCGACATGGGGCTGTGCATTACCATGATGAAACATAAGGTGATGGCGGTGGATGAATGGTACGACAATGGGTCTCAGGATCTCGTCACGGTATCTCTGTGCATTCAAATTGCCATCGAAAAAATGCAATTGTGTTCATTGTCCGTAGCTTATGACTGCCCATACCATAACTCCACCGCCACCATGGGGCACAAATCACTCGCCCACATGACACCATACACGCTGTCTGCCATCTGCTCGGTACAGTTGAAACCGGGATTCATCTGTGAAGAGCACACTTCTCCAGCATGCCAGTGGCCATCGAAGGTGAGCATATGCCCACTGAAGATGGTTACAAYGCCGAACTGCAGTCAGGTCAAGACCCTAGTGAGGACTAYGAGMATGCAGATGATGGTTTCTGACAGTTTGTGCAGAAATTCTTTGGTTGTGCAAAGCCACAGTTTCATCAGCTGTCCGGGTGCCTGGTCTCAAACATTCTGCAGGTGAAAAAGCTGGATGTGGTCCTGAACTGGCGTGGTTACACATGGTCTGTGGTTGTGTGGCCAGTTGGACGTACTGCCAAATTCTCTAAAACGATGTTGGAGGCGGCTTATAGTAGGGGAATTAAAATTACATTAACTGGCAACAGCTGTGGTGGACATTCTTGAGTTGTCATGCCAATTGCATGCTCTGTGAAGAATTGAGACATCTGTGGCATTGTTTTGTGTGACAAAACTGCACATTTTAGAGTGGCCTTTTATTGTCCCCTGCACCTGTGTAATGATCATGCTTTTTAATCAGCTTTAAGATATGCCACACCTGTCAGGTGGATACATTATCCTGGCAAAGATAACACCAACAGGGATGTAAACAAAACACATTTGTGCACACAATTGGAGAGCAATAAGCTTTTTGTGCGTACAGTAGGGAACATTTCTGGGATCTTTTATTTCAGCTCATGGGACCAACACTTTACATGTTGCTTTTATATTTTTGTTCAGTATATAATATTCACTGAGTGTACAAAGCATTAGTAACATCAGCTCTTTCCATGACATAGACTGACCAGGTAAATCCAGGTGMAAGCTATGATCCCTTGATGGTGATGTCATCTCTTAAATCCACTTCAATCAGTGTAGATGAAGGGGAGGAGACAGGTTAAAGAAGGATTTGTAAGCCTTGAAACAATTCAGACATGGAATTGTGTGTGTGCTATTTARAGGGTGAATGGGCAAGACACAAGATTTAAGTGCCTTTGAACAGGGTATGGTAGTAGGTGCCAGGCGCACMGGTTTGATTGTGTCAAGAACTGCAACTCTGCTGGGTTTTTCACACTCAACAGTTTCCCATCTGCTATCAAGAATGGTCCTCCACCCAAAGGACACCCAGCTAACGGTAGGCCAGTAGTCGAAGAGGGTCATTGATGAAAGAGGACAAAAGAGGCTGACAAAGCAACAGACAGTTAGTCAACTGACAGTCCAGTACAACATTGGTGCCCAAAGACCCKTAGAAGATTACCTTGACACAAAAGCAGTATGGCAGCCCACGACCTTACATAGTTCCACTTTTTTCAGCAAAAAACAAGGAATTGCAGTTGCAGTGGGCTAAGGAACGAAAACACTGGACACTGGAGTTTTGTAAAAACATTGCCTGGTCTGATGAATCCCGGTTCCTGCTGTTTCATGCTGATGRGAGGACTAGGGTATGGAGAAAACCACACGAGTACATGCATCCATCGTTCCGCRTGTCAACATTGCAAGTTGGTGGTGTGATGGTGTGGGATATGTTTCCATGGCACACATTGGGMCCCTTGATAAAAGTGGAGCAACGTTTGAATGTCACAGGATATCTGAACATCATTGCCAGGTGCATCCCTTCATGGCAGCAGTGTATCCATCTACAAATAGATTTTTTTCAGCAGGATAATGCCCCATGCCACAACGCTAGGATTGTSCAGGAATGGTTCCACGAAAATGACAGTGACTTTAGATTACTGCAGTGGCCTTCCCAGTCACCAGATCTCAATCCAATTGAGCATCTGTGGAATGAGATGGAACGAGCTATTCGGAGTAGAGATCCAACCAGCCAACTTGACACAACTGTGGGAAGCATTGGAGTCAACATGGGCCAGCATCTCTTTGGAATGCTTTTGACACCTTGTAGAGTCCATGCCCCGACGAATTGAGGCTTTTCTGAGGCCAAAAGGGGGTGCAACTCAATATTCCTAATGTGTTGTACATTCAGTGTATATGCCATTTAGTAGATGCTTTTATCAAATGCAACTTAGTCATGAGTGCATACAATTTACACATGGGTGGTCCCAGGAATCAAACCCACTACCCTGGCATTACAAGCACCATGCTCTAGCAACTGAGCTACAAAGGACCACTATTCTCAGACTATGGTGGAAAAAACATGCCTCACATTTAGTTGTGGTCTCTCATCTTAATACATTACAGCCTGATCCATTCCAACTACCTCTGTAGAACATATGACCGTCTTTGATCGCTGTTTAGTGCGTCATCCAAATGCTTTGCGGTTCAGCTGACATAAACATGAAAGCATTTCCTCCTAAACCAACATGTCTAGGTTTCAGGCAGGCAACCCTGACTCTCAACTGAAACATGATTTAAATTCGGTCCTCTTGCCCAGATCCGTGGAAAACCCTGATATATAAACTCTACTGTAGCAGGTCATATACATTGCGTAACACAATTTCCTCGGTCTGTGTTCACTTTGCAAACAAAGATCCCCTTTGTGTCTGGCAAAAAACCCTCCATTGCCTCTGAATGAAGTATGGAATGAGTGAAAAGCCAAGCATGGAGAAAGGAAAAGTTAAACTTTAGTCTTCCCTGAAACTGGGCCAAGTCATAAGCGTGGAGCAAATTAATGAAGAGGGCTATTCTTTGCAGGGTTCATTGTGTTTTGGACTAGTGAACTTTGCATCAATGAGCCTGATTATGTGGTTCACTGTCAGACTTAGTTTTCCTAGGTCTTGGTCTAAATGGGCGGCAGAGAGTTCTTATTATGATCTGTAGTACTGTAAACTATATTCGAGATCTTGAGTTTGTAGAAGGAATGGCTTGTGGTGGGGAGTGCTTTCTCTCAAGTTGTATATCATATTCACCTCTATTATGTTACAATTAATACCCTATTGGAACAACTATTGGATCATACAGGCATCCCCAAAAACACGTGGACAAATATTCAACATAAACAGATGTCACGTCAATGGATAACAGATGTCACTGTTTTGTGTTATCCTGAAATGAATTCCAACATGTCTCCACAAACAAAAACTGACMACATGTTTATTGACGTTGGATGTCATTCGATTTTCATTCCCACTGCATGAAACATGTTCTGTACACACTACACCTGCAAAAACATGTCCTTAGCTACACCATTGTATTATATCCTAACAGTGTACCTTTTCAGAGCACGTGTTCTGCGGTGTCCTTGCTTTGCTATGTGCACAATGCATAGGCTTTGGCTAAACGGCTTAACCCTGGTTTTCGAACCCTGTCGGACACATATTCATTGGCCTGCCTATTCTCGTCTCCCTCACAGCGGCCTTGACAGGAGTGAAAATCTGTCAGCTCCCCAAAGAGGAAGGCGCATGCGCAAAGTTTGTTCTCAAGTGGCACTACGATGCACTCAGCAAGAGCTGCTCACGCTTCTGGTACGGAGGCTGTGGCGGCAACCAGAATCGCTTCGAAACTCAAGAGGAGTGTGAGAAGGCCTGTGGAAAAGCAGGTGGGTCTAGCTAGTCATCATATCTGTGTGTGTCTTTGTCTGTCTCTGCTATTGCCTGTCCATCTATTTTTCCATTCTTTCATCTAGTCTGTCTATTTGTACAATAATTATATTTAGTTGCTGGTGTCTGTCGAACTGTCTATGTCCATCTATTTAGTCGTCGGTCTGTAAACACTGAGTATACMAAACATTAAGAACTTGTTAAATCCACTTCAATCAGTATAGATGAAGGGGAGGAGAYAGGTTAAAGAAGGATTTTTAAGCCTTGAAACAAGTGAGATAAGGATTGTGTATGTGTGCCATTCAGAGGGTGAATGGGAAAGACAAAAGATTTAAGTGCCGTTGAACCGGGTGTGGTAGTAGGTGCCAGGTGCAACAGTTTGTGTCAAGAACTGCAACGCTGCTGGGTTTTTCACACTCAACAGTTTCACGTGTCTATCAAGACTGGTCCACCACCCAAAATGCAACTCCATTTTAGGAAAGTGTTCGTAATGTTTCGTATACTCTGTGTATTTATCTAGTAATCTAACCGTTGACTGTCTACTCACCTCCTTGTAGTTAGATCTACACTATATATAAAAAAGTATGTGGACACCACTTMAAATGAGTGGATTCGGCTATTTCAGCCATACCCGTTGCTGAGAGATGTTCCATCTGTCAATCCACCTAAAACTAATTTCTCAAGGACAGACATGCTATTGCAAATATTCTGTATGTGTAAATAAATGCTCAGTGGAGTTTTCCTTCAATCTTGTCCTGAGGGCAGCTCTGCCTCGAGGGCAAAAGGCATGGGATTGGTTGGATGAAAGCCGTGCAAACCCCGAGCGGCACTCACAGCGACGAGTGAGAATGAAAGGAAAGAGAAGAAAAGGCTCGCTCGGTGGTAGGTTGGTGGTAGAATGGGGGCGTAACAAAGTKTTCTATATGCAAAGTTGCTCTTTCGAATCTTACCACAACCCCTAACCTTTACCAATAACATKTATTTTATAAACTTAACCCAACACCTAACCCTAACCTTAGCCAATTGGGATTACGTGTCTAAACTTAACCWGTCACATTTCATGACTAACGTTAACCAATCACATTTATTTCTGCAGTCGAGGTAGACCTGCCCTCAGAACAAGATCAAATAAGGGAAACTCCAAAATGCAGGGAGAATTGGTTTATTTTTTGAAATCATGTCTGTCTTCTTCCCTGCTTTTCAC
This sequence comes from Salvelinus sp. IW2-2015, assembly GCF_002910315.2. Classification (NCBI taxonomy): domain Eukaryota; kingdom Metazoa; phylum Chordata; class Actinopteri; order Salmoniformes; family Salmonidae; genus Salvelinus; species Salvelinus sp. IW2-2015. The sequence goes on along the minus strand of NC_036875.1, from coordinate 1,696,098 downwards.
CGACAGCACCTGTCAACCAAGGAGTCATTGCCGCAATACGAACATAGGAGGACWTTGATTCATTGTCAACGCATTCCTCTTCTGAGATTCGGAAGAAAACCAACTAAAATGGCCAAAGAAAAGCTATACCAAAGGAAAGGTGGCTGCACTGGATTCCATGAACAGGATTTGAKCAAAAACAATCTTGAAGTAGTCTTTTTCACAAAATGAAAGCAACACAATTTTTGCTGCATGATATTTCCTACTGGTGCTACATAGGGTTTTTTTGTTTTCTCTGATGGAATTGCAGAGTACRTCCAGTGTTTGTAATGTAAAATTCTGCAACAGTTACACCATATGTTTTCATAAAATAATAAACTCATGAGAATAAGGTTTTATAATTCAAATGTATGTGTATGAACATCTTGGGACAGAGATGATCAATAAATTGTTATTTACACATACACACACACACACTCACATTCACACACAGGTCCACAATGACTTTGAAAGGCTCATCATAGGTTTATTTTACTTCACTATATAATAAGYAAGTAAGCATTTCACTGTTACTCTACACATGTTGTTTACGAAGCATGTGATGAATAACATTTGATTTGATATATCCCCCAATTTACTTTCCCTCACCATGCCAAATACTCTCCTAGTTGCAGAGTTCACGCTGATGTTAACACAAGTCCTACCTGGCAGTGTGTATATAATGAGTTCAACCAATTTCTCAGCGTCGAAAGGAATTCATCCTGTAACGTAAATGCACTTCTGGAACCACTGCCTCAAACACATGTTCCAGTTTTTGAAGATGGAATGTACTTGTCAAGCTGTTTTTTGTTTTGTTTTACTGAACTTTGTGTTTCATCTGGGAACGGGGGGGAAATAAAAATGAATTAGACTTTCTAATAAGCTCGAGCATTGAATTTCTTCTWTTTGATCTCTTGAATCACCATCTATGCAGCACGCTGTGTATCTAACATCAAAACATAGAATCAAAGAGCAAAAGACTGGAGAAAATTCAGAGGGAAGGAATTAAACCGATGAAACTCTATTTTTGAACATGGGAATCAAATGGACAGTACTGTGTTAAAGAGGAAATTCAGGGTCTGGTCCTGTAAGGCTGGAGGAAATCTGGTACATGACTCAGTTTGAGAGCAAAGCCCTTGTAAAGTACTGACTGTTCCTTGGGGCCTGGGAAATGTCAGAGTGACCAAGAAAGAGACACAGGCCAAAAGTGAAAAAGGAAGATCTTAAAGCACAACAAATTCGTAACATATTGCATGAATTGGATTCGTAACATATCACACAAATTGCAWAATRTGTATGATATCATACAAACTGTTACATTCGTAGCATATCACACCAAATGAATGGTGTAGTACACAAWTGGATGACATAGTAAACAAACAAAGGGGGCCAGTTTTGGCTCGTGAGTGCCATTTTCAAAACGACTGTCTGAAATTATACAAAAGTTTGAGCGTGCATCTTTAACAGAGTGAGAGATCCTGTACTAACAGTGTGTGTGTGTGTGCATCTGATACTGACACAACATACATTTTTGATAATTTGTGAGAGGACTAGGAAAAGGTCCAGCAAAGCACTTACCGGCGAACAKAAGTCACATGAGTTTAGGGATTGATCATCTAACCAGTGTAGAAAGTTGAGATGGGACTACTAGCACCATTTAAGTATTATATTCCACTGTTGAAAATAGAATTGCCATGGTATGGTTGGCTTACTACTGTACTCATTAAGTTGATGCATTCATCTTCTAAGTGATCAAATTCGTGTTCATTGCGACGAGAAAGTATTTATCTGTGGTCTATTATTGATCTTCATCACAAAYATCAACTTGTCTTGACCTGTCTCGCTAAGTAGGACTGGGAGTTAGAGGTAGTTTCGCAAGCTAATGCTAACTAGCATTAGAGCAATGAGCAGATACCCATAGACTTCCAGTCACTGCGCAAATGCTAGTTAGTAAACCGCACACAGAGACATAAAAGTGGTATCCACGACTTCATWGGACTCCTGGAAAGTAGATAAAAACTGCCAAAATCCCGAAGTATCCCTTTATGTGGATGAAAGCGACACTGACCCTTTCATGTCATAGGCAGGGCTAATGGTGGCCTCGTCCAAATAGTTTACAGTGCGCCTCTCACCTTTGAAACACTAAGTCTGCACATTTTGTCTTGCACTTTCATGCTGGCTACAAAGATTACCCTGAACATTCACAGGTCACGTCCAAGGAGCTCAAACTGTTCTGGGGACTGTGGAGGAAAAGATGAATTATGAATTTGAGCTTAGTACTGTAAGGGGGGTCACTGGCCCCCTTCTCCAACTCAGCACAGTAACTCCAGATGTCCTGCCTCTGCAGTAGTTTTGATGGCCAAGACAGGACTGTACCCTTCACAAAAACGTTCCTAAAGTCATATGCAAATGAGACATTTGGATCAGGGAGGGAAAAGCATTTAACTACCCCAATCTATTTCATGTTGATCGCCATGCTAACACGAATCAACAAGCAACAGTGTCCCAACTTTTTGACTGAACGTTCCTTGAACCCCTTTGGGAGTATTTGCTGTATCAAAAGATAACCGCTTTTTTGATTGGGCCATGCAAGACTGTCAAGGCAAGCCCATGTTTGATTATGATTTTTGACTAGGATGACCACCTTTAAACTACCCGGATGTGGGAYAACAGGATGATTTTGTGGGACAGTGAGTGAATAAATTTTTGGGGGAAGCGTTCCCATAACTTTAGAGAACATTCCYTTAAGAGTTTCATTACAGTAGGTCATTTAATAACGCTATCTTTGGAATGTTTCCATGATGTACAAGGAATGTTTCCAAGAGACCATCCCCTTAAGGTCAAATACATCTTATCCAGAACACGGTTACCATGTTCTCAGAATTTAAGATATTAACGTTCTAGACACGTTTCATGGGAACGTTGCAAGAACTTTCATGTGTCCAGTTTTCTGTGGGTTTTCTGTGGGTTGGGAGAATATTCCATCGACGCCCCACCAAACATACACAGAACATAGTTGCCATGTTCTCAGAACATGTAGTCGATATTAATGTTCTAGACACATTTCATGGGAACGTTGCAAGAACATTCACGCGTCCAGCTTTCTGAGGGTTAGGAGATTATTCCACCAAACATACACAGAAGATAAAATACAAATGTTCACACATTTTATGGGAACATTTCTGTGTATCAGTTGTCAGGACGTCGCCTAATGGTCCCAAAGACACGTTCTCCCCCCAAGAAGTGTTTCATTACACCTTGAGGCTGTTGCTAAGCCAATCAAGGCCCTGTTTGGTGAACCAGTGACATCTCATTGTCTGTTGGCAAGGTTAGGGATACTCTCACACACAGTGCTATATATTTGACACACTTTGATGTACATGTTTACATTGTGCATTTATACAGTAATTATTATTCAACATCCTCACCTGGGATTTGAACATCAAAACCACTTGGTTCAAGGTACTCCAATCTTCCCACTAAACCACAATGTCTGTGTCAGGTATTGGTTAATCTGATTATTCTCATAATTKATTTGATTTATTTATTTCAGCAATTTARRGGCTTTCTTTAYGRTTGTCTAATGTTGGTGGGAAATGGTAAMCTGTTTAATTTATACTCCTAATTCACTATGATCAATAAAATAGCTTTTCTTCAGTGTACTTTTAACAGAGCAGAGATGTACTTCAAMGTGCATTCACCCTATTGCTTACACCTATCAAGTAGTTATATGTACATAAGTGCCTAGGAATGAGAGGTTAGGGTTTCTTCTGGACAGGGCCTAACTAGGCCTAACTATACTGCCCCAATAAGCACATCACCTAGAGATATCCCTTATTGGGAATGTGGTTAGGGCATTTGTCATTGGTGCCTGGGTTGCTAGGGGAATCACCCAACTCTCACATTCTTAGCAATATACAGTTGAAGTCGGAAGTTTACATACATTTAGATTGGAGTCATTAAAACTTGTTTTTCAACCACTCCACACATTTTTTGTTAACAAGCTATAGTTTTGGAAGGTCGGTTAGGACATCTACTTTGTGCATGACACAAGTAATTTTTACAACAATTGTTTACAGACAGATTATTTCACTTATAATTCACTGTATCACAATTCCAGTGGGTCAGAAGATTACATACACTAAGTTGACTGTGCCTTTAAACAGCTTGGAAAATTCCAGAAAATTATGTCTTGGCTTTAGAAGCTTCTGACAGGCTAATTGACATAATTTGAGTCAATTGGAGGTGTACCTGTGGGTGTATTTCAATGCCTAMCTTCAAACTCAGTGCAGCTTTGCTTGACATCATGGGAAAATMAAAATAAAATCCTCAGAAAAAGAATTGTAGACCTCCACAAGTCTGGTTCATCCTTGGGAGCAATTTCCAAATGCCTGAAGGTACCACGTTCATCTGTACAAACAATAGTACACAAGAATAAACACAATGGGACCATGCAAATCAATCCCACAACAACAGCAAAGGACCTTGTGAAGATGCTGGAGGAAACAGGTACAAAAGTATCTTTATCCACAGTAAAACAAATCCTATATCGACATAACCTGAAAGACCACTCAGCAAGGAAGAAGCCACTGCTCCAAAACCGCCCCAAAAAAGTCAGACTACGGTTTGGAACTGCACATGGGGACAAAGATCAGACTTTTTGGAGAAATGTCCTCTGATCTGATGAAAGAAAAATAGAACTGTTGGGCCATAATGACCATTGTTATGTTTGGAGGAAAAAGGGGGAGGCTTGCGAGCCGAAGAACACCATCCCAACCGTGAAGCACGGGGGTGGCAGCATCATGTTGTGGGGGTGCTTTGCTGCAGGAGGGACTGGTGGACTTCACAAAATAGATGGCATCATTAGGAGGAAAAGTACGTGGATATATTGAAGCAACATCTCAAGACATCAGTCAGGAAGTTAAAGCTTGGTCGCAAATGGGTCTTCCAAATGGACAATGACCCCTAGCATACTTCCAAAGTTGTGGCAAAATGGCTTAAAGACAACAAAGTCAAGGTTTTGGAGTGGCCATCACAAAGCCCTGACATCAATCCCATAGAAAATGTGTGGGCAGAACTGAAAAACGTGTGCGTGTAAGGAGGCCTACAAACCTGACTCAGTTACACCAGCTCTGTCAGGAGGAATGGGCCAAAATTCACCCAACTTATTGTGGGAAGCTTGTGGAAGGCTACCCAAAACGTTTGACCCAAGTTAAACAACTTAAAGGTAATACTAATTGAGTGTATGTAAACATCTGACTCAATGGGAATGTGATGAAAGAAATTAAAGCTGAAATAAATAATTATTATAATAATCATATTATTCTGACATTTCACATTCTTAAAATAAGGTGGTGATCCTAACTGACCTAAGACAGGGAATTTTTACAAGGATAAAATGTCAGGAATTGTGAAAAACTGAGTTTAAATGTATTTGGCTAAGGTGTATGTAAACTTCCGACTTCAACTGTATGTTAATGTCATTATTTGGCAACAGTTACAACACATCTATCTGATCTAATTGAGTTTCTCACTGACCACATTTACATGCACACCAATATCCCGTTATTATTACTCACGTATTCATTTTTTGAGTTGACGCTTGTAAACATCCTATCCCRTACACAATAACTCCAAAACAGTGGAAATATTGGTCCTGTGCAAAGTACACAAATGTCATCAGTTTGAAGGAATGAAAAGCTGAGAAAATTATGAAACACGTTTCTCATCAGTTAGGCTTGGTTGCATATTTTATGTGGTTGAAATACTGTCTGCTTGCATAACAGTGTCAAAGATAACACATTACRCGCACATTTGCATTTCCTCAAGAGACGCTGAAAGAAAGTAATCATATTTCTCCACAAGACGAACATATTTGTATAATTTACTGCAAGATATGCATAATTCTGCAGGAGTYAATTTCTTACGGGTGAAATCCCATTAACGGGATCGATTTGTCAACAGCCAGTGAAACTGAAGGACGCCAAATTCAAACAACAGAAATCTCATAATTAAAATTCCTCAAACATACAAGTATTATACACCATTTTAAAGATAAACGTGTTGTTAATCCCACCACCGTGTCCGATTTCAAAAAGGCTTTACGACGAAAGCATACCATGCGATTATGTTCGGTCAGTGCCTAGTCACAAAAAAACACAGCCATTTTTGCAGCAAAAGAGAGGAGTCACAAATAACAAARAATAGAGATAAAATKAATCACTAACCTTTGATGATCTTCATCAGATGGCACTCATAGGACTTCATGTTACACAATACATGTTGTTATTACATTAGGCTACATGTGAGAGCCCTTCAGTCAGTGTACATATTTCAGTTACTATTCCACTTCACCCATATGAACTTAAATTAGGAATATTCTGTTTATTCATGGTACAGGGATACTATTGAGCAGGATATCAAAGGTACATTTTAAAAGCTTAACCCGAATAAGACCTTAAGAGGGACATGATCTACTATCCGGAATACTGTGTGCATGTAAATGTAGTCAATGACATGTTTGTTCTAAAAAAACGATAGAGTTCTCTGTAAGATTCTCAGCTATATAAACTCAGCAAAAGATAATTCGTAAAAATCCAATTAACTTCACAGATCTTCATTGTAAGGGTTTAACCTTTCTAGGACACACRTTCCGCTAGCTGAACCCCCCCACAACATTCCGCTGAAAAGGCAGCGCGGGAAATTCAAAAACGTTTTTTTGAAATGTGTAACTTTCACATATTAACAAGTCCAATACAGCAAATGAAAGATAAACATCTTGTTAATCTACCCATCATGTCCGATTTAAAAAATGCTTTACAGCGAAAACACAACATATGATTACGTTAGATCACCGCCAAGTCCAAAAAACACAGCCATTTTCCCAGCCAAAGATAGGAGTCATAAAAAACAGAAATAGAGATAAAATGAATCACTAACCTTTGATGATCTTCATCAGATGACACTCATAGGACATCATGTTACACATAACATGTTGTTTTGTTCGAAACGTGCATATTTATATCAAAAATCTCAGTTTACATTGCGCCATGTTCAGAAATGCCTCCAAAATATCGAGAAATTACAGATAGCCACATCTAATACAGAAATACTTCATCAAACTTTGATGAAAGATACATGTTTTACATAGAATTAAGATACACTTGTTCTTAATGCAACGCTGTGTCAGATTTCAAAAAACTTTACGGAAAAAGCACACCATGCATAAATCTGAGACGGCGCTCAATATATAAAAAACATTTCTCCTCCATGTTGAGTCACAGAAATACGAAATTACATCATAAAATATTCCTTACCTTTGATGATCTTCATCAGAATGCACTCCCAGGAACCTAGTTCCACAATTAATTGTTGTTTTGTTCGATATTCAATTATTTATTGTCCAAGTAGCTACTTTTTGCTAGCGCTTTAGTACACATATCCAAACGCTCGTGCAAGTCCCGCATAACGTCGGCGGAAAACTTCAAAATGTTATATTACAGGTCGAATAAACTGGTCAAACTAAGTAGAGAATCAATCTTCAGGATGTTGTTATCATTGTATCCAATAACGTTCCAACCCGAGCATTCCTTCGTGTCTGTAGAAGTAATGGAAATGTTTAATAATTCCTGTCTAAAGGAACACGCACAATGTATGTCAAATATGTAAGTTAAACGCACTGTGTTTATGTGTGAGTATCCCTAACCTTGCCAATAGACAAAGAATGTCAATGATCTCCGATCATTGACACTTGTGCTGCTGGAACTGTTTCMATGAGTGGTGTATTCTTCAGAATGGTTAGGTTTGATTTGTAAAAGAAACTGTTAAACTGTTTTAAACAGCTGTGTTTTGTGTCTGTAAGTGTGTAAGTCTAATGGCACGGAATCAGACTTGCACAAATACACGAACACTCACAAAAACCGCGATGCACTCTGACACATACACACATACTGGATACAAGCCCCATTCTGTTTTACAGTTGGATATATCATGCAAGCTTCCGTGCTTGCTCGGCATGCTCTGTGTTTGTAAAACGATCACAACATATCCATCCCCGTCACAATTACAACCCATTAACCTGCAATCCACTGTTTGCATTGATTGACACTTTCAGCTGTGATAAATAACCGGCACACATTCCAAGTGTCACCTCTCATCACTCATCTAAGAGGGGCTCACGCAGCTTAACATTAACATGGCTCCCAGTGCGGTTATGTGAACTTGATAAGCGGCGTGTGGATTTTAACATCTTCTCCTCTGCTGCCACAGCCGAGTTAGGTAGCTTCTCCATGATTCTCCAAGAGGTGTGGTTCATCCTGGGAGAGATGAACTCTGGCAGTGCAAACTTCTAAGTTGTCAGCCGTCCATGTACAACAGAAACGAGGGCCAGGCCAGACTGGCACCAACTGTGTCAGAGTTTCCTTTGGGCGCGAAGAGTGACTAAGTGGCGTACTGCAGGGCATTCAGCATGGGCCAAAGAAAACGKCCCTTTCCTTGCCACTATGACACCACCGTCTGCTGAATTAATTAACTCCATTTACCACACAAATTACGGTATTGGTTTCCATTTAACAATGAAAGTGACCGGGGTCACAAAGAACCCTGTCTAAAAACCATACATTTAGTTTTAAAAATTATGTCTAAAACCATGTTATACTACTGTTAACCTTATTTGGAAAGGTAGGTGTGGTGAGTTTGTGTCATCATGCRGTCACAGAGCTCCACATTTTGGTATTTTGGTAAATGCTATGATTAACATTTGTAGGGGAYAAATGACACTAGGCTACTAAGTAGTTACCAACCTATTGGTTAATCAACAGAGGCAGTCGCTAGGCAAGTCCTGTAATGATACAAACCTGGCATGAACAGACTCAAGTCAAGTAAAGAGAGCACAGATCAGTGGAACAACATTTCTGGGTTTGTGAACCACGTGTATTTGCCTCATTACTATGTTGTGTTTGAAGACGTGTGGCTCAGCTGTGATGTCACATGACTGAGACTAGGAAAGGACAGGGCTTTCTCACAAATTGAACCAAAGAAATTACATTGGTCATTCAGTTGAAGCAAGGGAATTATTTTATGTATAAGKATGGTTCCAAGTTTTTCCTGACCATGTGACCTGACCAGGAAAAATGATGGCACCTAAATATAAGTATGCTCAGTGCTCTGTCTGCACGTGTCGTTTTCCCTTTGTTCACCGTGACAGATGAATGTGTTCTTTATTGAAACCATTTGAGTATAAGAGAGATCTCAGCGAGTCTGCTTTACCAAACTGACTCTGTTGGCTCTGCAGTATGCTGGCTATGCCAACACAGTGGTCTGTTCCCCTCTGCTCAGCCTGATGAGTCATWGAGTGTCATGAGACTGTGTAGATATAGACATTGTTAGAGGGTCAATGATATTTCAGTTATAGGCCAAAAACTTACAGTACTGAAGCAGATCTCTAAGGCTGCGTGACTTGTGCAAATTTAAGGTTCGATCAAACAGTGTCTTTCCTCAACTTTTTGATTAAGGCTGGAGCATCCACCTAACACTCCTCCAGGGCGCAGAAGTGGAATGAAGCAATGTCTTCGCACTGAAGGAACTTGCGTCAAAGGTCATTAAGCAATACCGTGCAGCATCAAGGTAAAAGTCCTTGTGCACTTGTGGTATGTCAGTGTCAGTCCGTGCTCCAGATGATGAATTTGTCAAGGTTACTGAGAGTGTGGGAAGAGATATTCTGCCTTGGTAGTAATGTCTGTGGTTGAGTGGGAGTGGGAAAGAGAGAAAGAAAGGAAGAGATCTCCACCACTGTGCTCAGCAGCACCACACATGCCAAAGCTACAACAGTCGGTGGTGATTCATTCCTCTGGCTMGCCGTCTTTCCAAAGGAGCCATAAAAGCATGGACCATTAATGGGTTTCACATTGAGCAACCTAGCTGTAAATACACTTAATTTATCTGCAGGGCTGAGTCACAGTGGAAACTCTCTCTAGACTCCAAACTGTTTTTTTCTCTCATCGATCCCCTTGAGGCCAGGCATCCTGTGGCACAACTGAAAACAGTMGATCAGCCGCCATTCTCCTCCTGGATTTCCCCGATGCTGAGTGTGCAAGTCGGCAAATCTCCCAGGACTGGCCACTGCCATAACTCTGCCAAGTAAAACAGTAAGATGTGGGGAGGGCTTAGAGATCTGAGGCACAAGAGGCAGCGAGGGCCACTGTACTGTTAAAAGTCAAGTGAAAGAAGATTMTGACTAGAAACTTCATACAGAGAAAAGGAATGCTATATTCCTTTGTGAACGTACCACTTTGTAATAGTAAGAATATTTGCATAAACACAATGCAACCACACACCTGGAATGATATGTAACCGTGACACTTTTTGTTATTGTGTCAAAATATGGTAACATTTTTGTAATTTTGCTYACCCCCGATTTTGGGGGGTTTCAAAAACTTAATCTCAGGCTGAATAAAATGAAGAACAGATGTTTTGTCTGTTCTTCATTTKATTCATCCTGAGATTTTCACCATAGCAGGATACGTATTCACTTAAGTTTTTGAAACAGTGTACTGCCCCAAAATCGGGGGTGAGCAAAAGTACAGGTATTCATTCACCTGTTGAGTAGAGCTCAGCGAGAGGGAGAAAGAGAGAGAATTGTATCAACCATACCAAGTATTATCCCTGAAGAACCTTGAGCTTCRACTAAGGTATCGTATCTTGTCATCGAGGGAAGAATCCTGCTGAATCTCTAGAGCCAGGGAAAGYGTTTAAAAACACATTCTGATAGGAGGAAATCATTACATTCTGCAGTGTCTCCTGGGAGATGCTCAAATGTTTCCACTCAGATGTTATTCTTATCATCAGACCTCCTGAAATATGACCTAAAAACGTGGAATTATTTTGGAGCCTTTGTTTATTGTGAAAAGATTCACAAACTGTACAGCCTATGAATATTAGTAGGTRGAAGATTTAATGACAATGGATGTCGGCTGCTGTTGAAGAATCTGTTAATAAAGGGAGTGTAGGGTCATTTCAACGCATATACAATGCTTATTTTCAGCTGAATCCATTCCACGTACATGTTCTGGCCCTAATAAATCAGAAATGCTGATCCAGGCGCATCCCAAAGCTATAAACCCACATCACGGGTCTGTGTTTTTACCCCAAAGCCTAGGTTCTGTAAGGGAACGAGACCTACATAGCATTCTTTCCAGACTGAGTCACCCAAGGGTTTTGCAAGCATCCTCAGACCTGATTTGAATCAAATTGAAGACCTAACCAGACACAGATAATCTGATATATTCGTATCTCCTCTCATCAGAGGGACAATATTGGAAGAATTGTGGTTAGTATGACAATACTAAAAAAACAGCCATGTTAGCTCATAGGGTATTCATAGTACAATGTGTATTATGAGATATACACTATATTTACACAAAAGTATGTGGACACCCCTTCAAATTAGTGGATTCGGCTATTTCAGCCACACCCATTCTTGATAGTATACAAAATCGAGCACACAGACATGTAATCTCTATAGACAAACATTGACAGTAGAATGGCCTTACTGAARAGCTCAGTGATTTTCAATGTGRCACCATTATAGRATACCACCTTTCCAACAAGTCAGTTCGTCAAATTTCTGCCCTGCTAGAGCTGCCCCAGTCAACTGTAAGTGCTGTTATTGTGAAGTGGAAACTTCTAGGAGCAACAATGGCTCGGCCTCAAAGTGGTAAACCACACAATCTYACAGAAYGGGACCGCCGAGTGCTGAAGCGTGTRGTGCTTAAAAAWCGTCTAWCCTTGGTTGCGACACTCACTACCAAGTTCCAAAMTGCCTCTGGAAGCAATGTCAGCACAAGAACAGTTTGTCGGGAGCTTCATGAAATTAGTTTCCATTGCCGAGCAGCCATGTGCAATGCCAAGCATCGGCTGGAGTGGTGTAAAGCTTGCCGCCATTGGACTCTGGAGCAGTGGAAACGCTTTCTCTGGAGTGATGAATCACACTCTACCATCTGGCAGTCCAACAGACTGATYTGGGTTTGGCGGATGCCAGGAGAACGCTACCTGCCCCAATGCATAGTGCCAACTGTAAAGTTTGGTGGAGGAGGAATAATAGTCTGGGGCTGTTTTTCATGGTTTGGGCTAGGCCCCTTAGTTCCAGTGAAGGAAAATATTAACTCTACAGCATGCAATGACATTCTAGACAATACTGTGCTTCCAACTTTGTGGAAATTGTTTGGGCAGGCCCTTTCGTGTTTCAGCATGACAATGCCCCCGTGCACGAAGTGAGGTCCATACAGGAATTATTTGTCGAGATTGGTGTGGAAGAACTTGACTGGCCTGCACACAGCCCCTGACCTCAACCCCATCGAACACCTTTGGGATGGAACACTGACTGTGAAACAGGCATAATCGCCAAACATCAGTGCCCAATGGAAGCAATGTTCCAACATCTAGTGGAAAGACTTCCCAGAACAGTGGAGGCTGTTATAATAGCAAAGGGTGACCAACTCCATATTAATGCCCATGATTTTGAAATGAGATGTTCAATGGACAAGTGTCCACATACAAAGAACATTGTGAGACCACTAGAGAATGGTTCCTGCACAGAATACTGAGCTACCTTGCATTTCATGTTTGTATGAGATGTTTCACAACAGAATATAACTATGGATAGCATTTTTTAAAYAGTGATACCTGGAGAGGGGGGACCTGAAAGAAGTGCTGATGAAAGGTGGAAGGAACAACTGAAAAAAGACAAGGTCTTTAGTTAAACCTCGGCTTGAAGGACAATGAAAATGAGCCACTACAAAGCGGCACTCTTCACTATAGTAACAGCACTTGGTGACATCTTTAAGCACTATAGTAACAGTACTGGGTGACATCTTTAAGCATAGGTGGTTCCACTGGTTTGTCAAAATGTGTACGTGTCTTTTCTGCAGAGTTTTTCCTGATCTCATGACCTGGTCAGGCAGAACTCTGGGTCCTATTCGTAGGCTATGACAAAATATTATTATTATAGTAGATAGCTTCCCTTTTCATCTGTGCTATGAGTATACGGCTGGGGTTTTTCTTGTCAGGTCATGTGAATTGGAAACACTCCTGGCCTAAGGTGGATCAAACCATTCCTGAATCGGATATTGAATGAGCCAGAGAAAACAACTTCAATAGAAAACATACTCTGTAGTATAGTGAACTACTATTGCAGGGCTGAGCATGATGCAAAGAATGGTTACAATGTMTTTAAAGGCTCAGTGCAATCAAAAACATGATTTCCCGTATTTTTTATATATATTTACACACTATGAAGTTGAAACAATAAATTCTGATAATGCCTTTAGTGTAAGAGCTGTTTGAAAAGACCGCCTAAAAACTGTTTTGGTGAGATGTAGTTTTGACCTGCCTGGTGACATCACCAGTTAATAGAACAATAAGAAAGAGAGTTCCAAACATAGGATTAGGATCTCTATGGTTCCAAACCTCTCGCCACTAACAGCTAGTGTTATGTTCTCCGCACAGACCACTCCCAGGCAGTCCTAGCAGTCCTAGTTACCCAGAAATTATTTGATATTGAGATAAAAACGACTGCAACGACACCTTTAAATATTAATTTCACTCTATACATACACAATGTTAAGTATTGGACTTTGAAAAATAAGAAATATGATAGGTTTTGAATGTAGAAAAGTATTTAAATTGTATGTCATAAAACCTATTATTTGTTCATCTGATTACAGTGTACGGCAGAGTAACRTTTAACACTATACACAGTACACTTTGTAACAAGGCAGGGTTACATTTAGCACTATACACAGTAGACTTTATTACAAGGCAGGGTTATATTTAACACTATACACAGTAGACTTAAAACCTCTAACCTTGTGTTGTTAGGGTTAGTACAGCCGGCTGACCCTGAGCGGGACATTTCCTACAGTGCTGTGAGTCACACTAGAGGAACAGCACAACAGGGCCTGAACCCTGAAACCCACGGTGACTTGTACAGCACCCATTTCCTGATGATGCAGCGACATACAGCACCGTGGTCACCAAGAACAAGACACAACTAAATGCAGCAGAACCAGATGATGTGATCTACAGCACAGTGGCCCCACACCAGAGATAGCAGGGGGTAGCAGCAGAGCAATGACTRAATAAAGTCCTTGGTCCCAAAGATCTCAGTGTACTAGGGAATCAGAACAAAAGTGTCAAGAAATGTTATTTTATTCCCCAACCTTTGTTATTATTATTTATTTTTCTCATTTGCTTGTTAATGTTTATCTTGTACTTATAGTATACTGTCCCAATTATGCCCACATTGACACAACTGTACATGTGTGTTTCTTCAATAAAGAATAAAAAATAAAGAAACAGAATAAAATAAAATAAAGAAATTAAACCTTGTGTTGTTCTGGTCTCCATCTGGTATGGTATTCTAACCAAACCTTCATTACCAGTTCATATCAGTAGGTGTCACTATGCACTAGCTAGTCGAAAAAGACGATGATGGCTGCTTATGGCTGCTCATTCATGATGGCTGCTTATCTCTGTATTTGTGAAAGTTATTGTGGGGATAGAATTAATAAATTCTCTCTTTCTGCATTAGCCATCCATCTTACGGTTACACACATGTGTTAATATTGTCTGTGTAGATGGCTCTGTGGCGGAATTTGCATCAAACACAACATTTTCCACCAGCAGTGGAAATAAAAGAATAATGTGTCAACATTACTGGACTAACAAACTGGCTAACTAACCTTTTCAGGAACTTCCATATCCCTTGGCCTTGGGTAGCAGCAGCACGTCATTAAATATTCTGCCAAACACATATATTCAGTGATTGTAAATTATTAACGTTAGCTGCTGGCTGCATGATTGCATCAACCTAACTAGCTAGCTAATGTTMGCTAGCTATCTAGCTAGGCTACTAAAGCTAATGACAGTAGTTTTGTTAGCTAGCTATAGATTGGATCATTCTAGCTAGTTTTAGAGGATGACTAAGCTGCTTTTATTAACTGCTTTTATTTACACATACCTTGTTTTCCATTAACATTTGTGTCGCTCTCTCAACAGGCAGGCAGTAKAGGAGCGTGAGCGAAGAAAGAAACCAAGTGCAGAGAGCAGAGTCAAACAACAAGGTGTTGGTGCAACCAAACATAGTTGTTGATAGGCATTGTTGATGAGGTTTTGTAGGCTGTAGCTAGGAGACAACTGTGACTGACAAGTGAATCCACCTGTTTCAGTGAGTGTGGGGGTTACCACGTGAAATCCCAGGAACAGGGTTGTATTCATTAGACAAAACAGAGGAAAACGGGCTGAAATTGGGGGAGGTACTATAATAACTTGTCCAATAAGAAATGCCTGCTTTCTTTTCCAATGTAATACGTGAACTAATGAAAATGTCTGGTAAACGCGTTCTGTGCTGCTGCAGCGGCGGCACACCAGATTGAAAAGTACTAGGGCAAATGTTGTCTCTTCACACATTTTCCAGCCGCTCTGTCTTTAAATGTTAACTCGGATAAGTGCAAGGTCACGTTGCCTGAAAGCTCTTAGTAGATCATCAAGACACTATTATTTATTCATGTAGGTAGAAATGCCCTTGATCAGAGAGGAACCATAGCCTCTATTTGATGTTTCTGGGGGGAGGATCTCACGTAGTCTTTGTAGTCTTATAAGTTTCCGATTCTTACACGACCAGCAAGCACAGTCCGATTTGTTTTGTGATTATTTCTTTATTCACTCAGAATTCTTCATCAATAGTATTTTTTTCCTGATGCAGGGACATAGATATTGCATCGGTTGTGAGTAGGAACCTATTGTATTTGATGACACATTGAAAGAGTTATGGAAAAGAAAGATATTCAACAAAAGTCTGCAAAAGATGACAAGAATATGTCCAGTTGGCCATAATTGAAAAACCTTTTAAGTTCATATGACTGTGCACATGGCGGTGTCGGCCTACTACCAAAAACCATAAAAAAAAAAGTTATGGTTACTAAAAGAATCATGGAATGAAAATTACATCAATACAAAGCATTCAAAGCTGAAGGTCTGCCATTGCTTCTTTCATGTGTTGGACAGAATCAGATAAGCTCAGCAGGATGCAGTTAAGTAAATATGTTACAGATACAGCACATCATAAATTACACACTCAAAGCACCTTATAAATGACTCACCACCTCTCCTTTGGACTTCCACAGGGTGCCGACTAACACAGACGCTTCAGCTTTGAAATACATGAGATTGGGTTAGGTCAGAGTTTCCCAATTCAGTTCCCGAGGGACCCACAACATGGGCCTTAGCACTACACACCTGATTAAAATAATGAACATTTGATGAGTTGTTCATTTGAATCAGGTGTAACGTTATAATGCTAGGGCAAAAACTAAAATGTGCACCCCTTGGGGGCCCCAGGACCAGGATTGAGAAACGTCGCGTTAGGTGATCAATGGAGACAGAGCATGGGGGGTGATGGGGATTGAAAACCTTCACATGCCCTGAAAATATTTTCCACTCCTCTTCCTCCCTACTACAGAGCTATTCCCCACCAAAATAGGGAGCTGGCTTGCATGTGCTGGATATGTTTTCAATAGTTTGTTTCACAGGGCCTCAAATCCTGTCAAAACCATCCAGCTCGACAGTACTGTTTAATCTGATACATATTAGTGTTCTCTCAGCTAATCTCTAATCTCCACCAGCAACACTGTACACCACTAGAGATGGGAAGTATACTGTATTTGACTATATACTGGTATTGATGCACAGACCGGTTTGGGATTTTACTTGACCTTCTATAACGATATTTCAATATTTGGTTTGTTAAATGTGATAAGCAACTCCGGCACGTGTAATGTCAGTGTTTATAGTTTACTCCGTTTGCTACTTGAGTCATCTTTTCCCGCTCCTGCTGCTGCACGCTGCTTCCCAAACCAAGCCCTGCCCCCGTCACTCAAGGAGAGCAGCTGCTCAACAATGAAGTCACCATGGAGCACTTTCTTGCCGTTTACTCTGCAGTCTGCATTGTCAGATCAAATCAAATCAAATCTTACTGGTCACATACATGTGTTTAGCAGATGTTATTGCGGGTGTAGCGAAATGCTTGTGCTTCTAGTTCCGACAGTGCAGCAATATCTAACAAGTAATATCTAACAATTTCACACCAAATACACACAAATCCAAGTAAAGGAATAGAATTAAGAATATATAAATATATGGACGAGCAATGTCCGAGCTGCAGAGACTAAGATACAGTAGATAGTATAGAATACGGTATATACATATGCGATGAGTAATGCAAGATATGTAAATATTATTAAAGTGACTAGTGTTCCATTTGTTAAAGTGGCCAATTATTTCAAGTCTGTGTATGTAGGCAGCGGCCTCTCTGTGCTAGTGATGGCTATTTAACAGTCTGATGGCCTTTAGATAGAAGCAGTTTTTCAGTCTCTTGGTCCCAGGTTTGATGCACCTGTACTGACTTTGCCTTCTGGAGGTAGATAGATGCAACAAGATGTTGGTGACATGCTGGTTTCCACAAGCATTCTATAATTAACAGCAGAAGTCAACAGAAGTCAGAAATAACATTATAAACATTCACTTACCTTTGATGATCTTCATCAGAATTCACTCCCAGGAATCCCAGTTCCACAATAAATGTTTGTTTTGTTCGATAATGTCCATCATTTATGTCCAAATTCCTCCTTGTTGTTCTAGCGTTCAGTACACTTTCCAAACTCACGACGCGCGGGCAAGTCCAGTACGGACGAAAAGTTTAAAAAAGTTATATTACAGTCTGTAAAAACATGGCAAACGAAGTATTGAATCAATCTTTAGGATGTTTTTAACATAGTTCTTCAATAATGTTCCAACCGGAGTATTCCTTTGTCTTCAGAAGTGCGATGGAACAAAGCTCGCTCTCATGTGAACTCGCATGGTCAGGGCATGTTCAGGTCATGATAGACCTTACTCATTCCCCTCTCCTTCGGCCCCACTTCACAGTAGAAGCATCAGACAAGGTTCTAAAGACTGTTGACATCTAGTGGAAGCCTTCGCAAGTGCAACATTACCAATATCCCACTGTATCTTCAATAGGAGCTGAGTTGAAAATCGACCAACCTCAGATTTCCCACCTCCTGGTTGGATCTTTTCTCAGGTTTTTGCCTGCCATATGAGTTGTGTTATACTCACAGACATCATTCAAACAGTTTTAGAAACTGCAGAGTGTTTTCTATCCAAATCTACTAATACTATGCATATTCTAGCTTTTATGGGTTTGTAGCAGGCCGTTTACTCTGGGCATGCTTTTCATCCGRATGTGAAAATACTGCGCCCTACCCCAAAGACGTTAAGGAGAAGTGGATCTAAAATGCCATGCATAATAGTTGTATCTTTTAGCAATGTTTATTATGAGTATTTCTGTAAATTGATGTGGCTCTCTGCAAAATCACCGGATGTTTTGGAACTACTGAACATAACGCGCCAATGTAAACTCAGATTTTTGGATATAAATATGAACTTTACCGAACAAAACATACATGTATTGTGTAACATGAAGTCCTATGAGTGTCATCTGATGAAGATCATCAAAGGTTAGTGATTAATCTTATCTCTATTTCTGCTTTTTGTGACTCCTCTCTTTGGTTGGAAAAATGTCTGTTTTTCCGTGACTTGGCTCTGACCTAACATGATCGTTTGGTGTGCTTTCGTCGTAAAGCCTTTTTGAAATTGGACACTGTGGCTGGATTTACAACAAGTGTATCTTTAAAATGTTGTAAAATACTTGTATGTTTGAGGAATTTTAATTATGGGATTTCTGTTGTTTTGAATTTGGCGCCCTGCAGTTTCACTGGCTGTTGACGAGGTGAGACGCTACCGTCCCACATACGCTAGAGAGGTTAACTTCTTGTTAATCCAGCCGCTTTGTCAGATTTCAAAAAGGCTTTACGGCGAAAGCATACCATGCGATTATCTGAGGACAGCGCCCCACATACAACATCATGAAAAACATATTTCAACCAGGCAGGAGCGCCACGAAAGACAGAAATATCGATATAATAAATGCCTTACCTTTGATGATCTCTGTTGGCACTCCAAAAGGTCCCAGATACATCACAAAAGGTCCTTTTGTTCGATAATGTCCTTCTTTATATCCATAAAAACTCAGTTTAGCTGGCGTGCTTCAGTCAATAATCCACCCAGTTTCCCTCCATCAAAATGCATACAAAATGAATCCCAAATGTTACTAATAAACTTTTCCAAACAAGTCAAACAACGTTTATAATCAAACCTTAGGTACCCTAATACATAAATAAACAATCACATTTAAGACGGAGAATCGTTATTGTCTTTACCCGGAGAAAAAATACCAAAGAACGCACTTTCTTCCACGTGCTTGGAGACACTACAGCCAATAAATTCTGTAGTTTGAATTTCGCACTCTGCAATTTCACCGGATGTTGGCCAGGTGGGACGCTACCATCCATAAGAAGTTTTAACATCTGCCTGAATTACTGCCCAGATCTTCCTGTCTGGACGACCAGACTACAGTTCCGGAACGGCGATCCCAATCCGGTCATCCGCTGCCCATCCTTGTGGCGGCCTATTCTATTTGCAGATATCCTACCCGGGTCGGCCACCAGAGGGGGACTGCAACGACGATCACAAACCTGACATCCACTGCCCATCCTTGAGTAGGACTGCTCCGCTTTCAGAGAGCTTACCAAGGTAAACCACCAGAGGGGGACCGCAACGGCAATCACCAACCAGAACATCCCCTGGCCATTCCTGTGGTACTTTGCAGCTTCCAGGAAACCTACCAAGGTAAACCACTAGAGGGGGACCGCAATGGCGAACACCAACCAGACATCCACTGCCCATCCTTGTGGTGGACTGCTCCACTTTCAGAGAGCCTACCAAGGTCAACCCCCAGAGGGGGACTGCAATGATGATCCACAACCAGGACATGTAATAACCACGTGGTCATTATTTTTATGGTGGTTTGCAATTTGCAGGATAAATACGAGATTGAACCCACAAGARGGGCCTGTCATAACTCTTCTGTGACAATCTGAAGGATCTCTATGCTCTGTAGTGTTTGAGTTTGGAATGTAAACTGTGGAACACAGAGAGACATTTGGACAATCAAAAGTTTGAATAATTAAACAATATTAAAAAAATGTAGAATGTGGGAATGGTCCGTGGGTATTTAAAGAACAATCCTGTCGAATTGGTTTGATTGTGTGACACCAGGAAAGACAGCGGAACAATATATACTGTGTCTTTGGTTGTGTCCACTTCTCAATTATGGAGTTTACATCTAAATGTTGTATAAAATATATGATTGAATAAGAAACTATTTGTGAGAAGATGTAATGTAATGTGATGTTGGCCTTCTAAACAAGATACTTGTTAAGATGTAAAGTTTTAACTAGTCAGTGGCCACGCCCACGTGAGCGTAGACTTGGTCGGTGTCATGGAACTCTTCCACAGAGTATAAAACCCACTTCCTACAAAATGTACATTAAGTCAGAGAACACCGGGACGTGAGTCCCCACATTGGAATGGCTACAATTTTATAGGCCATTAGACCAGACAGCATGCAGATATCCAAGAGTTTGCGACATTCAATAATGAAACTGATGAGGTAAAATTCATTAATAAGCAACTGTTTCGATAAGATATGAAAATATCTGAAGAGTTATATTCGGGAAATTGACAATCTATTAAACAACCAGTTCCTGTGGTGCCCCGATTTCCTAGTTAACTAAAGTTACATGACTAGTTTAATTACGTAATGAAATTACACAGAGAATTGATTTGATGATATAGTCTTCACATTTAATGATAGTCAACGACACGACAGTGACCGTGATGGTATTCCTTGTTATGTCAAACAAAAATCTATTCAAGGTGCTTCCCACTATAGAATTTGAATAATCATTCTATTTCCATGATTCTAACAGTTCACCAATTATCTAGGCCTATATTATTTGCCCGTATTATGCAGCCCTGGCACAGTGTGGAAATCATAACAAAAGTGCAGGAAATGCATAAATGTATGAAAAACACTGAAACAAATTTTGGGTTGAAGTTGGATTTAACTCATACTATATGTGTTGCCACCCTAAGGGAATAAAATACTCATGAAGCATATTTAGAACTTTTATTATTCAAAAACATAAAATACTGTCAAAAAATACATTATGATATTTTGGCCATATCACACAGCATTAGACTACATTGCTTCAGACAGCAGAGGTAACTGTAGCACGTATACCTGTGGATGAAGGAGTGACTTGATTTTATCATGGTGGTCAGAGTACTCCAACAAAATGAACCAGCATATCGTAGTCGCTACAATATCGATAATCACAATATCAGCATATTGTCTTATAGCATTATGACAGTTTTCCAAACATGAGAAGGCATACTGTAGGCCTAAATGTGTATGTACATTTATTTGTACTGTACGGTATGTATGTACATGTACTGTACAGGGCTTGTTGAGTTTATTGGGTGATGTTGTGCCCTACACTTCTCCGTATTCCAGACATGATTACAGAACATTAACTTGGTTCTAGCACTTAACGCTTACTGTCTAATAATGTGATAGAATGCAGTTAGAAGGTTCACTCTATAAACTTTATGGGCCAGTTTCCCAGACAAAGATTAAGTGTACCCCACAACAGCCACTAAGACTAATTTTCCGATCATTACCACTTCCTATGGTACCACCAGTGTTACTGCACCACTAACACCATTAACAACCACAACTACAAAACGTAGCAATAGTGATGGTAACATATATTCTATAGTAGTAGTATACTACTGTTACAATTATCTTTTTTAGGTTGAGCCTTGCAGTCTCTACCTGGAATGAACCTGTCATTCCCCAACTGAAACCTGTTTTCTTCCTGTATTTTTCCGGTATTTCGCTGTAATTCTCTACTGGCAACATAGCATTACCTCAGCCACCTCCAGCTGTTAGGAACTGACAGACTTGCCCAGTGTCCAGGACTAAGTGACAGAGCAGGCGATGAGCTGTTACCCTCAGACGAATAGCCTCTGTTCTGGTCAGTTCTGTCTCAGTTCCAGCGTATTACTACACTGACTGTAGAGAAACAGAAGTAGAGAAGCACAAAGGGGCAGATCATATTATACTGGATTGTGATTAGTAGGCACGGAATGGACGATAACGCGCCGCAACGGAGTGAAACAGGCAAGCACTATGTGCTTTTCCAACAAGAAACAATTGTTTTCCGTTGCAAAACATTTTGCTAGGGTGTGCCCTAAATTAACACATCCCTGGAGTTATACTGGTGCAGGATCATTTACACTTCTATGTTGATTTTCTTTTCCTTTTTTCCACTATTTGGCGGGACAAGTCAGGGAGCGGTCACTTTTTTCATCGCAGAAATTTCCAGAAGGACCCAGGTCTGGCTAAAGCAACGAACTGGGCTCTTGCTCTGGCCAAGCGAGATGCAGACCGGMAATGTTTCCACTGTATCCATGGTAACCGTGTACAGTATGAGTAGGCGAGTTAATATATTAAGTGAGTGGGAGGACAGGTTTCAGGACCAGTGACAATAATATGTCATGCACTTGCTTGATTGTTTACTTTTTTTGTTGGTTGTCCTCTCCACTCCACATCTTACAGGATGTGGTTTAGTAGGATAAYATTAGATTATCATTTCAAGGAACAACTTAAATCACCGTGCCATTGTCAGGTCATTTCTCTGACTCTATTTCTTATATTGTACAGATTGTAGTTGTATGAATTGGCTTTGACAGACGGTACATACAACACGAGCCATAACATTACAACTAAATGGAATGGTCTTCCTTCTAATCGTAAGAACACATGCCAATAAATGTGCACCGCGGGGAACTTCAAGTGAAGTGTTTTGAAAACGTACAGTACCTCTATCCAGGCATGGAAGGGCTCACTATACTCAGGGCCGGCTCTAACCTTTTGGGGGCCCTAACTGAGACTTGGATGGGGGGCCACCTCGAGGCAAAGCATTTTAGTGGCCCCTCTATTGACTGCAAAAAAAAATTCTATACATTTGAACCTTTTCACTGGTGAGTTCCAAATCTCTAACGRTCACCCCAGTGTGAGTTTTTTTATGTTCATAAATGTCCAAATGTACTCACTGTTCCAAAATGTGATTGTTACAACAGGACAGTTATCCCACGTTGCCCTCAAACCAAGGCACRCTGCCTGCTAATTATCTATAGGCTATGTTTGAACTWGATTTTTTTTCAAACAAGTTTTATTTTCTAATAACTGTTTGAATGGGGGTGTCGTTCCGCTTTGTCATTAATTCACATAGAAGAAACCCATTTCACTGTTGCGGACAATTTACATTTGTGGTATTACTGTGCTGGAAACCTCTCTTCGATGAGAGCCCAAGCACAAACCTTTTCCTCCCTGGCACATTTTCCGCCTGCACCCGCATTGCCTTAACAACTAATAATAACTTTGGACATGTGTGCGTTCTTATCAAAGAAAGTGACTTATTACGATTTCATTATAGTGTATATCGTGTTGTCATTTCAACTGTAGCACACCGTGTGTATGTATGTATGTATGTATGTATGTATGTATGTATGTATGTATGTATGTATGTATGTATGTATGTATGTATGTATGTACAGTTGAAGTCGGAAGTTTACATACACCTTAGCCAAATACATTTAAACTCAGTTTTTGACAATTCCTGACATTTAATCCTAGTAAAATTCCCTGTCTTAGGTCAGTTAGGATCACCACTTTATTTTAAGAATGTGAAATGTCAGAACAATAGCAGAGAATTATTTATTTAAGCTTTTATTTCTTTCATCACATTACCAGTGGGTCAGAAGTTTACATACACTCAATTAGTATTTGGTAGCATTGCCTTTAAATTGTTTAACATGGGTCAAACATTTCRCCTTCCACAAGCTTCCCACAATAAGTTGGGTGAATTTTGGCCCATTCCTCCTGACAGAGCTGGTGTAACTGAGTCAGGTTTGTAGGCCTCCTTCTTCGCCCACGTTTTTCAGTTCTGCCCACACATTTTCTATAGGATTGAGGTCAGTGATTTGTGATGGCCAATCCAAAACCTTGACTTTGTTGTCCTTATTAAGCCATTTTGCCTTTGGAAGTAATTTCCTGACTTTAACTTCCTGTCTGATGTCTTGAGATGTTGCTTCAATATATCCAATTAATTTTCTYATCTCATGATGCCATCTATTTTGTGAAAGAGCACCAGTCCCTCCTGCAGCAAAGCACGCCCACAACATGATGCTGCCACCCCCGTGCTTCACGGTTGGGATGGTCTTCTTTGGCTTGCAAGCCTCCCCCT
Source organism: Salvelinus sp. IW2-2015 (assembly GCF_002910315.2). NCBI lineage: Eukaryota > Metazoa > Chordata > Actinopteri > Salmoniformes > Salmonidae > Salvelinus > Salvelinus sp. IW2-2015. Next base: position 1,671,754 of record NC_036875.1, on the reverse strand, counting down.
TTTTCTTCCAAACATAACAATGGTCATTATGGCCAAATAGTTCTATTTTTGTTTCATCAGACCAGAGGACATTTCACCAAAAAGTATGATATTTGTCCCCATGTGCAGTTGCAAACCGTAGTCTGGCTTTTTATGGCGGTTTTGGAGCAGTGGCTTCTTCCTTGCTGGGCGGCCTTTTAGGTTACGTCGATATAGGACTCGTTTTACTGTGGATAAAGATACTTTTGTACCTGTTTCCTCCAGCATCTTCACAAGGTCCTTTGCTGATGTTCTGGGACCAAAGTACGTTCATCTCTAGGAGACGTGTCTCCTTCCTGAGTGGTATGACGGCTGCATGGTCCCATGGTGTTTATACTTGCGCACTATTGTTTGTATAGATGAACACGGTACCTTTAGGTGTTTGGAAATTGCTCCCAAGGATGAACCAGACTTGTGGAGGTCTACAATAATTTTTCTGAGGATTTTCTTTTGATTTTCCCATGATGTCAAGCAAAGATGTACTGAGTTTGAAGGTAGGCCTTGAAATACATCCACAGGTAAACCTCCAATTGACTCAAATGATGTCAATTAGCCTATCAGAAGCTTCTAGAGCCATGACATCATTTTCTGGAATTGTCCAAGCTGTTTAAAGGCACAGTCAACTTAGTGTATGTAAACTTCTGACCCACTGGAATTTTGATACAGTGAATTATAAGTGAAATAATCTGTCTGTAAACAATTGTTGGAAAAATTACTTGTGTCATGCACAAAGTAGATATCCTAACTGACTTGCCAAAACTATAGTTTGTTAACAAGAAATTTGTGGAGTGGTTGAAAAATTTGTTTTAATGACTCCAACCTAAGTGTATGTAAACTTCCGACTTCAACTGTATGTATGTATGGGGCAAAATGTATTTACTGTTTTATTCAGGTTTTCAAGTACTGGTGACAAACCATGCATTCCGATTCTTGCATAGATTTTAATGGACACATTTGATATTTGGAAAACACTTTTTTGAAGGTTGTACTAAATACAATGAGCTAATTGGCAGCTATGTCTGGCACCATGTTTGTTGACATGCAATGCATTCTGGTTGTCACATAACTGTCTGTCAGACCAAAGATGTTTTTACAAAACGAAGTGAAGGGATGGTTCACTCGTCTTTCGAGTAAACTTCCGGAAGTGAATGATGGATGTGAGTGATGGTAGACGACACACCCCCTTCAATATGCATACTGAAAACAGACCCAACTCATCGTGTAACCTCTTATCTTCTGGTGAAGCAAAGAAACAAACACGGCGGAGCACACAAACGACCCGTCRTCGGATTAATTTAGATTCTCGATCACTGGTGAGGTCTCCCGTGATGTGATAAACTGTAAATAATAGCTAAGTATGACAGTTTATGTCAGGTCAATTTTTCCTACGTTAGCGCTACGACTRATGTAGCCTACATTTTCCGGTTTGGGTGAGAATTGTGTTGTGCTGTAAAACACTTCTGTGAATGTCTGAACATTGCATCCAAAAATAAACTGCTCACATTGASGACATAATGTTGTAAAAACTGAATTTGTTCAAAATCTTTCTGTGAAAAAACAGTGTGGCCAGCTCAAACGCTGACTGTAGCGTCAATCGTAACTGAACATTCTAAATAAGTGTTYTAATCACACCGTTTTGAGCGTATGCTGCAAGGACCATTGTAGAATGATCACACCTGTATGTTCCTACATGTCAAAGGGTTAAAGTTAATTTCCTTCAATTCTACACATTTTGCCATGGGGCTGAGATAMAATTTAGCAATTTTATAATGAATGTACTGCTATTCTATTCATTTTGGGGAAGAGAGAAAAAAGTAGCAGTTTCACAGCTAATCACCTGCAATTCTACCCTTTTTTGCCATTGGGTGGAGGAGACATTTTTGGAGTTTTAAACGCACATAAGGGAAAAAATTATAATTCAGCTGAAAGAAGATGCCCATAGCTTGCCCATGATGTTGCACAATCATTGTCACGTGTGCCGAATACAACAGTACAAATATACAACAGTGAAATGCTTAGTTACAGGCTCTAACCAATAGTGCAAAAAAGGTATTAGGTGAACAATAGGTAGGTAAAGAAATAAAACAACAGTAAAAAGACAGGCTATATACAGTCGCGAGGCTATAAAAGTAGCGAGGCTACATACAGACACCGGTTAGTCAGGCTGATTGAGGTAGTATGTACATGTAGATATGGTTAAAGTGACTATGCATATATGATGAACAGAGAGTAGCAGTAACGTAAAAGAGGGGGTAGTGGGTGGGTCCACAATGCAGATATCCTGGTTAGCCAATGTGCAGGAGCACTGGTTGGTCGGCCCAATTGAGGTAGTATGTACATGAATGTACAACAAAGCATCCTTCACTCATGCTCCCAAACATACCCTCGTAAAACTGACCATCCTACCGATCCTCGACTTCGGCGATGTCATTTACAAAATAGCCTCCAACACTCTACTCATAAAATTGGATGCAGTCTATCACAGTGCTAACCGTTTTGTCACCAAAGCCCCATATACTACCCACCACTGCGACCTGTATGCTCTCGTTGGCTGRCCCTCGCTTCATACTCGTCGCCAAACCCACTGGCTCCAGGTCATCTACACGTCTCTGCTAGGTAAAGCCCCGCCTTATCTCAGCTCACTGGTCACCATAGCAGCACCCACCCGTAGCACRCGCTCCAGCAGGTATATCTCACTGGTCACCCCCAAAGCCAATTCTTCCTTTGGCCGCCTCTCCTTCCAGTTCTCTGCTGCCAATGACTGGAACAAACTGCAAAAATCTCTGAAGCTGGAGACTCTTACCTCCCTCACTAGCTTTAAGCAACAGCTGTCAGAGCAGCTCACAGATCATTGCACCTGTACATAGCTCATCTGTAAATAGCCCATCCAACTATCTCATCCCCATACTGTATTTATTTATTTATCTTGCTCCTTTGCACCCCAGTATCTCTACTTGCACATTCATCTTCTGCACACCCTACCATTCCAGTGTTTAATTGCTATATTGTAATTACTTTGCCACCATGCCTATTTATTGCCTTAACTCTCTTATCCTACCTCATTTGCACATGCTGTATAAAGATTAGTCTACTGTATTATTGATTGTATGTTTGTTTATTCYATGTGTAACYCTGTGTTGTTGTATGTGTCGAACTGCTTTGGTTTATCTTGGCCAGGTYGTAGTTGCAAATGAGAACTTGTTCTCAACTAGCCCACCTGGTTAAATAAAGGTRAAATAAWACAAATTTTAAAAATGAATGTATAGTTAAAGTGACTATGCATATATGATAAACAGAAAGTGCCAGTTGATCAGCACATGCCCGGAGCACACGTYCTGGTAATCCGTCTGGCCCCGCAGCCTTGTGTATGTTGACCTGTTTAAAGGTCTTACTCACGTCGGCTACGGAGAGCGTGATCACACAGTCGTCCGGAACAGCTGATGCTCTCATGCATGCCTCAATGTTGCTTGCCTCGAARTGARCATAGAAGTGATTTAGCTCGTCTGGTAGGCTCGTGTCACTGAGCAGCTCACGGCTGTGCTTCCCTTTGTAGTCTTAATAGTTTGCAAGCCCCGCCACATAAGACGAGCATCGGAGCCGGTGTAGTATGATTCAATCTTAGCCCTGTATTGACACTTTGCCTGTTTGATGGTTCRTTGCAGGGCATAGCAGGTTTTCTTGTAAGCTTCCGTGGTTAGAGTCCCGCACCTTGAAAGCGGCAACTCTACCCTTTAGCTCAGTGYGAATGTTGCCTGTAATCCATGGCTTTTGGTTCGGGTATGTACGTACAGTCACTGTGGGGACGACATCATCGATGCACTTATTGATACAGCCAGTGACTGATAGTATACTCCTCAATGCCATCGGAAGAATCCCGGAACATGTTCCAGTCTGTGATAGCAAAACAATCCTGTAGCTAAGCATCTGCTTCATCTGACCACTTTTTTATAGACCGAGTTCACTGGTGCTTYCTGCTTATATTTTTGCTTGTAAGCAGGAATCAGGAGGATAGAGTTGTGGTCGGATTTACCAAATGGAGGGAGAGCTTTGTACGCATCTCTGTGTGTGGAGTACAGGTGATCTAAAAAAAAATCCCCTCTGGTAGCACATTTAACATGTTGATAGAAATTTGGTAGAACTGATTTAAGTTTCCCTGCATTAAAGTCTCCGGCTACTAGGAGCGCCGCCTCTGGRTGAGTGGTTTCCTGTTTGCTTATTTCCTTATACAGCTGCCTGAGTGCGGCCAACATCTGTCTGTGGTTGTAAATAAACAGCCATGAAAAGTATAACTGAAAACCCTCTAGGCAAGTAGTGTGGCCTGCAATTTATCACAATATACTCTACTTCAGGCGAACAAAATCTAGAGACTTYCTTAGATTTCGTGCACCAGCTGTTGTTTACACATATGCACAGACAGCCCCCCAGCGTCTTACCGGAGTGTGCAATTCTATCTTGCCGGTGCAGTGTATATCCCGCTAGCTGAATATCCATGTCGTCATTCAGCCACGATTCCGTGAAACGTAGGRTAATACAGTTTGTGATGTCCCGTTGGTAGGATATTCGTGATCGTACCTCGTCTAGTTTATTGTCCAATGATTTCACTTTGGCGATTAGCATTGACGTAACGGCAACTTTCCCACTTGCCTTTTCCGGGTCCTAAACAGGTATCTGGCTTTTGTCCTCTGTACCTGTCACGCCCTGGCCTTAGTTATCTTTGTTTTCTGTATTATTTTAGTTAGGTCAGGGTGTGACATGGGGGATGTTTGTGTGTGTTTGTCTCGTCTTGGGTGGTTGTATTGTCTAGGGAGTTTTTGTAGAGTTCTTGGGGTTGTGTTCAGTGTAGGTGTTTAGGTAAGTCTATGGTTGCCTGGAATGGTTCCCTATTCAGAGACAGCTGTCTATCGTTGTCTCTGATTGGGAGCCATATTTAAGGCAGCMATAGGCAGGTTGTGGGTAATTGTCTATGTTGCATGTGTGCACCTAGTTTGTATAGCTTCACGATCGTTTGTTGTTTTTGTATTAGTTTGTCAGTGTTCTTCAGTTTTCRTCTTTGTTATATTAAAAGAAGATGTATTCATATCACGCTGCGCCTTGGTCCACTCATTCACCTAAAGACGATCGTGACAGTACCTGTGTCGCTTCCTCTTGCAAATAACATGGACGTTGGCTGTGTCGGGTGTTTGGAGAATGTCCTGTGCGTCATGATTATTGAAGAAAATATATKTGTCTAATCCGAGGTAAGTGATCGCTGTCCTGATATCCAGAAGCTCTTTTTTTGCCGTAAGATACGGTTGCAGAAACATTATGTACAAAATAAGTTACAAATAACGTGAAAAAAAACACAATAGCACAATTGGTTGGGCGCCCGTAAAACTGCTGCCATTTCTTCCGGCGCCATTTTAACATTTAAGTCCTTTAGTCATCGTTTTAGTCAAAGTATGATATATTTGGGGTTAAAGTGGGAAATCTGTGCCAATGCTGTGTGTTTTCCCCTATGACATGATGTGGTAATACTTTTCAGTCTACCTTTCTTTTCAAGGCTGATTTTATTTGAATGTTACCACCCACCAGCATGGCATTGTTTATTCATCAGAAATACCTGCAAAATTGAGGCCCGACGTGGGATGGGTGCCTACCGAGCCATCCGGGGCAAGGAACTTACAAATATAGGGGATGTAATAAACAGGTGATTGAGTCCAGGTGAGTCCAATAATACGCTGATGCACGTGACGGGGAAAGGCAGGTGTCCTACTATCGCAGGCGGAGGATGTCACGTTCCTGACCTGTTTTCCTTTGTTTGTATTCATTTTAGTTGGTCAGGCGTGAGTTGGTGGGTTTGTCTATGTTTGTATTTCTATGTTGGAGTTTGTGTGTTCGGCCTGGGTATGATTCTCAATCAGAGACAAGCTGTCAATCGTTGTCCCTGATGAGAGTCATACTTAGGCAGCCTGGGTTTTTCACCTGTGTTTTGTGGGTGTTTGTTCCTGTGTCAGTGTTTGGACCACACAGACTGTTTAAGGTTAGTCACGTTTGTTATTTTGTAGGTTTAAATGGTTTTTCTGTTGTTTCATTAAATCATGAACACTTACCTCTCCGCATCTTGGTCTGATCCAGCTCCTCCTCCGTCTGAGAGGAGAAACGACATTGACGCCGTACAAGGAGAGCGGGAGCAAGCGTGACAATTTTGTAATCTTAAAAGGCAGAAATTGAGTTATGCCTTATATGGCAATTCATATTATTTTTCCAAAATGAATTATTGTTACTCTAAAAAATGCTGGCTTAAAAATAACCCAATTTGGGTAATTTTGACAACCCAACACTGGGTCAATATTAGACAAATTCAGCATTGGGTTAATTAAACCCAGCAGGTTTGGGTTGTGCTACTAACCCAGTGCCTTGGGCTGAGGGCTTGACCCAACTGCTTAGTAAATTGCTGGGTTAAAACAACCCAGTGTGTTCAGTTGTGACATAAACCCAGCACATTGGGTTGAGGGATTGACCCAGCAGCTGGTTAATTAATGTAATCCTTGAGTTATTTTCAGTGTCATCCTAATTTTAATTCATTTTGTATATTTTTGCCTTCTCCACCACCAAAAATATACAAAATGAATTACACCCACAATCAAGATACAATGTTGTGTTTCAAATAATGATTTACTTTGCCTGAATTTCAGAACATACAATATACCACTTTTTTGAAATAGCACATTGAAACAAAGCCMMATTGTCTAAATATGTATTATTTCACAAGATAAGATTGAACATTAGAATGTATTCATATTATTTAATAATATTTGATTGCAATCTGAGAAACAAAGCCTGCGTGCGTGTGACACTGTCTGTCAAGTGTTATTCACACAGATCTGTCTATCAGACAGTGTCAGAGCTAATCAATAGATATTCACATTCACTGACACACTTTGTCTATCTTCGGTGACAGCACACACAAACAGACCATGCTGTTTTGCCATACAATAATGGTCTAAATGTGGGGCGAGTTCAAACATTGTTACACAGAACARGTGTAAAATGTTCCATTTGAAGGTCACGCTACTAAGGACATGGACTAATGACTCATTACTTAATTCACAAAGCACATTTTACAATCCCCAAAATGTCATATTTGTATTTAAAATAATATGAGGACTTGCGCAATGCATGGAGGCACTATGGTAGACAAATTACAAGAGTATGTTATAATACTGTTTATACCATTGAATGGTTGTTTTATGCTATAGAATAGGGTTCTTAGAACCCTCTCATCTGTCTGTGTGAACTGAGATGAGCCTCTTAAGTTTGGGCTGGCAACTGATTAAGTGATGATTAGGTCATAAAACCTAACAGCCACATTCCATTCTATGATTTGTGATGCATGTGAAGATGTCTCCGGTCTGACTGAGCCTGCATTCCATCAGTGGTGGAAAAAGTACCCAATTGTCCTACTTGAGTAAAAGTATAGATACCTTAACATAAAGTTACTCAAGTAAGTCACCCAATAAAATACTACTTGAGTAAAAGTCTAAAAGTATTTGGTTATAAATATACTTAAGTATCAAAAGTAAATGTAATTGCTAAAATATACTTAGGTATCAAAAGTAAAAGTRTAAAATCATTTCAAATTCCTTCTATTAAGCAAACCAGGCGGCACCATTTTCTTGTTTTTAAAATTGATGGATAGCCAGGTGCACACTCCAACACTCAGACATCATTTACAAAAGATGCATGTGTGTTTAGGRAGTCCGCCAGATCAGACGCAGAAGGGAGGACCATGTGTTGTCTTGATAAGTGCGTGAATTGGACCGTTTCCTGTCCTGCTAAGCATTCAAAATGTAGGTAAAATGTGTGGCTGTATGGAATAAAAAGCATATTATTTTCTATAGAAATGTAGTGAAGTAAAAGTGAAAAATATAAATAGTAAAGTACAGATACCCCAAAAAACTACTTAAGTAGTACTTTAAATTATTTTTTACTTAATTAAGTACTTTACACCACTGCATTCCATAGACAAGATGTGGTGGGTGAAACCAAGATAGAGATAGTTTAAGAGTAGAGCAATCCCTACCTGTTCCTAGTCATTCTTGTATTTGCGAAACTAAGCCGGGGTGTGGTCAAAACAACATCAGGTGCAGATAACGACGAGATGAACCCGAGGTGGCTTGTGATGCCCCCCGATCTGCATGGGAGGGGTGGAACAAGCCATGAATTCTGCGTTGTCTGTAAGGTTAAGCTCTCGGCAACACACACTTCGGAGTTTGTGGTCGACCAGCTTCATTATTGCAATAATTATTCGATATTAAAACTTCTTACGGCTGAGATCCCATTAACAGGATCGATATGACAACAGCCAGTGAAAGTGCAGGGCGCCAAATTCTAAACAACAGAAATCTCATAATTAAAATTCCTCAGACATACAAGTATTACACCATTTTAAAGATAAACTTGTTGTTAATCCCACCACAGTGTCTGATTTCAAAAGGACTTTATGACGAAAGCACACCAAACGATTATGTTAGGTCTGCACCTAGTCACAGAAAAACTCAGCCATTTTTCCAGCCAAAGAGAGGAGTCACAAAAAGCATAAATAGAGATAAAATGAATCACTAACCTTTGATMTTCATCAGATGACACTCATAGGACTTAATGTTACACAATACATGTATGTTTTGTTCAATAAAGTTCATATTTATATCCAAAAATCTTAGTTTACATTGGCGTGTTATGTTCAGTAATGTTTTGCCTCCAAAACATCCGGTGATTTTGCAGAGAGCCACATCAATTTACAGAAATACTCATAATAACCATTGATAAAAGATACAAGTATTAAACATGGAACTTTAGATTAACTTCTCCTTAATGCAACCGCTGTATCAGATTTTTTTTAAACTTTATGGAAAAAGTACAGCGCTTAATCTGAGTACAGCGCTCAGAGCCCAAATAAGCCATAAAGATATCCGCCATGTTTTGGAGTCAACAGAAGTCAGAAATAGCATTATAAATATTCACTTACCTTTGGGGATCTTCATCARAATGCACTCCCAGGAATCCCAGTTCCACAATAAATGTTTGATTTGTTCGATATAGTCCATCATTTATGTCCAACTACCTTAAWTTTGTTCGCGCRTTCAGTCCAGTAATCCACATTCATGACGCGCAGGTCAGACAAAGTCAAACAATTCCATTACAGTTCGTAGAAACATGTCAAACGATGTATAGAATAAATCTTTAGGATGTTTTTAACATAAATCTTCAATAATGTTTCAACCGGAGAATTCCTTTGTCTTCAGAAATGCGATGGAAAGCAGGTCGCTCTCACGTGAGCGTGCATGTTCAGCTCGTGCCAGACACCTGACTCAAAGAACTCTCCTTCCCTCATTCTTCACAGTAGAAGCATCAAACAAGGTTCTAAAGACTGTTGACATCAAGTGGAAGCCCGAGGAAGTGCAAAATGACCAATATCCCACTGTATATTGGATAGGCAAACCTATAAACCTCAGATTTCCCACTTCATGGTTGGATTTTTTTCTCAGGTTTTTGCCTGCCATATGAGTTCTGTTCTACTCACAGACATCCTTCAAACAGTTTTAGAAACTTCAGAGTGTTTTCTATCCAAATCCACTAATAATATGCATATTTTAGCCTCTGAGCCTGAGTAGCAGGCAGTTTACTCTGGGCACCTTTTCATCCAAGCTACTCAATACTGCCACCCAGCCATAAGAAGTTAAATAAAGATGATTGTTTGAAGAAATGACAAAGTCTCTCTCAGTATACATGAATTTCCACGACAGCACACTGACAATACCATCACACACACAATTTATTTTGTATATTTTATACATTTACATCAATCAACACCCAATCTCTGTTTGATGCCTACATCTTCCATTTGGGGCTGGGACTCATCATTTTATTTACACAACACTAACCTTTCCATCCAACCATTTCATACAGAATTACCTGACGCATGAMAAAAGTCACAACCAGGCTGATGGAAACATGAAATGCCGGTACAATTTTATAAAGGCCTACAGACAATTTTTGGTGGTATCTTTTTGTGTCGTTAATTATGCTAGAAATGGTGGTGGAAACTCCTTTGTGCACAAATGTTCATATCATATCAAAGTAAACATCCAATTGTTCCCACCGTATTCACACCCAATGCTGTTTTTAATGCTTGTGAGACTGCCCCATATGATTTCAAATTGTGTTATGTTGTAGCCAGACAAATAATTACTTTTCCATTGCAGTTAATCACTAGTCTGTCTGGCTAACACCTAAGTCTTGAAGTACTCCTGACATTTGTCATAAGAAACTAGTTAACGAGAGGACGTTCGTAGGGAGCTAACCTGCAGGGACACCACTCTCAACCTGGACCAGCTGGTGGACTTGTCTATCCGGCTGGATAACCTGTTGGCCTCCCGCGGACGTCCGGATCGGGGTCCGTCCGTTCCATTTCCCAGCACCTTGGATCCAACACCGATGGAGTTGGGAGGGGCTGCTATGAGGGGRGCCGGAGGGGGGACCATTCCCTGCACCAGCTGTGGCCGCAGAGGGAACACTGCTGGTCGGTGCTGGGGTGGTTCTCCAGGAAGTCGAGGTAGCAGGCGTAGCACTGGTGGGTCATCCCAGGTGAGTAGGCACACAACTCACCCAGAGCCCCCTGTTGCACACATGTGGTTACTTATAGAATTTCCTTAGTTTTCCCAGCATAAGGCGCTAGTAGATTCAGGCGCAGCTGGGAACTTTATTGACCGCTCCTTGGCACATAGATTAGGGATCCCTATTGTTCCTGTTGATGTTCCCTTCCCTGTACATGCCTTAGATAGTCGTCCTTTGGGGTCAGGGCTAATTAGGGAGGTCACAGCTCCCATTACTATGATAACGCAGGGGGGTCACGAGGAGTGAATTAGTCTCTTCCTGAGACTCTCCTGCGTTTCCTGTTGTGTTGGGCCTTCCCTGGTTGGCCTCTCATGATCCTATTATTTCGTGGCAACAGAGGGCTCTCAAAGGATGGTCCTGTCAGTGTTTAGGGAGGTGTGTAGGTGTTTCCTTAGGTGCCACTACGGTGGAAAGTCCAAACCAGGTTTCCACCATGCACATTCCTCCCGAATATGCCGATTTGGCACTCAATTACCACCCTATCGACAGGGGGATTGTGCGATAAATCTCCAGGTAGGCGCTGCACTTCCCAGGAGTCACGTTTATCCTCTGTCACAGGAGGAGACGGCGGCTATGGAAACATATGTCGTCGAATCTCTGGGACAGGGATACATTCGGCCTTCCACTTCACCTGTCTCCTCGAGTTTCTTTTTTGTGAAGAAGAAGGATGGAGGTTTACGCCCGTGTATTGACTATCGAGGTTTAAATCAGATTACGGTAAAATACAGTTACCCGCTACCTCTCATCGCCAGTATGACAGAGTCCTTGCACGGGGCGCGCTTTTTCACAAAATTGGACCTCAGGAGCGCTTACAACCTGGTGCGTGTCCGGGGAGGGGATGAGTGGAAGACGGCATTTAGTACCACTTCTGGGCACTATGAGTACCTCGTCATGCCGTATGGGTTAATGAATGCTCCATCAGTCTTCCAATCCTTTGTGGTTGAGATTTTCAGGGACCTGCACGGGCAGGGTGTAGTGGTGTATATAGATGACATTCTAATATACTCTACGCGCGCCGAGCATGTACCCTTGTGCGCAGGGTGCTTGGTCGACTGTTTGGAGCATGACCTATACGTCAGCGGAGGAAAAGTCTGTTCTTCCAACAGTCCGTTCTCCTTCCTAGGGTACTGCTTTTCCGTGTCAGAGGTGGAGATGGAAAATTGACCGCGTTCAGCCGTGCGTAATTGGCCGATTCGGTGCAGCGGTTCTTAGGGTTGCCAACTACTACGGAGGTTTATCCGGGGCTTTGGTCAGGTAGAGGCTCCCATTACCTCCTTGCTGAAGAGGGACCGCGGTGCGACTGCAGTGGTCAGCTGGGGCGGACGGGCTTTCGGTCACCTGAAGGCTCTGTTTACCTCGGCTCCCGTACTGGCTCATCCTGATCCCTCCTTGGCATTCATAGTAGAGGTGGACGCGTCCGAGGCTGGGATAGGAGCTGTGCTGTCTCAGTGCTCGGGTACGCCACCGAAGCGCCACCCCCTGTGCTTTCTTTTCAAAGAAGCTCAGGCCGGCGGAGCGATACTATGATGTGGGGGACCGGGAGCTGTTGGACGTTGTCAAGGCTCTGAAGGCGTGGAGGCATTGGCTTGAGGGGGCTAAACACCCTTTCCTCATTTGGACTGACCACCGCAATCTGGAGTACATCCGGGCGGCGAGGAGAATGAACCCTCGCCAGGCAAGGTGGGCCATGTTTTTCACCCTATCCTACAAACCAGGTTCCCAGAACGTTAAGGCAGACGCACTGTCCCGGCTGTATGATACAGAGGAGCGGTCCACGGATCCCACTCCCATAATTCCAGCTTCTCGCCTGGTGGCAYCGGTGGTATGGGAGGTGGACACGGACATCGAGCGGGTGTCACGTGCAGAGCCCACTCCCCCTGAGTGTCCAGCTGGGCGTCTGTACGTTCCRTTTGATGTCCGCGATCGTTTGATCTGTTGGGCTCACACTTTACTCTCCTCTGGTCATCCTGGCATCGGTCGGACGGTGCGCTGCCTTGCTGGGAARTACTGGTGGTCCACTTTAGCTAAGGACGTGAGGGTTTATGTTCCCTCCTGTTCGGAGGAACGGGAAGGGGTTGTAATTTCCCTCTGGGCAGATGTCTAGGTACCTAGACAGGGAAATTACAACCCCTTCCCGTTCCACAACGACCGTGGTCACACCTATCGGTGGATTTCGTGACGGATCTTCCCCCATCGCAGGGTAACACCATGATCCTGGTCGTTGTGGATCGGTTTTCTAAATCCTGCCGTCTCCTTCCTTTGCCCGGTCTCCCTACGGCTCTACAGACTGCGGAGGCCCTGTTCAGCCACGTATTCCGGCACTACGGGGTATCTGAGGATATAGTTTCTGATCGGGGTCCCCAATTCACGTCTGGAGGGCGTTTATGGAACGCCTGGGGGTCTCGGTCAGCCTTACCTCAGGTTTCCACCCCGAGAGTAACGGGCAGGTGGAGAGAGTCAACCAGGGTGTGGGTAGGTTTCTGCGGTCCTATTGCCAGGACCGGCCGGGGGAGTGGGCGGTTTACATCCCCTGGGCGGAGATGGCCCAAAACTYCCTCCGCCACTCCTCTACCAACCTATCATCGTTTCAGTGTGTGCTGGGTTATCAGCCGGTCCTGGCACCATGGCATCAGAGCCAGATCGAGGCTCCTGCGGTGGATTGAATGTTTCGGCACTCGGAGGAGACATGGAACGCTGCCCATGTGCGGCTACAACGAGCTTAAGGAGGCAAAGGCGAGTGCCGACCGCCACCGCAGTGAGCGGATCGGGTCTGGCTCTCGACCCGAAACCTGCCCTTCACCTGACCTGCGGAAGCTGGGTCCGCGGTTTGTTGGCCATTTAAAGGCCTGAGGAGACAGAACGAGGTTTGTTATAGGTTACAACTCTCCCCTGATTATCGTATTAAACCCTCGTTCCATGTGTCTCTCCTCAGGCCGTGGTGGCTGGCCCCTCCAGCAGTCTGAGGTGCGGGAGGTTCCTCCGCCCCCTCTGGACATCGAGGGTCCCGGCGTATACTGTACGAGCCATCATGAACTCAAGGTGTCGGGCGAGGGGCCTTCAGTACCTCGTGGAGTGGAGGGGTACGCCCGGAGGAGAGATGCTGGGTACCGGTGAGGACATCCTAGATCCTTCATTGCTACAGGAGTTTCACCGTCTCCACCCGGATCCTGCGTCCCGTCCTCCGGACTTCCGCCGAAGTCGGCCCCTCTCCTTGTTCAGGTGGTGTTCGGCGGTCGACGTCAATGGCTTTTAGTCACCACCGATCCATGTTTCATTTTCGTTTGTTTTTTCTGTATTACACACACCTGGTTTCAATCCCCATATCATGTTCCTTATTTAACCTCTGGCATACCTTTCTGTTCTGTCCGTGATTGTTGGTGTCTTAGTGGTTGTTGTAGTGTTTAGTTTGTATTTTCCTTATTGGATATTGCTTGTTTGTTTTACTGAGTAAACTCAGTTGTTTTGCTCTAAACTGTGTCCTGCGCCTGACTCCGCTACATCTCTGCACCCAATCATTGACAAGTTCCTAGACCATCATTGAAAATAATAATTTGTTCTTAACTTCATGCCTAGTTATATAGAAGTTGGAAGTGTCTGCTGGTGTACAGAATCTTTAAGTCATACCACAGATTCTCAATTGGATTGAGGTCTGGGCTTTGACTAGGCCATTCCAATACATGTAAATATTTTCCCATAAACCACTAAATTGTTGCTTTAGCAGTATGCTTAGGATCATTGTCCTGCTGGAAGGTGAACCTCCGTCCCAGTCTCAAATCTCTGGAAGACTGAAGCAGGTTTCCCTCAAGAATTTCCCTGTATTTAGTGTCAACCATCATTCCTTCAATTCTGACCAGTTTCCCAGTCCCTGCCGAGGAAAAACATCCTCACAGCATGATGCTACCACCATGCTTCACTGTGGGGATGGGTTCTCGGGGTGATGCGAAGTTTTGGGTTTGCAGACAGCATTTATCCTGATAGCTAAAAAGCAAATTTTAGTCTCATCTGACCCAGTTCCTTCTTCCATATGTTTGGAGAGTCTCCCACACTGCCTTTTGGCGAACACCTTAACTTCTCTGCGCTACGGATCCCTATTACGGGATCATTTTCCTAAACAACCGCTAGAATTGCAGGGCGCCAAATGCAAAAATATTACTAAAAATATTTTATATCATGCAATCACAAGTGAAATATACCAAAACACAGCTTAGCTGTTGTTAATCCACCTATCTGTCAGATTTTGAAAATATACTTTACAGCGAAAGAAATCCAAGCTTTTGTGAGTGTAGCAATCAATGCTACAACAGCTAGCCCCAAATTAGCATGGTTACGAAAGTCAGAAAAGCAATAAAATTCATCGCTTACCTTTTATAGAATCTTCGGATGTTGCACTCACGAGACTCCCAGTTACACAACAAATGTTTTTTTGTTGATAAATATTACTTTTATCACAAAAAAAACGCCATTTGGGCATGTTTCAGAAAACCAAAGCCTTGTTCCGTTTGACAAATTCCCAAAAGTATCCGTAATGGTCGTAGAAACATGTCAAATGTTTTTATAATCAATCCTCAGGTTGTTTTTAACAAACATAATCGATAATATTTCAACCGGACCATAACCTATTCATTAAGAGACAAAAGGAAAATGGACAGCTCCTCTCGTGCGGCAGGAACTATACGGAACTATTTAAAATCTTATTACAAAATAAAGCCTGAAACTATGTCTTAAGCCGGTCACAGCCTGAGGAAGCCATTGGAAAAGGAATCTGGTTGATACCCCTTTAAATGGAAGAAAGACGTCCAGGAAACACATTCTTTTTTTTAAATATATCACTTCCGGGTTATCTTTTTTTTTATTTTTCCGTTATTTTACCAGGTAAATTGACTGAGAACACGTTCTCATTTGCAGCAACGACCTGGGGATAGTTACAGGGAGAGGCAGGGGGTGAATGAGCCAATTGTAAACTGGGGATTATTAGGTGACCGTGATGGTTGAGGGCCAGATTGGGATTTAGCCAGGACACCGGGTTAACACCCCTACTCTTACGATAAGTTGCCATGGGATCTTTAATGACCTCAGAGAGTCAGACACCCGTTTACGTCCCATCCGAAAGACGGCACCCTACACAGAGCAGTGTCCCCAATCACTGCCCTGGGCATTGGGATCTTTGTTTAGACCAGAGGAAAGAGTGCTCCTACTGGCCCTCCAACACCACTTCCCAGCAGCACCTGGTCTCCCATCCAGGACTGACCAGGACCAACCCTGCTTAGCTTCAGAGCAAGCCAACAGTGGTATGCAGGGTGGTATGCTGCTGGCTACCCAGCATCCCACTATCTTCGTCTGCAGATTACGTTTTGTTATTACTCAGACAATATTTTGACAGTTTTGGAAACTTTGGAGTGTTTTCTATCCTAATCTGTAAATTATATGCATATTCTACGATCTGGGCCAGAGAAAATGTCCGTTTACCTTGGGAACGATATTTTAAGAAAATAAAAAATTCGGACCCCTAGCGCTAAGAGGTTTTAAGCAATGGCTTTTTTTCTGGCCACTCTTCTGTAAAGTCCAGCTCTGTGGAGTGTATTGTTTAAAGTTGTCTATGGGCAGATACGCCAATCTCCGCTGTGGAGCTTTGCAGCTCCTTCAGGGTTATCTTTGTTGCCTCTCTGATTAATGCCCTCCTTGCCTGGTCCGTGAGTTTTGGTGGGCGGCCCTCTCTTGGCAGGTTTGTTGTGGTGCCATATTCTTTCCATTTTTTAATAATGAATGTAATGGTGCTCCGTGGGATGATCAAAGWTTCTGATMTTTTTGTATAACCCAACCCTGATCTGTATGTACTTCTCCACAACTTTGTCCCTGACCTGTTTGGAGAACTCCCTGATCTTCATGTTGCCGCTTGCTTGGTGTTGCCCCTTCTTTAGTGGTGTTGCAGACTCTGGGGCCTTTCAGAACAGGTGTATATATACTGAGATCATGTGACTGATCATGTGACACTTAGATTGCACACAGGTGGACTTTACTTAACCCTTTCACATGTACCATCACATGGGTGTGAGTGATGGTTCTACAGTGGTCCCTGAAGCRTACGATCACACTCGTGTGATTAGAACGCTTATTTAGAATGCTTACTTAGAACCGACCGTTTCGAATGACGCAACAATCAGCATTTGAGCTGGCCACATATTTTTCAGAAACTATTTACACAAACACAGTCCTTACGAAGTTATGTCCAGAATATGAATAGTATATTTTTGGATGCAATGTTCAGATATTCACAGAAGTATCTATAGCATAACACAATCATCCTAACCGGAAAAATGTAGGCTAGATATGTCCTAGTGCCAACTGAAGAAAGATTGACACAAGCGGTCATATTTTCTAACTCTCGGCTGACAAACTACAATATGAATTAGCTAATAGCAATTACTATGTGTAATTAAACACATCACGGGTGAGCTCACCGTTGATCAAAATAATTGAGTAAAACACTTTCTAGAAATCGAAAGTAATCCAACGATGATTAGTTTCAGCTCGCAGCCATGCTTTTTTTCCTCACAGAAACCAAAGATAATAAGAGAAGACAAGATGAGTTTGGTCTGTTTATAGTATGCATGTTGAAGGGGTGTGTCGTCTACCATCGTTCACATCCTCATTTTGTTGTAGCATCTTTGGTCCGACAGACGATTACGTGAAACCCAGAATGCATTGTATGTCAACAAACATGGCTCCACACATAGCTGGAATTAGCTTAGCTCATCATAATCAGTACAACYTTCAAAAAAGTATTTTACACACATAGTACGTGCCCATTACAATTTCTGCAAGAATCGGAATGCATGATTTATCACCGGTAATTGAAAAACATGTGAATTAAACAGTCAATTTATCAATAATTACCACACAAGACATTTTCTGATAGTGATGTATTGATACAAATGGCGCATGCAGGCAGTCAATCACGTAACCTTTAACTCCCACTCTGAGCCATTCAGTGGTGTTGTTTGTATGTAGCTAGTGAGCTAATCTGTAGCATTAGCAATGTCTTTCAAAAGGAGACAACTCACAAATGAGATTTGAAAAATTCTGACAATGAGTCTGAAAGTCAGGAATAAGATTCTGACAGTGACAGTGAGGAGCTGCCCCCCAACCATTGAGAACCCAGAATCTGAGGACCCCTTGTCCACTGACAAAGTCCCAGTTCCCTTTGAAGATGCTGGTGGTGATGGAGGCAGACCGACAGTAGATAAAGTACAGGAGTTCTGTGGTAGCTGGAAGGCTGCCAGCCATTTCACCCCTCCTGGCCCTGCTGTTTGCTTTGATGAGTCCCAGTCTGGAGTGCAATGCCCCTTGCTATTTCCATCTGAGGCAGAGTGCTTCAAGTTGTTTCTGACAGAGTAGCTGGTGGGAGACAGAGCAGAGACCAATCACTATGCCTTGGAGCTACAGGAGAAGAGAGAGCCAGGAGTGGGGGGGACAATCACAATTAGTGAAATGTATACCTTCCTGGTGACAGTCCTTCTCATGGGGATAGTAAAGAATAACTCCCTAAGAGAATACTGGAGCACAGATCCTATGTTTACAACTCCCTTCTTTGCCACCCTCTTTTCCCAAGTCTGCTTCCTAGTTCTGCTGGGATGACTGCATTTCATCAACAATGCTACTGCCATCCTAAATGACCCGTTAAACAAAATAAGAAATGTCAACGCTGGCAGTAAAGTGGCATGACAAACGAGACATCCATGTCCTCTCCACTGTCCATACAGCAACCACGTCGACGATAGGGAAGGTGGACCACTTGATGGGAGAAAGAAATATCAAACCAGACTGCGTGCTTGACCTCAAAATGGGGGCAATGAATAAGGCGGACATGATAAACAGCTTTGTGGAATGCACTCAGAAAATGACCAAGTGGTATAAGAAGATATTTTTCTATTTTTCCAGGGTAGCTTCAAAATACAACAAGGCAATACTTCTCTGACGCAATTAGCATTGTTTAACAAAGCTAATATACGAATGTAGCTAGCTACATGAGCACGATTGAATATAACACCATAAAGGTTATGAAAAGAGTAACGCTATCTCGCGGTTATAAGGAATATACACAAATGCTCCATACACACATGAGCTACATAGAAACGGTATAAACACGACATACAGAAACTATTTATAACGTTAATAAGCACTTACTTGATAGAAACGTAGGTCTGGAATTTGAACATGGTGTCTGTAGTGACGCCTCTAGCACTAGACGCTGTGCCACTTGGGAGTCATAATGCCAGGGTAGCTTCAAAATACAACAGAGCAATACTTCCTGACGCAATTAGCATTGTTTTCAAGCTAATAAACGAATGTAGCTAGCTACCTAGCAGCATTGATATAAACACATAAAGGTTATGAAAGAGTAACGTACTCGTCGCGTTATAAGGAATATACACAAAATATATTATGCTATCACACACACAGTGAGCTACATTAGAACATAACACGACATCAGAAACTATTATAACGTAATAAGGAACTTACTTGATAAAACGGCACACATTTCACAAGTGTATTATTGTAACGAAAACAACTGATGACTGCGATGAAGGCAACAGACGGAAATGCTGGAACACGTGTGTGAGACAGGAGATGAGCAAATTGTCTGCAGACTTGAACTGCCAAAAACAATTTGGCGAAGTGTTTGGGAACTTTGTCCCGTCAGAAACGCTAAAAAAAAAAAAATTGAGTCCGCAAAAGTAAAAATGGAAACTTTTATGTGAATGAATGAGGCAGAACACACCTCAATTCAAACTGTTCTTAGACAATAAAAAACTTGTTTTAAAATTATTTGAAATTGACAAGTTGAATACGGCCTATAAATAAAAAAAGGCTGCGTGCCTTGGTTTGAGGGCAGCGCGGATTAAATGTACTGTTGCGTAACAATCACATTCTGGAATGGAGAGAACGTTCTAACATCACKTGCATAAAAAAACTCACGCCGGGGCGACCATTAGAGGTATTTGGAACTCACGCATGAAAGGGTTAACTAATTATGTCACCTCTGAAGGTAATTGGTTGCACCAGATCTTATTTAGGGGCTTAATAGCAAAGGGGTGAATACATATGCACAAACCACTTTTCCGTGAATTTTTTTAAACAAGTAATTTTTTGCATTTCACTTCACCAATTTGTACTATTTTGTGTATGTCCATTACATGAAATCCAAATTAAAATCCATTTAAATTACAGGTAGTAATGCAACAAAATAGGAAAAACGCCAAGGGGATTAATACTTTTGTAAGTCACTGTAGGTATCATTTAGCTAATACCATTTTAAAGTTTATTAGGAAGTGTAAATAACCTTAGCCTACAAGGTCCCACGGAAATCCATTTAACATAATTAAACATTCTCCATCAAATAGCTAAATAATACTTAGTATGACCATCTGTCACGTTCCTGACCTTATTTTCCTTTGTTTAGCTTTGTTTAGTTGGTCAGGACGTGAGCTGGGTGGGCAGTCTATGTTATTTGTTTCTATGTTTAGGTTCATTGTTATTTAGCCTTATATGGTTCTCAATCAGGGGCAGGTGTTTGACGTTTCCTCTGATTGAGAACCATATTAAGGTAGGCTGTTCACACCGTTTGTTTGTGGGTGATTGTCTTCCGTGTCAGTGTATGTACCACACGGGACTGTTTCGTTTGTTTAGTCTGTTCCTGTTCGTGYGTTCTTCGTGTTCTGTAAGTTCTCATGTTCAGGTCGGTCTACATCGTTTTGATATTTTGTAATTTATCAAGTGTGTTTCGTGTTTGTCTTGTTTAAATAAATTCTTCATGTATTCCACACAAGCTGCGTTTTGGTCCGATCCATGCTCCTCCTCTAACGAGGAGGAGAACAATCGTTACACCATCTTTAAAACAATTCCATATGTTAGCTTACTTCTATCTTTTGTTGGGATAATGCAATATATAAACATGAATACGCTTCCCAAGTTTGTATACCTGTTTCAAAGTCTTCCCTTCTTTCTACCAAAATTATTTTTCAAATCTCTGGATCAGCTGATTTCTACCTTCATCTGGAATAGCAAACCTCAAAGAATAAAAAAACAAACACTTAAAATAAGATACCCTGAAGGTGTTAAACAGACTAGTGCCTTATAGAAGCTTGGTCCTGTCACCTTTCCTCTGCCTCTGCCTTTGTTAGATCAATTACACACATTACTGCATCCAAATTTACAGTTGTAATTTCTTCTCTTAAAATCTGGACACAGAACCATTTTGGGTTTTAAAGACCCCTCTACTATAACGCATTTGAAACAACCATTCGTTCCACCCTTTTGCTTTGGATTCTGCCTTTTCTATCTGGAAAAACATAGGCTTGATCAGCTTCAAATACCTTTCTGAAAATGATGTCCTCTGCAGTTTCATTGATCTTTGTTTCAAACATGGTTTGCCACTCAACAACCTCTTCCGCTTCTTCCAAGTCAGGGACTACATTCATACTCAACATTATTCCTTCCCAACCTGCCGGTGGCATTACCATGTTACATTCTGCTTAAGGGTTTATCTCATACATGTACTTGTGTCTTATGTGCTTCGAAAACACCTCCCTTAACAGAACTAGGGAGAAGTGAGGAGAAGTTGAGTTGAACATAGAACTTGCAGAGGATTGGTGGGGAAGCGTTATAAAAAGAGTAAACTCATCCTCTTCCTGTGCTCGATTTAGACCCATCAAGTTTAAGGTGCTCCATAAAGTGCTCCATAAGCAAATCCAGATTAGTAGAGATATACCATGATTTAGACGACACACATGTTCTGGTCTTGCTCCAAACTGATAAGCTTCTGGACTTCAATCTTTGAAACCTTGTCACAGGTCTAACCTATTCAACTTCGACCATCACCCAATGTTGCTATTTTTGGAGCTGTAGAAGACTCCCTCTTATACTGTGTGAACACTCTCATATTATTGCATTCACAACTCTTCTGGCTCATCACTGGATTCTGGAAATCCGCCGCCCCTCCCTCCCTAGCTGTGTGTCTCAAAGACATTATAGTGTCTTAAATGAGAAAATATCAAATTCACTTGGGAGGATCAACAGTCAGGTTCTGCTCCTTTTGGCAACCTTTTCTTTCACTCTCATCTGCTACTTTTTCTTCTTTCTTTTTATTATTATAAACTATTACAGTCTGTTTAATAAATAATTTTTTCCTGCAGATGTGTATTTCTACTTATAGACCATATATTCACTCATTTATCACATGAAGATTATTTTTAAACCATGATCCAACCTTATATACATTTTTTAAAGTATAGCATTATTCCCTGGGATGGAAAGGTGGGTGCGATTGAGGTGTGTGGGGTGGGGGGTTGGAGCTGTTCTTTGTGAGAGAAAAAAAACGAACAATTCTGCAATTGTATATTTGAAATCTATAATAAAAATCGATATACTGTACGTAGAAAAATCTGTGATTTGATATTGAGATAAAAACGGCTGCATTGGGACTTTAAATGTTTGAAAATTGTCACACCCTGGCCTTAGTTATCTTTGTTTTCTTTATTATTTTAGTTAGGTCAGGGTGTGACATGGGGGATGTATGTGTTTTTGTATAGTCTAGGGTTTTTTGTATGTTTATGGGGCAGTGTTCAGTCTAGGTGTTTGTATGTCTATGGTTGCCTAGATTGGTTCTCAATTAGAGACAGCTGTCTATCGTTGTCTCTGATTGGGAGCTATATTTAGGCAGCCATAGTCATTAGGTAGTTTGTGGGTGATTGTCTATGTCTTTACGTTAGTTGCTTGTATCTGCACTTTCGTTTTATAGCTTCACGGTCGTTTGTTGTTTTTGTATAGTTTGTCAGTGTTCGTTTCGTGTACGTCTTCGGTAGTAAAAGAAGATGTACTGTTGTCACGCTGCGCCTTGGTCCTCCTCTCTTCATTGTTACGACGATCGTGACAAAAATTCCTTTCAATTAAACCGAGAGGATCTTTGTCAGGCCATGGTTACATGTAATTGCGCTCCTCTGAACTTAAATTAACTCAAGCACACTCCAACTCGAAAGTAGCCCTTGTGGCGAACATTTCTAAGGCCCCCATTAAAAAGCTCCTCACTTTAAGCAAATGAGTCAGGTTTACAAAAAAAAAAAAAACGGTTACTCATATGGCCTCGAAAAACATGGCCAATGTGGCCAAGTGACGATTTATGTATTCTGTAATTGGCTTCAAATTGTGAAGGTGAATGTTGCCTTCCCACTGTGACTAAAGCCTCTCCGAAATGCATAACGATGTAGTTTAATGCAAAGTTAGCACCCTACAATCTCATGTTCCATTCTAACTGCATTACACCTAGATGTAACCAATTCTGAGGATGTTTTTTCCGATCCACCTATTAGTATAAATCCATTTAAGTTTGTCGGGCTACTATAGTGAGATTTCAGTCTCAACAACATTACATTGGGTGGATTATGAGAGCAGAGAATAGGAGAGGAGAGTGAGACAGTATCATGGCATACAGATCAATGGAAGCGTTTAACGACCACCAAGACAATTACAGAGACAGAATATTTGACGATGACAACAACATCAACAACAAGCTGATGAAGTTGCTACCCAACAGGAACAACCATGACAACAACATCAACAACACCATAATGTGTATCCAGGCAAACTGTCTGACCATGCAAACATAGACCTCAAATACCTCAAAGAGATGCTGGAATAAATGGATTGGAAACATCTGAATGTGAGACATATGTTCTAAGTGTGAGAACTCTGTCCGAAAGAATACACTTTTGAAAGCTTTTGAGAGTTGAGCACCTATTTAAATGAGTGTTTTTCGTTATTATGGTCTAAATTAATTCATTACGAGTTGGGGTAATGAGTATGTTTAGGAATCATTGTCCGGGAGTGAGAGTAAAAGTCCGGGTTGGTTGGATGATGTGAGAAAATCACTTACACAGAAATGGGAGCGAAATGAAACACTACACTCTAAAAGGAGACAAACAAACATTCTCTAACTTCAGAAGTAGGGGAGGACTACTTTCTTATACGGATATCATGTTTATGTGAGTGCAGAATAACAGCCAAAGGACTATAAAACATTCTGGTCAGTGTCTTGGTCTTCCATATACTCAAACATCTAGAAAATGTCATAATTCAAAAATCGCAGACAGGGCAAGAACAAGAGTAGGAGTATGTCAGTCCTGGCTTGTTTCAAGCAACAAGGAACTGTTTTGATTAACCCGGCAAGAACAAAGCTAGAAGGTAAAATTTCACGTGGGAAAAAAACTGACTAGTTCAGGTCACGTGACAGCCTTTGCACAGTATTACTTCACTTCTTGTGGTCGGCAATATTTGCGTAGGGGTAATTAAGGAGCGTCCAGCAGAGGGTCTATTACTTTTCTACTTGAAGCAGCCACCCTGAAATAAACAACGGAATACCCCATATACTTCATGCCACGCCTTCTCAAAGAATGTCTCTTGTAATGGCCGGTATATACCCACCCAATATTCCAACAAAGAAAGATGCTTTCAATATCCTTATTTTTTTAAATTGTAGGGGAAACTATTTCACTCATATTCATAGAAATCCGTAAATACTGGGCAGTTACTTTATGAACTAAACAATAATAATACAAATCAAAAAACAAGCACTTGACATGGTTTCAATTCAACAATAAGCAAGGTAAGACACTGATGAATAAAACAAAAAACAAGCAAAGTTGCACACGAGTTGGACATCTTAAGTTCGACAACAGTGTATGCAGTATGATGGACTGACTGTTTTAAATGTGTATGCTGTAACAATGTATGTGTGTCTGATCTATTTAATGGAAGGTGATGCTCATCTTTCACAACAGATTCCCATGTATATGCCATGTGATGCTGGTGCTTTTTGGCTAGTGTCTTGGTGGTCGTTTTTACGCTTTGGCTGTGTTTTTAAAGAAGTTGTGTTTCGCTTAATAACGCATACACCATGTGTGAAGAATCGTCCCAATATTCCTTATACACCGAGGATAATGTATCAAGAAATTATGTTTAGGCAAAATATTCCTATTAGGAAACAAACACTTGAAGAGCCTATGATCCTCAGCTATTAAGTATTTCAGATAGATAGTCATACCCTCGGTTAATACTGGAGAAAACACAATATTCACCATCTGTAGTCGTGACCGTGTCATTTGCCAGTATTTATTATCATTCTGAACCAGATCCCCAAATATCAATGGCATATTGCGGAGAAGACAGCAAGATTGGATAACATTTAGGCCAAAAGCATTGCTTTCATCATCCGATTTGACAGCAGGTGGATGATTCCTTCTCTCTTCTCTACCTTTATTTAGTCAGTTAAGTCAGTTAAGAACAAATTCTTATTTTCAATGACGGCCTAGGAACAGTGATGATGAACACAACTGATATGTTCAGGGGCAGAATGACAGATTTTTACCTTGTCAGCTTGCAACCTTTCAGTTACTAATCTAATGCTCTAACCACTAGGCTACCTGCCGCCCAAATGTTGTGCATAATATCAACAAGTTGTCAGCTGTGTTGAATTATTTTTTTATTTTTTTCCCACAAATATTTAACCAGGCCAGTTGAGAACAAGTTCTCATTTACAACTGCGGCCTGGCCAAGATAAGGCAAAGCAGTGCGACAAAAACAACAAAGAGTTACACATACACAAACGTGCAGTCAATAACACAATAGAAAAATCAATGTACAGTGTGTGCAAATGTAGAAGAGTAGAGAGGTAAGGCAATAAATAGGCCATAGAAGCGAAATAATTACAATTTAGCATTAACAGATGATGTGCAAGTAGAGATCCTGTGTGGAATCACCTGCTTTTCAGACTTTGTTTACATTATTTTGACAGTTACCTCTATGTTGTAATGACAAAAACTATATATAAAAAATGCCCCTTTAGTGAAAATCACTCTCAAGAGTTTGGAAGTATAACCTGGCATTTCAAGGCCCTCATACTCCGTTTTTGTGCTTCTACCGGGCTTCTACCCAAGATTGTGCTCCGTTACCTTGTAAACAATGACTACAGATGTTAGTAAAACAAAATTAACAAGGCATAGCAGTTTTGGCTAAAAACTATTTATTTTAGTTTTGCTTTGTGTAACATCTGCATTGGTTAAAGTGGAACACTTCAAAGATCCTGTTCCACACAGTGCACAAATTTCCCCAGCCAGAACCAACAGCTCCCTCGGATTACGGCCATATAAAACCGACCCAGCTGCAACTTTGAGGCCAATGAAGTCCTGCTACTCCCACTCCCTCTCTCTCCATCTCTCATTCCCCTTCCATCATCCCAATCAGTGATGTTCTCCCCTCCCTCTCGCCACTCATCCATCTCTCCCCCTCTTCCACCCACTGCTTTCTCTCTCTCTCTCTCTCTCTCTCTCTCTCTCTCTCTCCTAACTCTGGCCTTTCTTTTCTCTTACATTCTTTCTTTTTTCTCATCATCTCTCCATTTCCAATCTCCCACATCCTCTTGGACTCTTTGTGGTCCCAGTCTCAGCGTAACCTATGACTCACCATCCCACATGGAAACAGTTTCACTTCGGATGTGCAGGGGCTTTTTTATGATTAACAAAAAATTCAACAAAACCTTCCACTCAGGCAGATCTGGGGAAAACACAAAACTGTGCTTTCAGAGGCTTGCTCCTCTTACAATGGGGTCCGAAATTATTGACAGCATTGATAAAAGGTGAGCAATAATGAATGTATAAAATAAATCATTCAAATACTGAGCTATATTGTATGCAAAAAAAGGGGGAAATTATATTATTTTATACTAATAAAATTGCTCAGAGAAAGAGATTTGGTTTAACAAGTTACAACAATTATTACATTGCTCACTTAACCCAGAAGCCAGCCGCACCAATGTGTAGGAGGAAACACTGTACCGGCTGGAGACCAAAGTTTGAACAAGGAATAGCTAGAGCGCGATGGGACAAGGAAATCCCGGCCGGCCTAACCCTCCCCTAACCCGGACGACTCTGGGCCAATTGTGCATCGCCTCATGGGTCTACCGGTCACGGCCAGCTGTGACACAGCCTGGGATCGAACCCAGGTCTGTAGTGATGCCTTAAGCACTGCAATGCTTAGACAGCTGCGCCACTCGGGAGGCCCGGAGGTATGATCTTTGACCCTCATCCAGGATTATCCGTAATCATGGTAGCATCCGCATTAGTGTAGAAACATATTCTATTCTGTTTTATTTACCCCAAATGAACAGCTGTAGTCATTATTTACAGCACAATCTTGGGTAGAATCCCGGTAAAAGCAGAAAAGTGAGTATGAGGGACTTGCTAAAGGCTTGAAAATACCAGGTTTTACTCCCAAACATGAAAGTGTTTAGGAACAGAACGTTTTCCTTAATAGAAGCCTCTCTAATGCAAATTCTAATAAGTGTGTTGTACCGCAGGGTAGCCAGCCGGCTTGGATCATTATTGTTTTTTGTGTTTACTAATGACCTTCCACTGACCTTGAATAAAGCCTGTATGTCCATGTACGCTGATAACTCAACAGTATACACGTCGGCTGCAACAGTAAAATAAATTACTGACACCCTTAACGTAGAGCAGCATATATTGCACTTAAATGTACACGGAGGGCAAATGTCAGTGACATGCATGTCAATCTCTCTTTGCTCAAAGTTGAGGAGGGATTGACTGCATCGCTATTGGTCTTTGTGCAAGGTACGGATGTGTTGAAGCTACCGAACTGTCTGTTCAAGCAGTTGGTACACAGTCTGGACACTCATCGGTAACATACAAGACATGCAACCAGACGTCTCTTCACAGTTCCCAGGTCCAGAACAGAAGCTAGGTAACACACAGTATTAAATAGAGCCATGACTAAATGGAGCTCTCTGCTACCCCAGGTAACACAAGCTAGCAATAAAACCAGATTAAATATACAGATAAAAGAACACCTTATGGCACAATGGTGACTGTGAAGAGACACAGACATTTTTATGGTTTTGTATTGTACACTGAACAAAAACATAAACGCAACATGTAAAGTGTTGGTCCCATGTTTCATGACCTGAAATAAAATAACCCAGAAATGTTTATTTAAAAAGCTTATTTCTCTCAAATATGGTGCACAAATTTGTTTACATCCCTGTTAGTGAGCATTTCTCAGTTTCCAAGATAATCCATCCACCCGACAAGTGTGGCATATCAAGAAGCTGTATAACAGCATGATCATTACACAGATGCACCTTGTGCTGGGGACAATAAAAGACCATTCTAAAATGTGCAGTTTGTCACACAACACAATGCCACAAATGCCACATGTTTTGAGGGAGCTGTTGCCAGAGAATTTAATGTTAATTTCTCTAACATAAGCCACCTCCAATGTAATTTTGAAGAATCTGGCGGTATGTCCAACCAGCCTCACAAGAGCAGACCACGTGAATGGGGTCATGTGGGCGAGCGGTTTGCTGATGTCAACGTTGTGAACAGAGTGCCCCATGGTGGTGGCGGGGTTATGGTATGGGCAGGCATAAGCTACAGACAACAATTTGAATGCACAGAGATTCAGTGATGAGATCCTGAGGCCCATTATTGTGCCAGTCATCCGCCGCCATCACCGAATGTTTCAGCATAATGCACAGCCCCATGTCATAAGGATCTGTACACAATTCCTGGAAGCTGAAAATGTCCCAGTACTTCCATGGCCTGCATAATCACCAGACATGTCACCCATTGAACATGTTTGGGATGCTCTGGATCAACGTGTACGACAGTATGTTCCAGTTCCTGCCAATATCCAGCAACTTCAAACAGCCATTGAAGAGGAGTGGGACAACATTCCACAGGCCACAATCAACAGCCTGATTAACTCTATACGAAGAAGATATGTCGCGCTGCATGAGGCGGTCATACCATATTCTGACTGGTTTTCTGATCCACGCCCCTACTTTTCTTTAAGGTATCTGTGACCAACAGATGCATATCTGTATTCCCAGTCATGTGAACTCCATAGATTAGGGACTAATGAATTTATTTTAATTGACTTATTTCATTTTATGAATTGTAACTCAGTAAAATCTTTGAAATTGTTGCGTATATCTTTGTTCAGTATGTTTTGTATTGTATTATGTATGCGATATATGGTTGTCTTAAAATGAATGCACTAGCCGTGGGTCGCTCAGGATGGGAGCATCTGCTAAATGGCAAAATTGTAATATAAATGTAGTGCTATGTATATTTATGTATATTATGTATTTTATTTGTTATGTTGTTTCCTGTTTGGACCCCAGGAAGAGTAGCCGCTACCTCAGCAGCAGCTTATTGAGGATCTGAATAAATACTAAATCTTAATTTATTTATCAAATTATTCCAAAAACAAATTCTTAACCATGTGGATCGACTTGAAATGAAATGTTTATCTTAAAGACATTATCAACATAATAAATAATTTATGCATTGACTGTTATCCACATTCTATGGTAGTTGATCTAAGAAAATGTAGCCTATTTCCCGAAAAAGTTGTCATTTTCATTCGCTATAGAAATACATGTAAAAACTTAAATATTGAGGATATGGCTTTTGCAAGCGCCGACATCCCCTCGAAAAAGTTTAGAATTCCAAAATGCGTGCATTCATTAACACACATGTAAAGAACAGAGGCGCAGTTTGGTCAAACTAACAGAAAGCATCTTCCATAATAACGGACAAATCCACTGACACCAATATGTTCTTCATATTTTGTAGTAGAGCTGGGTGAAGACATTCACATTGTTCTGGCTGACGCTGCGTATTTACAGGCAGTGAACTATGCAATAGTGTCAGAAAATCATTCTGAGTACTGTAAAACTTCAATTATACACAGAGCCGCCTGTCCCTTTTAATAGCCGAGCAATGGCACACATTTCAGCAAATAAATGACAGTTTTAAATAACCGTTGGGTCTAAATTAGTTGTTTATGAGGTTACCATGAATTACCATGAATTGTTTGAGGTTTAATGTTTGATTCGTTACATTAAATAATTCAGCAATTCAGACCCAAATCCCTGACATTCGAAGGAGGACGAGGCAGCATTATAGAGACCGGTGTCCAGGATACCTGACTAGACTACTTTGGCTGAGCCTATACCCTCTGTCCTATTGGCGAATGTGCAATCACTGCAGAACAAACTGGATGAGCTCCATTAGAGTCTACCCTATCAACGTGATCTTAAGAACTGTAATATTCAATGATTCTCCGAGGTGTGGCTGAACGTGTATATATAGCTGTTTTTTTTCTTCTATACATCGGCAAGACAGAACGGCAGCCTGAAGGGGGTGTTGTGTGTCTCTTTGTTAACAACAGCTGGTGCGCAATCTCTAATATCAAGAATGTCTCAAGGTTCTGCTCGCCTGAGTTAGAATACCTCACGATAAGCTGTAGACCGTACTATTTACCAATAGAGTTTTCATCTATATTTTTCGTAGCTGTCTACTGACACCACAAACAGATGCTGGCACTAAGACCGCACTCAACCAGCTGTATAGCGTCATAAGCAAACAAGAAAACTCTCCCCCAGGGGCGACGCTCCTAGTGGCCTGTGATTTTAGTGCAGGAAAACTGGAATCATAATTTCTACCAGCATGTCACCTGTGCAACTAGAGGCGAAAAAACTCGAGATCATCTTTACTCCACACACAGAGACACATACAAAGCTCTCCCTTGTCCTCCATTTGGCAAATCTAACAATAACTCTATCATCCTGATTCCTGCTTACAAGCAAAAACTCAAACAGCAAGTACCAGTGACGCGCTCAATACGGAAGTGTTCCGATGAAGTTGATGCTAAGCTACAGGATTGTTTCCCTAGAACAGACTGGAATAGGTTACGGGATTCATCCGATGGCATTGAGGAGTTTACCACATCAGTCACCGGCTTCATTAATAAGTGCATCGATGACGTCCTCCCCACAGTGACCGTACGTACATATCCCAACCAGAAGCCAGGGATTACAAGAAACATCCGCACTGAGCTAATGGCTAGAGCTGCCGCTTTCAAGGAGTGGGACACTAATCCGGACACTTATAATAAATCCTTCTGCGCTCTCCGACGAACCATCAAACAAGCAACAGCTGTGCCGAAAGATTGTGTGATCATGCTCTCCATAGCCGATGTGAGTAACACCTTTAAACATGTTAACATTCACAGGGCTGCAGGGCAATTACCAGGAGGTGTACTCAGAGCATGCACTGATCAGCTGGCAAGTGTCTTCACTGACATTTTAAACCTCTCCCTGACCCAGCTTGTCATACCTATAGTGCCTTCAGAATGTATTCACACCCCTTGACTTTTTCCAAATTGTGTTGTGTTACTGCCTGAATTTTTAAATGGAATAAATTGTGATTGTGTCACTGGCCTACACACAATATCCCACAATGCCAAAGTGGAATTCTGTTTTTACAAATATTTACAAATTAATAAACAATTAAAAGCTGAAATGTCGAGTCAATATGTATTCATCCCCTTTGTTATGGCAAGTCTACAAATGTGCTTAACATGTCACATAATAAGTTGCACGGACTCACTCTGTGTTCAATAATAGTGTGTAACATGATTTTTGAATAACTACCTCATCTCTGTACCTCACACATACCATTATCTGTAAATTTCGATCAGATTCAACGACAAATACCAGGGAGGTTTTCCAATGCCTCGCAAAGAAGGGCACCTATTGGTAGATGGGTAAAAATAACAAAAGCAGACATTGAATATCCCTTTGAGCATGGTTGTTAAGATGGTGTAAGGGAGGTGAAGTCAGGTGCAGGAGAGCAGAGTAGAGTAAACAGGCGCATTTTTATTCCGTTCAACAATAGGCACAAAAAATTACATAAGTGCCCAAAAACACGGAACATAAACTATAAAAGTATCGCGCGTGAATATACACCGTTAACAATGAACAATTACACACAAAGACTTGATGGGGAACAGAGGACTAAATACATGTAGATTGATTGGGGAATGAAAACCAGGTGTGTATGGAACAAGACAAAACAAATGGACATATGACAAATGGAGCGGCGATGGCTAGAAAGCCGGTGACGTCGATCGCCGCCCGAACAAGGTGAGGAGCCGACTTCGGCGGAAGTCGTGACAATGGTGAAAATATGAATTAATCTTTGGATGGTGTATAATACAACCCAGTACCTACAAAGATACAGGTGTCCTTCCTAACTTATTTGCCGGAGAGGGAAGAAACTGCTCAGGGATTTCACCATGAAGACGTTAAAAGTTACATACGTTAATGGCTGTGATATGAGAAAACTGAGGATGGATCAACGACATTGTAGTTATTCCACAATACCAACCTAAATTATATTAACCTAGGTTACTAATAATATCATTTAAAATCCCTCAAATTGTGTCCCATATGTGTTTAGACACGGCGACCATTTTCGGTGACAGTTTTGACTTAAATCGGCTTGAAAATGTCTGTCTAGCAATGATCAACAACCAACTTGCCAGAGCTCAATTTTTTTTTTAAGAATAATGTGTAAATAATGTACAATCCAGGTGTTCCAAACTCTTAGAGATTTACCCAGAAAGACTCACAACTTTAATCACTGCCAAAGGCGATTCTAACATGAACTGACTCAGGAGTGTGAATACTTATGTAAATGGTATATTCCTGTATTTAATTTTCAATACATTTGCAAAAACTTTGTCATTATGGGAGTAGTGTGTGTAGATGGGTGAGAAAAAAAAAATATTTTATACATTTTGCATTTAAGCCGTAACATAAACAAATTTGGAATAAGTCAAGGCTATATGAATACTTTATGAAGGCACTGTGCATGTTTCAAGCAGACCACTATGGTCTCTGTGATCAAGACCTCCAAGGTAACCTGTCTAAATGACTATCACCCTGTAGCACTCATGTAATGTATGTAGCCATGAAATGCTTTGAAAAGCTGGTTAGATCAACACCATCATCTCAGACACCCTGGACCCACTCCAATTTGCATACCGCTCCAATAGATCCACAGATGACTCAACCTCTATTGCACTCCAAACTGCCCTTTCCCACTTGGACAAAAGGAACACCTACGTGACAATGCTGTTCACTGACTATGGCTCAGCATTCAACACCATGGTACCCTCCAAGCTCATCACTAAGCTAAGGACCCTAGGACTGAACACCTCCCTCAACAACTGGATCCTGGACTTCCTGAGGGTAGGCAACAACACATCTGTCACGCTGACCCTCAATATGGTGGCCTCTCAGGGGTGCGTGCTTAGTTCCCTCATGTACACCCACAACTGCGTGGCCACGCACGACTCCAACAACATCATTAAGTTGGCCTGTGGTGGTAGGTGGTAGGCCTGATAACCGTCGACGATGAGACAGCCTATAGGGAGGAGGTCAAAGACCTGGCAGTGTGGTGCCAGGACAACCTCTCCCTTAGTGTCAGCAAGACAAAGGAGCTGATCGTGGACTAAAAGAAACAGAGGGCCAAGCATGCCCCGATTCACATCGACAAGGCTGTAGTGGAGCGGGTTGAGAGCTTCAAGTTTCTCGGTGTCCACATTACAAAGGACCTATCATGGTACGGTAACTGCTTGGCATCCGATCGTAAGGCACTACAAAGGGAAGTACGTACGGCCCAGTACGTCCCTGGGGCCAAGCTCCCTGCCATCTAGGACCTCTATACTAGGCGGTACCAGAGGAAGACTCCAGCCACCCAAGTCATAGACTGTTCTCTCTTTTACTGCATAGAAAGCGGTACCGGAGTGCCAAGTCTGGGACAAAAAAGGCTCCTGAACAGGTTCTACCCCCAAGCCATAAGACTGCTGAACAGTTAATCAAATGGCCTCCCTGACTATTTGCATTTATCATTTCATTTCCACTAACTCTCATACACCAGCTCTCACACACACATAGACACACACTGCTGCTACTCTGTTTATTATCTATCCTGATTGTCTAGTCACTTTTACCCCTACCAATATTACCTCAATTACCTAATTCCCCTGTACGTTGACTCGATACCAGTACTGCTTGTATATAGTCTCATTGTTATTTTAATAGCTGAGAACTGCTAGCTAACTGGCAAGCATAAAAACAAACAACAACTTTGAGAGTACAGACCCATACATGGAGCACTGCTAATCCAACACGACTGGTCTGCCGAAGTAACCGTCCGAGGGGTTACAAAATACTTCTTCTGTCGCGACGTCCCCCCTAAGGCCCCTCTGCTAGCCTGCCCTCCCCGGCCTGCTAGCTGTCTGATTCGCCGTGTCTCCAGCTCGCCTAGCCTCCCACTGGTCCCTATGATCACTCGGCTACGCATGCCTCTCCCCAATGTCAATATGTCTTGTCCATTGCTGTTTTGGTTAGTGATTATTGTCTTATTTCACTGTAGAGCCTCCAGCCCTGCTCACTATGCCTTAGCTAGCCAATTTGTTTCACCTCCCACACATGCGGTGACCTCACCTATTCTAAATGATGTCTCTAGAGACAAAACCTCTCTCATCGTCACTCAATGCCTAGGTTTACCTCCACTGTATTCACATCCTACCATACCCTTGTCTGTACATTATGCCTTGAATCTATTCTTCCGCGCCCAGAAACCTGTTCCTTTTACTGTCTCTTCCGAACGCACTAGACGACCAGTTCCTCTGGTGATGTAGAGGTTAATCCAGGCCCTGCAGTGGCTGCAGCGCCTAGCTCCACTCCCATTCCTCAGGCACTCTCATTTCTTGATTTCTGTAACCGTAAAAGCCTTGGTTTCCTAGCTGTGTCTGAATCCTGACTTAGGAAGGCCACCAAAAATCCTGAAATTTTCATCCCTAACTATAATATTTCCCGACAAGATAGAACTGCCAAAGTGTGCGCAGTTCCAATCTACTGCAGAGACAGCCTGCAGAGTTCTGTCATACTATCCAGGTCTGTGTCCAAACAATTTGAGCTTCTACTTCTAAAAATCCACCTTTCCAGAAACAAGTCTCTCACCGTTGCCGTTTGTTATAGACCACCTTCTGCCCCCAGCTGTGCCCTGGACACCATATGTGAATTGATTGCCCCCCAACTATCCTCAGAGTTCGTACTGTTAGGTGACCTGAACTGGGACATGGTTAACACCCCGGCCATCCTACAATCTAAGCTAGATCACACAAGTGATCAAGGAACCTACCAGGTACAACCCTAAATCCGTAACCATGGGCACCCTCTTAAATATCATTCTGACCAACCTGCCCTTTAAATAAACCTCTGCTGTCTTCAACCAGGAACTCAGCGATCACTGCCTCATTGCCTGCGTGCGTAATGGGTCCACGGTCAAACGACCACCTCTCATCACTGTCAAACTCTCACTAAAACACTTCAGCAAGCAGTCCTTTCTAATCAACCTGTCCGGGTATGCTGGAAGGATATTGACCTCATCCCATCAGTCGAGGATGCCTGGTTATTCTTTAAATGTGCTTTCCTCACCATTTTAAACAAGCATGCCCAATTCAAAAAATGTAGAACCAGTAACAGATATAGCCCTTGGTTCACCCCAGACCTGACTGCCCTTGACCAGCACAACAACATCCTGTGGCGTACTGCATTAGCATCGAATAGCCCCCACGATATGCAACTTTTCAGGGAAGTTAGGAACCAATATACACAGGCAGTTAGGAAAGCAAAGGTTAGCTTTTTCAAACATAAATGTGCATCCTGTAGCACAAACTCCCCAAAATTCTGGGACACTGTAAAGTCTTGGAGAATAAGAGCACCTCCTCCCAGCTGCCCACTGCACTGAGGCTAGGAAACACTGTCACCACCGATAAATCCACGATAGTTGAGAATTTCAATAAGCATTTTTCTATGGCTTGCCATGCTTTCCATCTGGCTACCCCTACCCCGGTCAACAGTCCTGCATCCCCCCACAGCAACTTGTCCAAACCTCCCCCATTTCTCCTTCACCCAAATCCAGATAGCTGATGTTCTGAAAGAGTTGTAAAATCTGGACCCCTACACAGGATGCTCTTTAAAAGTGCTTTCCTCACCATTTTAAATAAGCATGCCCCATTCAAATTATTTTTTAACTAAGAACAGATATAGCCCTTGGTTCACCCCAGACTTGACTGCCCTTGACCAGCACAAAAACATCCTGTGGCCTTCTGCATTAGCATCGAATTGCCCCTGCGATATGCAACTTTTCAGGGAAGTTAGGAACCAATAAACTCAGTCAGCTAAGACTAGCTTTGTCAAACAGAAATTTGCATCCTGTAACACTAATTCCAAAAAGTTTTGGGACACTGTAAAGTGTCCAATAATAATAAGAGTCCATAATAAGAGAACTTCATCCCAGCTGCCTACTGCAGTGAAGATAGGATCCCTACAAAACAGCTGGGCTAGACAATCTGGAACCTCTCTTTCTAAAATTATCCGCCGAAATTGTTGCACCCCCTATTACTAGCCTGTTCAACCTCTATTTCGTATCGTCTGAGATCCCCAAAGATTGGAAAGCTGCCGCGGTCATTTCCATCTTCAAAGGGGAGACACTCTAGACCCAAACTGTTACAGACTTAAATCTATCCTACCCTGCCTTTCTAAGGTCTTCGATAGCCAAGTTAACAAACACATCACCGACCATTTCGAATCCCACCGTACCTTCTCCACTATGCAATCTGGTTTCCGAGCTGGTCATGGGTGCACCTCAGCCACGCTCAAGGTCCTAAACGATATCATAACCGCCATCGATAAAAGACAATACTGTGCAGCCGTATTCATCGACCTGGCCAAGGCYTTCGACTCTGTCAATCACCATATTCTTATCGGCAAACTCAACAGCCTTGGTTTCTCTAATGACTGCCTCGCCTAGTTCACCAACTACTTCTCAGACAGAGTTCAGTGTGTGAAATCGGAGGACCTGTTCTCCAGACCTCTGGCAGTCTCTATGGGGGTGCCACAGGTTTCAATTCTTGGGCCGACTCTTTTCTCTGTATACCTCAATGATGTCGCTCTTTCTGCTGGTGATTCTCTGATCCACCTCTACGCAGACGACACCATTCTGTATACTTCTGGCCCTTCTTTGGACACTGTGTTAACTAACCTCCAGACGATCTTCAATGCCATACAACTCTCCTTCCGTGGCCTCCAACTGCTCTTAAATGCAAGTAAAACGAAATGCATGCTCTTCAACTGATCGCTGCCCGCACTTGCCCACCCGTCTAGCATCACTACTCTGGACAGTTCTGACTTAGAATATGTGGACAATTACAAATACCTAGGTGTCTGGTTAGACTGTAAACTCTCTTTCCAGACTCACATTAAGCATCTCCAATCCAAAATTAAATCTAGAATCGGCTTCCTATTTCGCAACAAAGCATCCTTCACTCATGCCACCAAACATACCCTCGTAAAACTGGCTATCCTACTGATCCTTGACTTTGGCGGTGTCATTTATAAAAAAGCCTCCGAAACTCTACTCAGCAAATTGAGTAGTCTATCAAAGTGCCATCCGTTTTGTCACCAAAGCCCCATATACTACCCACCACTGCGACCTGTATGCTCTCGTTGGCTGGCTCCTGCTTCATATTCATCGCCAAACCCACTGGTTCCAGGTCATCTATAAGTTTTTCCTAGGTAAAGCCCCACCTTATCTCAGCTCAATGGTCACAATAGCAGCAACCACCCGTACCACGCACTCCAGCAGGTATATTTCACTGGTCACCCCCAAAGCCTATTCCTCCATTGGCCGCCTTTCCGTCCAGTTCTCTGCTGCCAATGACTGGAACGAATTACAAATATCACTGAAGCTGGAGACTCATATCTCCCTGACTAACTTTAAGCATCAGCTGTCAGAGCAGCTCACAGATCACTGCACCTGTACATAACCCATCTGTAAATAGCCCATCCAACTACCTCATCCCCATATTAGATTATTTTATTTTTTTGCTCCTTTGCACCCCTGTATCTCTACTTTCACATTCATCTTCTGCACATCTATCACTCCAGTGTTTAATTGTTAAATTGTAATTACTTCGCCACTACGGCCTATTTATTGCATTACCTCCCTAATCTTACCTCATTTGCACACACTGTATATAGATGTTTTCCTATTGTACGTTTGTTTATTCCATGTGTAACTCTGTGTTGTTTGTGTCACACTGCTTTGCTTGATCTTGGCCAGGTCGCAGTTGTAAATGAGAACTTGTTCTCAACTGGCCTACCTGGTTAAATAAAGGTGAAATAAAAAATAAAATAGAAATTGGTTTATCGCCCCCTAGTGGCAAAAGTAAGAACAGCCAAAAATGCACAGTTCAAAGAGGAGAATAATTATTCTGTCAAGGAAAATATTTGTATATATTTTTTAAGACAAAGTAATTGTGACAGTGTGTAACTAGCTAGGTTTCCATCAAATTGGCTACAGACTTTCATGCAAATATTCTAGAATCTGCTTAAAGAAAATATGCTAATTTCCCACCAGTGGTACGTTTCCACTAAACGTCTAACGGAGACGCTGGGAGTCAGAAGGCGGTGGTGGTGAATTTAATACTACAAGAACCATGGCATGAACCAAAACACGAGTAGCATCTGGACATGAAACCAATACTGCCTGGCGAATGGAATTAAGGGACTGACAGATATAGGGGAGGTAATCAGTGAAGTGAGTCCAGGTGTGCCTCATAATGAGGCGCAGGTGTGCGTAACGATGGTGCCAGGTGTGCGTAATGATAATTGCCAGGACCAGTGGTTAGTAATCCGGAGATGTTAAACACTGGAGAGGGGGAGTGAAGTAGACGTGACAAAACAGACTTGTTGGGATAAAAATCAGTGCGTGATGACAGTTTATTTTTTCACCTTTATTTAACCAATGCACACAAAATGTACTTTTTCATGTACCAAATAAAAATCAAATGTTCAATGTGTTTCCATCGCATTTTCAACTCTACCGATAGTTTTGACACAAAAACTGTTGGGTTAAATAGCAACTATGCCTACTATTGTCTTGGCACCTGCGCTCTAGCCAACAGCCCGCAGATACAGTACATGCTGAGATTATGGATAAGAGTGAGAATATTTTTATTTATCAAATGGCAGTCAAGCATCGATCATCATTTCACCAGAATAAGACCCTTGGTATTTATTTGAAAGCAGCAAGCTCATTGTTATCATCATAACTTTTTTAATCTGTAGCCATATAGACTGCATGGTTTCCCGAGTCATAATGGGAGGACCACACACCGTGTGACTCCAAATTTACTTCGTTATGATGGTTATTATATTAACATTTGCACATAAAGATTTTTCTACCACCATTTCCGGCATAATTAATTTTACAGAGACAAAAAGATCCCACCATGTCAAAGGAACGGAACTAATTATCTGTCAATAATTATAAAATTGCATCAAAACTGTTTGCATCACAGCTATTGTGATTTTTTTGCATACAATATTACTTTACTGTGAATGGAAATGTGGTCAATAATAACACTTTAGTACAGGAAATGAAGAAATGTATTAAAACGCTAGATGTGTATGTTGGAATTAAACAATTAACTATGCAAATGAGCAAAAGCTGTGTGCATTAAGGATATAGACACCTGGCTCAAATAGAAGCCTTTCTAATAAGTGCCTGTTGTGTTCAGTGATTTAAGCAAATAAATAAACACCCAGGCTATTAATTTACGTTTTCCCGTACCGACGCTCAGTGGTGTAAAGTACTTAAGTAGTACTTTCAAGTATTTTTACCTAAGTAAAACTGTGCCTACAGTTTTACTTGGAAATCTCCCATTACATGTCATTACCACAGGTAATCTCCCATTTGTGTCTCCCATTTGGAAATCTCCCATTACATGTCATTACCACAGGTTTAACCCCAAGTAATATGAATACAGTAAAATATGTAAAATAGACAACAACAAAAATAAGGGTATCTGTGCTTTACTATTTATATTTTTGACAACTTCTACTTTGAGTTCACTACATTCCTAAAGAAAACTTTTTACTCATACATATATTTTCCCTGACACCCAAAAGTACTTGTTACATTTTGAATACTTAGCAAGACAGAAAAATGGTCGAATTCACACACTCAAGAGAACATCCCTGTCATCCCTACTGCCACTTTTCTGGAGGACTCACTAAACACAAATGCTTCCTTTGTAAATGATGTCTGAGTGTTGGAGTGTGCCCCTAGCTATCCTTAAATATACGTATATATATATTTTTAATTAAAAATAGTGCCGTCTGGTTCGCTAAATAAGGAATTTTACTTTTGATACTTACGTATATTTTAGCAATTATATTGACTTTTGATACTTAAGTATATTTAAAACCAAATACTTTTACACTTTTACTCAAGTAGTATTTTATTGGGTGACTTTCACTTTTACTTGAGTGATTTTCTATTAAGGTATCTTTACTTTTACTCAAGTATGAGAGTTGGGTGCTTTTTCCACCACTGCCAGTGCTTTTACGTGCGATTTGTGGAGGCGGAGAAGCGTACCCAAGTTGTTGGGTTGTTATTTTTATAGTGAATGAAAATATGCTAGCCAGATACGTTCTGAAAATAGTATACATTTCCTCCGCTACATTTTCTGATTAAAAATGCCTATAATATTCCTATCATACCCATATGTTAAGAACTTGATTGATATCCTCGAAAACCTTCTACGGTAGAAGCATTCTGAGACAGTTTAATGTGTTTTTTATTTATTTCAGATGGCTGTCTATCCTGTCCATTTATAATCTAATGCTAAATTGCAGGTTTTGCAAAATATATTGTTGACTGCAAAGAGCGTACCAGCAAGGAATTAGCACACTCATTTTTCAAGTGATATTCAGATTCTGAATTGTTTTTCTTTTTTGGTTGCATTTGTATCTGTATTTATTAGGGATTACCATTAGCTGCTACTCTTCCTGGGTTCCAAACACATTAAGGCACTTAGATCACACACAAAACAAAAGATGAAACAGTACATCATATAACATTACACCACTACATATCTACAATGCAAAATGTATAATACCACCTTACAACAATATTACAATGTGCGTGTGTGTAGCGTGCGTGTGCTAGCATTTGTGTACATATGCGTTTGTACTAGCTGTCACCCAATACTCTTCCTGGGTTCCAAACACATTAAGGTACTTAGATCACACACAAAACAAAATATAAAACAGTACATCATATAACATTACACCACTACATATCTACAATGCAAAATGTATAATACCACCTTACAACAATATTACAATGTGTGTGTGTGTAGCGTTTGTGTGCGTATGCGTTTGTACTAGCTGTGTGCTAGTAGTTTTACACAGACAGCATGGTGCATTCAGCTTGTCAACACTTCTTAAAAAACAAGTATTGATGAAGTCAATCTTTCCTCTACTTTGAGCCAGGAGATGCATATACATGCATATTATTAATGTTAGCTCTCTGTGTACATTTAAGGGCCAGATATGCTGCCCTGTTCCCAAGCCAATTGTATCTTTCCCAAGTCCCTCTTTGTGGCAACTGAACACAGTGGGAGTGATCAGTAGTCCCTGGGTGCGACAAAACTAGGGCCTGTCGTCCCTGCCTTGTTTATAGTGTTGTTAAGAAGGCAGAGCAACGCTTCATTATGGACAGACTTCTCCCCATCTTAGCTACTGCTGTATCAACATGTTTTGACCATAACAGTTTACAATAAAGGGTTACTCCAAGCAGTTTAGTCACCTCAACTTGCTCAATTTCTACATTAGTTATTACAATATTTAGTTGAGGTTTAGGGTTTAGTGAACGATTTGTCCCAAATACAGTTATTTTAGTGTTTGAAATATTTAGGATTCATAGTCTCTCCCCTTTAACTGTCCTAATTGCCCCATTTTTATAGCCTCAGATCAGCTATTGAGTCTATAGGAGAGGATCAGCTTGAGCAAAGGGAGGTGTAGAATCACTGATATACAAATAATATTCCCTGCCAAATAGTAGGCTTTGTGCAATAAAGATTTGTATTCTACGCCTCCCCTGGTTTAATCAATCCCCCCACCAAACACTAATGCACAACCAGACATTGAACATTTGACTGGAGACAGCTTTTGTCAATTAAAGAGCATTTCTTATGATTTCCTGCCTGCAGCAAACCCAGTAGACAATGCTGAAAATACTGGTCCAAAAAATGATAAAACATGTAAAAAAATATATAATTTTTTTAAATGTCCCTAACCCATGGTGAATCAGAATGTGGACAAGATCAGGATAAAGGATGTTAGCGCCAGGTGTAAACGGTGCTATATAATATTTCAAAATCACGACAGCTGTGATGCATACAGGGAGTTTTGGTAAAATGTTATGAACGCTGACAAACAACTTGTTTGTTTGACATGGTGGGTTCTTTTTGTGTCAATAAAATGTGTTAACATGCGAGAAATGGCGGCGGTAACGAGTCACGCAATGACATGGTATGCGGTCCTCCCACTAGGACTCGGCAAACCATGCGTTTCAAATTAGGCTATAGATGCAATAAGTTATGATGAACTTCAAAGGGTGGTGAAAGTGCACGGTATGAGCTTGATGTTCCTTTCCGATAAATGTTGAGGGTCTTATTCTGGCGATATGATGATCAATGCTTGACTGCCGTTTTGACAAATAAAAACGTTTTCTTATCCATAATCTCATGTAGACTAGCCTACATGCAGAGCTACCCGCACTGTACTTACTGGATCTGCGAGCTGTTGGCTAGAGATCACGTGCCAAGACCAGAGTAGGCACATTTGCTATTAAAGGCTACAGTTTTTTGTGAAAAAATATCAGTAGAGTTGAACATGTGATGGAAACACATTGAACATTCCATTTTTATTCGGTACATGAAAATGTAAGCGAAAAATACATTTTGTACACACTGCGTCATCTGCAACATGTCAGTTTGGTGGAAACGCCACTATTGGGCAAATTCGCATATTTTCTTTATGCAGATTTTTTTATATTCAGGAAACCAGTCAAAAATGAACCTTAGCAACATCATCATGTGTCATATTATCTCATTCAGTTATCTTTTTCTGACATCTCATGTCAACCTCATATTATGACATGAGAGAGATGTCCAGCGTCTACAGAGGTGAGTACCTGGTCACTGCTATATTTGTGTACAGAAAAATAAATCAGACTCCTGAGTCTGCACAAAAGAGTCCCCCCCCCCCCCCCCCCCCCCCCCCCCCCCCCCCCCCCCCCCCCCCCCCCCCCCCCCCCCCCGCAGCTTCACAACATCTGCATTCTTTTCAGGTTTCAAGTATGTGTTATGGTGCAGTAAACCTGGGTTGGCCCATTCACAATATATCACAAAGGAGTGTCTGACAGGGTTATGATTTCGGAGACGCCCCCGGAATACACTGGGAATAGTGAGTTGAATGGAGGTTAGTATGTGTGGAGGTTAGTGTTTTGAGCTTTCTGGTATAAAATGGCTGCCGTGGCATCCCCCAGCTGGGTGCTAAGCATTGGTAAGGGATGAGGTGAGTCCCCCCCCATACAATGTAAAGCCTTTTGAGCACCTGGAAAATGTGCTAAGTATAAATCCAACCCAGTCACATTACAAGTCAGTCTAGACTCCTGTTGTTCTATGTCAATCTTTCAGCTGTTACTGTAAACACACCTGAGGTCAATGTAAATAGACTAGGCCATAGATTACATTCACAGGGCATCGGGGAATGGTGTGCGCCTGTGTACACAGATCTCCAAATTCATGACTGTATATTTACAGTGTTGAAAACAACAGCTGTGCCCATTGTAAGCAGCCCAAAAAACAAGTTGGATCTTCAATCAAAAAGAGACTCGGCTTGATTTTGTCCCCACGCAGCTGTTAGTCTGACATTTATTCTAAAGTTATAAAAAGGTACAGGTTGGACCTGTTGATATTGAGTTTCAGAAATAATTAATGTTACAAGCCCCACACTATTTTAACTGTTGTGAGTCAAAGTGATAATGCAGAGCTCTATTGCAAATACTTTTCAGCAAGTGTAATGACCATAGGCATAACATTGTCATAGGACTGGGCTTCCCCATGACCACAACTGCTAAACCTCTATATTAGCCTACTAACAAACTAAACAAAAAGGAAGAACATGGATAACAGCAACTCAGAAAATACAGATCTTTGAATTCAAAGCCCAAAAAATGCATGTCCACAAAGAGGTATTATTTGCATTAATTCCGTGTGAAGAATTAGTAGTTTACAGTTGTTTATTTTCATTTGATGGTGTCCAAAGGCTTTATGTGGGAAGAGCAACACTAATTACTTTGTCCATCTCCCCTATTTATCATTACAAGCATATTAAGGCAAGTAATTACTAGTTCACACATCCATGGTAGTCAAATTTATCTCGAACCGCTCAGAAACGACCCTCACTTTGTCTACCTTCTCTATGTCATCAAGTTCAAATACAGTGATGCGTCCTTGCTCAATATAACTTTATAGCTGGCCCCCATGTGGATGACAAGCGCTGTTGATATGCATATCAGACAAGACAGGGAGTGACGGATTCACTGAATAGTGATAGCTCGGGTCCAGTTACCACCAGCCTGACTGACACCAACACACCATAAACAGGACCATAGAGGTATACTACAACACAGGCTCAATGAGTTAGCCAGCTAACTATGATAAACAACCAGAAATAACTATAGATTTTCTGGTTCATTAAGATAGCTAAACTTAGATACGTATTATTGATTGAGACTGGGACGACCCTAAGCATACTGCTTATTAAGCAACACTCGAGTGGTTCAAGGGGAAACATTTAAATGTCTTGGAATGGCCTAGTCAAAGCCCAGACCTCAATCCAACAGAAAATCTGTTGTAGGGCTTAAAGATTGCTGTATACCAGCGGAACCCATCCAACTTGAAGGAGCTGAAGCAGTTTTGCCTTGAAGAATGGGAAAAAAATCCCAGTGGCTAGATGTGCCAAGCTTCTAGAGACATACCCCAAGAGACTTGCACCTGTAATTGCTGCAAAAGCTGGCTCTACAAAGTATTGACTTTGAGGGGGTGAATAGTTATGCACGCTCAAGTTCAGTTTTTTTGGTCTTATTACTTGTTTGTTTCAGAAGAAAACATTTGCATCTTCAAAGTGGTAGGCATGTTATGTAAATCAAATGATACAACCCCCCCCAAAAAAGAATTTTAATTCCAGGTTGTAAGGCAACAAAATAGGAAAAATGCCAAAGTGGGTGAATACTTTCGCAAGCCACTGTATTATGACCCCAGCCTCTGGAATAGCCTGCCAGAGAATCTGAGGGGGCAAAACT
Source organism: Salvelinus sp. IW2-2015 (assembly GCF_002910315.2). Classification (NCBI taxonomy): domain Eukaryota; kingdom Metazoa; phylum Chordata; class Actinopteri; order Salmoniformes; family Salmonidae; genus Salvelinus; species Salvelinus sp. IW2-2015. The sequence goes on along the minus strand of NC_036875.1, from coordinate 1,626,869 downwards.
GTGTTAAAACACACCTTTTTAGCTTTGCTTTTCCTTAGGATTCTGTTTTGTCGTTCAGTTGTTATTCTTTTGTTTTTATCCTCTTGTTTGTTGTGTAGTAAATATTTATTTTATTTGTTTCTGTGAAGCACATTGCGTTGCAATGTGGGGAGGGAGGGACGTCTAGGCCACCCTTCTCGTGGCATGTTGCTCTCACAGACAACTGACACTAGAGAGTCACAACTTTTCTTGTTTGCAGGGACTGCCCCCCAAAAACCACCAAGTTCAGAATTAGAAACAAACCATAGCATTTATTCACGAGTCAAAACACAAACCGTAATTGAAAAGCAGTCTATAGATGGAAGGGTGTTGTTGGAGAGAAGGGCCTACATTTTCTAAATAACCTGATGAGTCATCTCTTACCTGAAGAGGTTCACGCCACTCTTTTGAGAAACCACATAAATGCATGTAGCGATAAGGTGCATCCTCAAATACTATACTGAACAAAAATATAAAATGCAACATGCAACAATTTCAAAGATTATACTGAGATACAGTTCATGTAAAGTCAATTGAACTAAATTCATTAGGTCCTAATCTATGGATTTCACGACTGAGCAGGGGCGCAACCATGGGTGGGCCTCGGAGGGAATATAGGTCCACCTACTGGGGAGCCAGGCCCAGCCATTCAAAATGAGTTTTACCCCACAAAAGACATGACCACAATCATGCACAAGGGGGGTCAGTTTGAGGTCCTGCGTGTGTGTGCGTGTGTGTCCATCTAAGCTTGGGAAAAGGGGCGTTCTGGTGTCCTCCTCGTGGTAGACAAACAGGGCTGAAGGAAATGTATCAATTCTCAAGGAAAGCCACGTAGTCAGTGAGTCTGGCCAGCTGCTGCTCGTTTGGAACCAGCGATACAGGGGGAGGATCTGTTGAAAGAGAGAGAGTGAGTAAGAGGGATTCCTCACAGAGCCAAGTCTTCTACCATGTAGCATCCTCCATCCGTGTGTGTGTGTGTCAGAGTTTCCGTTATGAAAATGTGGTGCAGGACATTTGACAAGCAGCATTTCCATTTACCAGACATTTTAGACATTTACCGGAACCATAGGCCTATGCATTGGGTGCGTAACCTGATTAAGGCATCCACCAACGGTGATCGGGAATGACAGAAATCACATTCAGATTATAGTGAATTCATCTCAACGGAACGTGCAAGTCGAGGATGCAATGACGTGTCTCTTACTTACCGCGCACTTTGTAGATGACAGAATAACTGTTGACATTTGCTTTTCCTCAGCCAACAAGACGAGTAACGAAAAGTACAGTCACTAGCCTAGGCGGTGCGTGAGTTTGGGGAAGCTAATTTTCACCATAAAAATGAAACTATTTGCAGACTTATGTAAAATAGCCTACTATTCGGAATCTGATGAGTGTATAGTCATAATTTAGGCTAATAATATAACTCCAATCACTGTTCGCAAAAAAGATTGTCCAATGCATGGCTGAGCGCATATAGTAGAGAGGCCTAGGCTATAATCAGATGTTTTTTCTTTCTTTGCGCGGGAAAAATTAAGCTTTTTATTTAGACGTATCATTCAATTCTACTACACTTTACAATACTGCAGACATTGGCAGAATCTTTTTTAATTACAGGGTAGCCCACTCTGCTGACACTGACAAACAGATCAATAGAAAACGACGTTGTCCATATAATAGGTAAGACAAATAGAGCATGACACTCATCTAAGCTGGAGGAGGATATTATTGCCCAAAAACAAACTTAAGTGGCACTGACCCGACAATGAGAGAGAATATGTGCAGTGAGCACTCACCAGGAATATGGTCAATGCTCTCCGCTGGTGCCAAACAACATGAACATGGCAGAAATGGGCAACAGGTTTCAATGGCATATGGAAGTCTTTATAAAAATAGGCTAATTGCCTCCACTGATATGGTCGGATTTTGCCTAGGCTACTTTGAAGCAAGGTAAAACATGCCTCATATGTAGTAAGACTTTCAGGTTTCAAACAATTAAGAAGCATACGGCCTCTAGCTCATTGCAAAGTGGTATGTGACGCACTGATGAAGCCTGCCTTCATTTGCCTATGCATTTAAAAAGCAAATGGGAAGCGTGCTTCAATTTCCAGTTGAGAAATAAAAATAATATGGCGTGGGACAAAAAAATATATATTTTTAACACAAGATTGCATCTAGCATTGTTGCGCAATGATTGGGCAAATGAAAGCGCTGTCTGGCAGATTTTCTGCTCAAAGGCTCTATATGCTGATTCAATGTAAGAAAAATGGAGGTGCGAGAGGATTAATCGAGGGGCTGACGGATCAAGTCAGATGAACATATGTGCCACAGATTCTCAGCATGATGCTCTGCTGATTAGAGAAAGGGGTCTGTTACAAGGTCCCGCAAAAATGTTTCCATTTATTTATTTATTTTATTTTACCGTTATTTTACCAGGTAAGTTGACTGAGAACACGTTCTCATTTGCAGCAACGACCTGGGGAATAGTTACAGGGGAGAGGAGGGGGATGAATGAGCCAATTGTAAACTGGGGATTATTAGGTGACCTTGATGGTTGAGGGCCAGATTGGGAATTTAGCCAGGACACCGGGGTTAACACCCCTACTCTTACGATAAGTGCCATGGGATCTTTAATGACCTCAGAGTCAGGACACCCGTTTAACGTCCCATCCGAAAGACGGCACCCTACACAGAGCAGTGTACCCAATCACTGCCCTGGGGCATTGGGATCTTTGTTTAGACCAGAGGAAAGAGTGCCTCCTACTGGCCCTCCAACACCACTTCCAGCAGCACCTGGTCTCCCATCCAGGGACTGACCAGGACCAACCCTGCTTAGCTTCAGAAGCAAACCAGCAGTGGTATGCAGGGTGGTATGCTGCTGTCCATAAAGAAATGCGTCTCAAACAAGACTGATCAACAAGCCACCCACTGGGCGTGTCAACAGTTAGGATTGGAGGGAAAAGGGCGGATGTGGTGATGAGAGTTGAGGGGAGGGGGAAGAGGAGGGAAGGGAGTGAACAACGAGCGAGCACAAGAGAACTATGGTTACGAAGTGGATGAAAGAGAGCACAAGTGGGGGGGAAGAAAGCATGATGTGTGAGAAATAAAGGGATATCTGATGTTGCTCATTCCTGAACCTGTATTTTAACAGTTACACAGTGACAGAATGTCTCAGGAGGTAGGCCAGGCAAAGGAAACAGAACAGTCATATGGGGGTGAAAATGTGCAAAGAAAAACCTATGAGAGGCCACAAATACACGAGAGGGAGAGAGGAGGGGAAAGTAAGGGCGGTGAGGAGGAGTGGAGTCAGTGTCTAAGCCAGCTATGAATGACCTCATAATTCACAGCTCTGGACCGGGTTCTCTCTCACACACAACACACACACACGGCATATGGTTAAATGGAGCGTATGGGGGAGTGACAGTCTGGTTGGAAAATGCTATCAGCACCAGAAGAGGGCGTGATTGGGCAAAGTCAGGGGAAAAAGGCTCAGGCATGACAAATAGCCTACTGACGGGAGAAAAGAGAAGGGCAACAGCGCCACCTACCTGGCTTCTGGGGCATTACCATCCTGGTGGCAGGGTCTGCCTGCCAACCCTGGCTCACCACCCCTGTGGGAGGGAGAAAGTGATAAGAGAGGGTAGGGTTGGGCGGAGAAAAGGAGGGCAAAATAAGCGAAGAGGAAAAGGGAAAAGTTACACACACACTTTTTTCTGGTCTAAACTTGAAAAGTCACATGAGGAGATTAAGGATATGGTATACGACGGTGTTATTGATCCAGTAGCCAGATAGTAGTGAGTATAGATTAGGTTCTGCACCGCTTCTGCTTACCCTTCACGGCTTCCTCCACGGAGTAGCCCACAAAGGCGGCAAAGTCTTCTGCCATGATGGAGGTGTACGCCTGGGCCACCAGGCCATACGCCCTCCGACGAGTGGTCTCTGTGGGAATAAAGATGGGTACACACGTGAGATGTACGCATTTAAGAGAGGGACATTTTGTCATTCAAACATACGAAAAAAATCTAATAACACCTCATGTAAACTGCACAACGTGGAGTCCAGCCCCCTGGTCAAAAATTAATATTATTGTACTACTCATGTAGCAGTGCTAATAACAATTTGTCTATACTTGGACTGAGAAATAGCAAGTCAAATAGGCCTACAGTGGAAGGCAGATGTAAGGAAAAGGAGAGCACAAAACAAGGTCAGAGTATGATTTGGTCCCGAGTCAAGAGTGGGTCAACTGCTCCTTATGACGACATTGCAAAACAATTTAGCCTCACAGCTGACGGCAAACCAGACTTTGGCTTACACCTGTGATGGATTTGTATGTTTATTGATGCCCCGACAGCTTCAATGAACAAGCCCAAAGTTATCGCCTTAGCACTTTATAGCCTAGCAACAGTCTGTGTGTACTAACAACCCCCCCCCATCCGCTACAACAGTGTTACCGGTGGTAACATAACAACTGGGACGAGTGGAGACAGCTGCGAGGACGGGCGCAGTGACTGTCCGGGGTTTTTCCCCATTTCTTCTCCCAAAAGAGCCCCCTGTTATCAATGTTACTTAATTTTCTGAACAAATTTGGTATTAACTACAGGCATTTGCCCAGAAAATCAACCGATATCCTTCCAACCACATTATGTAGCCTACTGTATATGGCACAATTAAGAGCAAGAGTATTATCAACTGGTGTGCCCATGTAATATAAATCAAACTTATTATCTGAAAACTTATCTGGTCCTGCCTTTTTAAGTAGACCTACAAAATGCCCAACCCACATGAGGATGTCTTTCTCAGCCATCTACAGTGCATTCGGAAAGTATTCAGACCCCTTAACTTTTTCCACATTTTGTTACGTTACAGATTTCCCACTCATCAATCTACACACACACACACACACACACAAATAACCCATAATGACAAAACAAAAACAAGTTCAGAAATGTTTGGAAATGTATAAAAAAAATCTAAACTGAAATATCACATAAGTATTCAGACCCTTTACTTAGTACTTTGTTGAAGCACCTTTGGCAGCAATTACAGTATCACGTCTTCTTAGGTATGGCGCTACAAGCTTGGCACACCTGTATTTGTGGAGTTTCTCCCATTCTTCTTTGCATATTCTCTCAAGTTCTGTCAGGTTGGATGGGGAGCATAGCTGCACCACTATCGGGTTCAAGTCCAGGCTCTGGCAGGGACACTCCAGGACAAGTCTCAATGTCCTTAAGCCACTACTGCGTTATCTTGGCTGTGTGCTGAGGGTCGTTGTCCATAGGGTCGTTGTCCTATTGGAAGGTGAACCTTCGCCCCAGTCTGAGGTTCTGAGCACTCTGGAGCAGGTTTTCATCAAGGATCTTTCTGTACTGTGCTCTGTTCATCTTTCCCTCTACCCTGACTATTCTCCCAGTTCCTGCCGCTGAAAAACATACCCACCACCATGCTGCACCGTAGGGATGGTGTCAGGTTTCCTCCAGACGTGACGCTTGGCATTCAAGCCAAATAGTTCAATCTTGGTTTCATCAGACCAGAGAATCTTGTTACTTTAGGTGCCTTTTGGCAACTCCAAGCGGGCTGTCATGTGCCTTTTTCTGAGGAGTGGCTTCCGTCTGGCCACTCTACCATAAAGGCCTGATTGGTAGAGTGCTGCAGAGATGGTTGTCCTTCTGGAAGGTTCTCCCATCTCCACAGAGGAACTCTAAAGCTCTGTCAGAGTGACCATCGGGTTCTTGGTCACCTGCATGACCAAGGCCCTTCTCCCCCGATTGTGCACTTTGGCCGGGCAGCCAGCTCGAGTCTTGCCGGTTCCAAACTTCTTCCATTTTAGAATGGATGTAGGCCAATGTGTTTATGGGGACCTTCAATGCTGCAGAAATGTTTTGGTACCCTTCCCCAGATCTGTGCCTCGACACAATCCTGTCTTGGAGCTCTACGGACAATTCCTACGACCTCACGGCTTGGTTTTTGCTCTGGCATGCACTGTCAACTGTAGGACCTTATATAGAGAGATGTGTGCCTTTCCAAATCATGTCCAATCAATTTAATTTTCCACAGGTGGACTCCAATCAAGTTGTAGAAACATCAAGGATGCTGAATGGAAACAGGATGCACCGGAGCTCAATTTTGAGTCTCATAGCAAAGGGTCTGAATACTTATGCAAATAAGGTCTGTTTTTTATTTTAAATAATTTAGCAAAAAAATTCTAAACCTGTTTTCCCTTTGTCATTATGGGATATTGAGTGTAGATTAAATACATTTTAAAAACTATTTCAATCTATTTTTGAATAAGTCGTTAACGTAACAAAATGTAGAAAACAGTCAAGGGGTCTGAATACTTTCCGAATGCACTGTATTTCCTGTGCTTGAGGGGTATAAAATCAATGTCACTTAAATCTCGCTGGAATTGATTGCGTTATTTTTATTCTTGCTTGTGCCGGTCGTTTTTCCCTGTTAATGTTACGACCACGGAAACGTTTGTAATGTTAAACACACCCCGGTAATGGCTGAAATGGACTCAAAGGAATAGATTGTCTTTCTGTTGAATCTATAAGAACGCTTAAGCTTTGTCAGGGATTTAACGCATACACATACCACAAGAAATAGAAGATCACTTTTTATGGGTGTTCATTTTTTTAATAGAGTTGAAATGTTTAGAAATGAGATGCGCTGAAATGAAAGCTACTTTGGAAAATGAGCACTTGGATTATAGTGAAATGTCTGATCTCACAAACAATGTAAATTTTTATTTTTTTATTTTTTAGATAGGTTTAGCCTTTGCAGAGTCATCAACAACCAGATTTTTTCAGTTTTCATGGGAAATGAAAAGAGCCTGTGACAAAAACTTCCGCTTTTGGACGTTAACGAGGCGACACTCCATCTTAAATCCTCCACATTTACGGGATTGGTTGAACAGTGCAGAAGATAACTTTTGCCGACAGTTTTTTCCTTCTCGTCAAGACCAGTAGGTAGGGGATCTAGTTACAGGCATTTATTTTAAGCCTGCTATGTTATCGTTAAGATACAGTGCCTTCAGAAAATATTCACACCCATAGACTTTTTCCAAATTTTTTTGCGTTACAGCCTGGTTTTAAAATGGATTAAATGTAGATTTGTGGGCATCGGCCTACACACAATACACAATACCCCATAATGTCAAAGTGGAATTAAGTTTAGAAATTTGTACTAATTAATAAAACATTTAAAGCTGAATTGTCTTGAGTCAATAAGTATTCAACGCCTTGGTTATGGCAAGCCTAAATACGTTCAGAAGTAAAAACGTGCTTAACAACAAGTCACATAATAAGTTGCATGGACTAATAATAGTGTTTAACATTTTCTTATGACTAACTCATCTCTGTACCTCACACATACAGATAATTGTATGGTCCCTCAGTCAAACACAGATTCAACCACAAAGACCAGGGAGGTTTTCCAATGCCTTGCAAAGGGCACCCATAGACGTGAATATCCCTTTGAGTATGGTGAAGTTATTTGACTTTGGATGGTGTATCAATACACCCAGTCCCAAAAAGGCGTCCTTCCTAAGTTAGTGGCCGGAGAGGAAGGAAACCGCTCAGAGATTTCACAATGAGGCCAATGGTGACTTTAAAACAGTTACAGAGTTTAATGACTGAAGTGAAAATTGAGGATGGATCAACCTTGTAGTTACTCCACAATACTAACCTAATTGAACAGAGTGAAAATAAGTTAGCCTGTACAGAATAAAAATATTCTAAAACATGCATCCTGTTTGCAACAAGGCACTAAAAGTAATACCGCAAAATAATGTGGCAAAGCAATTAACTTTTTGTCTTGAATACAAAAAGTGGAATGTTTTGGGGGTAAATTCAATACAACACATTACTGAGTACCACTCTCCATATTTTCCAGCACAGTGGTGGCTGCATCATGTCATGGGTATGCTTGTAATCATTATTGACTTGAGTTTTTCAAGATAAAAATATAAACCAAATGGATCTAAGCACAGGCAAAATCCTAGCTGAGTTAGATTTTTAAATAGATTTAAGTCAACTATGGCAAGACCTGAAAATGGTTGTCTAGCAATGATAAAACAATTTGACAGAGCTTGAAAAATGTGAAAATAATCAAATGTGCAAATGTTGCACAAGCCAGGTGTCGACAACTCTTAAGAGACATACCCTGAAAGACAGACAGCTGTAATCGCTGCCAAAGGTGCTTCTACAAAGTTGTGACTCAGGGGTGTGAATGAGATTGTGTATTTCTGCATTAAAAAAATGATAAATTAGCAAAACAAATATGTTGCTAATGTTTTCACTTATGGGTATTGTGTGTAGATGGGTGAAAAATATATATATTTATTCAAATTAGGCACATCATTTTCTGCATTTGAACAAAATATGTTTAGATTTTCTGATACCATTAGTATGCATACAAGTGCATTCTAAGAAAAAAGTTAATTTTGACAATAAATGTAAGAATGGAATTCCCACCAAAATCCCTGAACTAATTATTTGTCTGCCCCAGTAAAATGTTTGTGCTCTAATTCAGTTGATATATAAAGTTTGGAGTGTCTTCATCCATTGTCTAACTGTTGCATTTATTAGAATTGTTCTTAAAACCTTTTAACAATGTTGATGACCGTTGCTAACACCACTGATAAAATATTACAACTCATTCTAAAGGAATTTCGAGACTACAAGAACAGATGGCAGAAGCCATTGAACCAGCTGACTGGCAGGGTACTATCCAAAGATGACTAGTCATGTGGGCCGGCCCCTCCAAATGCCTCCTCTACAGCTCTTCAGAAAGGAGTTGGTAGTTGCTGAGCAAGTCGGTCTATGACACGAGGGGGATGGTACTTAATGGAGGAGAAACAGGACCCCCACCTGACCTTCACTGACACTCTATTCCAGGGCCTCTGTCATTTCTCAACATCTTAACTTTTAAAAATAGCCCCCCCCAATCTTCACCAGCAAAGGCTTGCCACTGAGGACTTAGCAAGGGCTTTTATTTTTATATGCTGGCACATGCCAAGTGAGAGCAACAACATATTGGGACAACGCCCAAATTATAGTTATCTTGCAAAACCATTATGTTTTGAACTTCAAACTGATTTGCCTGGTATGCATGTGTGTTTCTCTGTACCTTGAATAAAGGAGGAATGAAAAGCAATCTTGAAATAATCGGAATCTGATAAAAACAAAGAAATAACTGCTTGAGTCATTTGAGGCATTGTTTATTTCAGGTTGCGACGAAAACAGATCTGTCGAAATATTCTGTTGCCAGTTGAGGGCACGCAATCAATTCAAGCATTTATCCGTTTGATACAACCACAGGCATTCTAGATGCAGATGAGAAATCACAAATCAAAACTTTATTCCCATCTCAATCTCTACACCTGATAAAGTCTTCAAGTGTAAACAACCAGAGTGTATTCAACCTAAAGTACATAACAAATAGATCTGAATAAATACAAAAGTATAAAAAAAACGATATAGTTTACAAAATGGCAAAGTTTAAGAGTACAAAAACCTAAATATTGCACTCAAACTGGGGTAAGCCATTGTGTATTCAAGTCAATCCACTACTTACGAAAACATTCTGACTCAACCAACTTCTTCCTTCCTTCCTTCCTTCCTTACTCCTAAATTATCTTAATATCTCTGAAACATTGAAACTAGAGTCCCTGCCATGAACATTCAGGTTGAAGAACCTTCAAAAGTAGTAAATAGTTAATTTGTTCAGTTCGTATATTTTCAAGTTTCATCATTCCTCCTCCTCCTCTTCTTCGTCCCCTTCCGCATCCTCAAACTCGTCATCGTCAACCATTCCAAAGTCCATCTTGGCCAGGACGACCTCCACATGCTCCGTGGACAGTGTGAAGTGGTCCATCTTCTCGAAGCCTGGCTCGGGCCTCTCCTCGCCCAGGGAGCTCTTGGCGGTGTCCTTAGTCTGTGTAATCAGGCCCTTGGAGGCCAGCAGGAACTCGGCAGCACCGCTCTGCTCCAGGGCCTGAACCGCCGTGTCAGTCAGCTCTGAGCCTGCCTGCAGACGCTCGCCATAGCGCTGGGCCAGCGCCCGCAATGCTGTCACCTTCTCGTCCTGCTCCTTGCCGATCTGTTCCAGCAGCATGCCCTTACGCTCCTCCAGTACAGCGTAGAGCAGGTCGAAGCGCTCACCTAAGCTTTGCTTGGCGCGCTGTGCATTGTCCTGCACCGCCCGGCAGGCGTCCTCCATCTGATTGAGTAGGGCCTGAAGGCGCCCATTGCCCGCCACCAGGGCGTCGATGGCGTTGCTAAGCTCGCCCTTCTGCACCTGGTAGACACTGGCCAGCGGCGACACCTCACAGTCCTTGTGCTGGCCAAACACCTTGCACATGGAGCAGGTGGGCATCTGGCAGGTAACGCAGTAGATGTTGATCTTTTCCTCTTCGTGCTCCTGGCACATGGGTTCCTTAGAGTCCTTGGGCTTCAATGGAGTCTCTGTGCTGTCTCCGCTGCCACTACCCCCGCCGCCCTCCTGCTGTTGCTTGTAGATGTCGATGATGTTCTCCACCAGCAGGTTGCGTTGAAGGCCGTGCACGCCGTGGCGGTCCAGGACCACCTCGAAGCGGCAGGTGGGGCAGCGGAAGACACCGCCCGAGAAGCGGTAGGGATTGCGTGAGTCATAGAGGTCGCTGGCACAGCCACGGCACAGGTTGTGCTGGCAGGGCAGGATGACCACGGGCTTAGTAAACATCTCCAGGCAGATGGGGCAGCTCAGCTGCTTCTCCAGGCTCTCCATGGGGCTTGGTGGACGCACCACCGAGCCTGTCCTCTGGACGTCCATGCTGAAATAGGCTTCTCCTTAATGTTGGCCTAGAAAAGATGAGTCTCTTTTTCGACACAGCCTTCACAGTGGGTCTTGGACGACTGCTTCTTCTCCTATAGGCTTTAACAAGCCAGTAACTATGGAGGCTGGGGGCTGAACCTTTCTCTTTGGTAGCTGCTTCAGAGTCCGCTGAAGTGCTGACATCTGTTCTGACTGGGGAATAGCAGCCCTGTCCTTTATACCAGCCTGCGACACCCGATATCTCCCACCAACCAGGGAACACATTCCTCCCTGCTTGTTTGCCAGGCTCTTTTCTGAGAAAATGGCCCCCACCCACTGGCTGCTGCATGTGTCATATGTTACACAAGGAGCGAGATCCCCTCCCGCAGTGACAGAAATCTGACCGGGCCAGGACTACATTCAGCAGTGATAAAGCCCCCCATGTGACTGTCCCAGAGCAGTCGCACCTGAGGGAGGTTTCCTTAAGGGTAAACAGCATTCCTTGTCACGTCAACACACCCCTGACTTTGTTTACGACAAGCTGGTTTTCCAGGAATATTACGACAAAGCCAACATAGGCTTCATAAAGCTGACCACCTTTCTCGCCGGCGTAGCCTACTTATAGACTCTGGTCATATCAGAGCACTTCAGTAGATTAAATAAATCTCTTAGCAAGCATTCACAACACCACCCTCTGTGGCAGACCCCCTAACCCACTGTTTGATGTTTCATGCTCAAGACACACATTGCACCATCATCCTATAAATATGCAAAAAGAATCTATACTATTTCTCACGACATACTTTTTTTTGCCCCTTCTACATATGCCCACTGAATGGTGTTTTGAATCCAACATCTTACGCGATAAACTGCCCCAACAAAACAAGCAGAATAAAATACCTCCCGGTGACATTTCTTTGGATTGATTGCCGTTATATTACACAAGCGGTCAGCTATAGGTTAAACCCCAGATCATTGAGGAAATGAAGATGGTCTTGAGTAACTCTCCTGTGAATGTGTAGCACATTCTGTGATGTTGAAAAATGATCAAAATAAAGAACAGTGAGTACCAGGCACAAGCTATTCTTAACCTTGCCGCATGAGTGACTTCATGTATGGGTCTACCAGGGTCCAAAAGTTAGAGGTGGTTACACGTGGGGAGTGTGAGCAGTGAAGGTCATAAGTGTTTCCATATGACGCTCTTATCTGCAGAGGCAGGAGCTTACTGATGGATATTTTAGTGTAATTTAAGAAGACACTATCTCATCTGTCCATTTCATAACCTTGTGACAATACCTTTGTAATAAACTCATCTAGATTGACTACTGTCATTTCGAGAATCAAGAAAAATGATCTGTTTTGAACAATTGTGGTAGGCTAAATGGTGTGATGCTGCGTATGGTTTAAAGGGCTAGATTAAACAAGGTGAACTGTATCATATCATGCTGTGCATCAATGGGACACAATTTGTTCGTGTTCTTATAGAGCCTATTCATTTTCAATGAGGTATTACAAAAACGTTTAAAGATGGAATCCGCAGTATTGGGAAACAGCTCCACTGTCCGCTTGACAAAGAAGAGCTGGGGAGCATTACCTATCGTAAATATACATATGGTGCTGTTCTATCGCGTGGGCAATAATGGGAGAAAAAAAACTGTTGTTTGCAGTAACTTTTTGGTTGTTCTTATAGAGCAAATGGACATGGCAGTTTCACCATTCAGGATTCCAACTTTAAGCTCCCTTATGTTTGCCCCCTATTACCACTCCACAGCTGGGAGACAATGTAGACCTATGTAGGATGCAAGTGGCACCCTCTTATTTATTTAACTAGGCAAGTGAGTTAAGAACAAATTCTTATTTACAATGACGGCCTGCCTTGTTCAGGTGCAGAATGACAGATTTTTACCTCGTCAGCTCAGGGTTTTGATCCAGCAACATTTCGGTTACTGGTCCAACGCTCTAACCACTAGGCTACCTGCCACCCCTTTTGATCATCAAGAACCGTCAATAGGCAGCAGACTACAATGTAAGATTGTAAAAGGTACGATCTTTACGAGTCGCACACACATACATACATTTGAAGTCGGAAGTTTACATACATTTAGGTTGGAGTCATTAAAACTTGTTTTTCAAACACTCCACTAATTTCTTGTTAACAAACTATAGTTTTGGCAAGTCGGTTAGGAAATCTACTTTGTGCATGACACAAGGAATTTTTCCAACAATTGTTTACAGTTTATTTGCAAAAAGTGCAAATCAATCCCAGAACAACAGCAAAGGACCTTGTGAAGATGCTGGAGGAAACAAGTACCTATATCCACAGTAAAACAAATCCTATATCGACATAACCTGAAAGGCTGCTCAGCAAGGAAGAAACCACTGCTCAGAAACCGCCATCGAAAAGCCAGACTACGGTTTGCAACTGTACATGGGGACAAAGATCATACATTTTGGAGAAATGTCCTCTGGTCTGAGGACAAAATAGAACTGTTTGGCCATAATGACCATCGTTATGTTTGGAGGAAAAAGGGGGAGGCTTGCAAGCCAAAGAACACCATCCCAACTGTGAAGCACGGGGGTGGCAGCATCATGTTGAGGGGATGCTTTGCTGCAGGAGGGACTGGTGCACTTCACAAAATAGATGGCATCATGAGGGAGGAAAATTATGTGGATATATTGAAGCAACATCTGTCAGGAAGTTAATAACCTCTTAGCGCTAGGGGTCAGAATTGTTTTTATTTTTAAATAACGTACCCAATGTAAACTGACATTTTCTCTGGCCCAGATCGTAGAATATGCATATAATTTACAGATTAGGATAGAAAACACTCCAAAGTTTCCAAAACTGTGAAAATATTGTCTGTGAGAAAAAGAATACTAATTCTGCAAGCGAAATCCTGAGAAAAAGTAACCCGGAAGTGATATATATATATTTTTTTTAAATCTTTGTTTCCTAGCCTGTCTAACCTCCATTTAAAGGGGTATCAACCAGATTCTTTTTCCAACGGCTTCCTCAGGCTGTGACCAGGCTTTAAGTCGCTCTGGATAAGAGCGTCTGCTAAATGACTTAAATGTAAATGTAGACAGTTTCAGGCTTTTATTTTGAAAAATGAGCGAGATGTTTCAAAAGAGGTCAGGTGTCCTCTGAATATTTCCTGCGCGCACGGGAGGAGCTCACCATTTTCCTTTTCTCTCTTAATGAATAGGTTATGCTCCGGTTGAAATATTATCGATTATGTTTGTTAAAGACAACCAGAGGTTTGATTATAAAAAACATTTTAAATCTTTCTACGACCATTTCGGATACTTTTTGGGATTTGTCGAATGGAACGGCTTTTGTTTTCTCAAAATAATGCGCAAAAAAGCTACACTCACAAAAGCTTGGATTTCTTTCGCTGTAAAATATATTTTCAAAATCTGACACCATAGGTGGATTAACAACAAGATAAGCTGTGTTTTGGTATATTTCACTTGTGATTGCATGATTATAAATATTTTTAGGAATATTTTTGAATTTGGCGCCCTGCAATTCAGCGGTTGTTTAGGAAAGTGAACCCGTATTCGGTATCCGTAGATCAGAGAAGTTAAAGCTTGGTCGCAAATGGGTCTTACAAATGGACAATGACCCCAGCATACTTGCAAAATGGCTTAAGGACAACAAAGTCAAGGTATTGGAGTGGCATCACAAAGCCCTGACCTCATTCCTATAGAAAATTTGTGGGCAGAACTGAAAAAGCGTGGGCGAGGAAGGAGGCCTACAAACCTGACTCAGTTACACCAGCTCTGTCAGGAGGAATGGCCCAGAAATCACCCAACTTATTGTGGGAAGCTTGTGGAAGGCTACCCAAAATGTTTGACCCAAGTTAAACAATTTAAAGGCAATGCTACCAAATACTAATTGAGTGTATGTAAACTTCTGACCCACTGGGAATGTGATGAAATAAAACACTCTACTATTATTCTGACATTTCACATTCTTAAAATAAAGTGGTGATCCTAACTGACCTAAGACAGGGAATTTTTACTAGGATTAAATGTCAGGAATTGTGAAAAACTGAGTTTAAATGTATTTGGCTAAACTTCTGACTTCAACTGTAAACATTGCAAAATGTGCTATATAACAAGTGTGGGGCCACTAGTTTCATAATTTAAGTAAGAATACAAATTCTTACATCAACTACCCAACACATTTAATCCTGCTACAAATTGTCCAAAGCTAATTCTAACATGAAAAACATGGAGCTGCTGATTGTGTGAACATCTAACAAATCTATCCTTATCCAATGTATTTCTTCTTGTCTAGCCTCGGGTTTAGGCTATGAATATAGTAAATTGGTGAGAGACAAAGCCTAAGCAAGAGTTCAGTCTGTCTCAACAGGTCAATACAGTGAGCCTCAAACAAATCTGCAGTCAATCAATCACTCACTCAATGTGTAACATTACTCTGGACTGTATTCAATAACACCCAGTAAAAGTCTATAGAATATGTTTTTCTCACCAGAAGACATACAAAAACAAAACAGCATGCATATTCTAAGATCCTCTGCAGGACTAATGTTATATTTGAAAACCTGGACCACAGATGTGTGTAGGATGTTTTTTAAGTGCAAGCCATCATTCAGGTCAGGTGTGTGCAATTGGTAACAGAAAAGTGCACGGCGGTGACAGTACCTCGCAGGGCCTCCATGACTGGCAGGATGTTCTCAGACCACTGGTGAGCTGCGATGGCCGAGTAGATCCCGGGGAAGTCTCGCTGCCATATACGCTGACCCACGGCCCACACGGCCGTCAGTTCTAGGTTTGCCTGCACACACCACATGTTTCAACCCACTTCACTGACATTACTATACATTGGGGCCTAGACTATAATGAATGACATGCAGGCTAGGAATCTTGTTGCTAGTGACACATTGGATACACTCATTCTCATGTGTTGAATTAATTCAGCGTGCAGGGCAGGTCCCACTTGTCTACCATCATTTTCAACGTGGGAAATTATATGATGAGTACCTTTTCAATAGTTACCGGGTTCCCAGTAGAGCTTTAACATTTTTGTCTAACAACTAGGGATGTTAACGGATAACCGTTTAAATCGGTTAGCCGCTGAAAATACATTTGATTGGTCATGCTCATCAGTCTATAGGTTAAATGGCATAATTTAGTAATTAAATTAGCACATGTGTATATTCATTAGTTGTCATGTACATTATCCCACCGGCACAGCATAGAGCCTAGTTTTAGGAGTGGAATGGCCTATTACGGGTAGGCAACCCTGTTCCTGTTGTGCCGCAGGATTTTTTAGTTCCAACACTAGGCACCACACCTGACCAACTGAATGAATTGATCAGTTCAGCGATTGCCTAAATTCAACACACCTGGTCTTCCTGCAGCACTCCAGGACCAGGGCTGCCTGGCCTATCACCTGTCAGACAGTGTAGCTCTTTAAAAATCTGTAGTGAAGCATGTACTTTTATAAGCCCAGCCATTGCACAACAAATAACAATTCTAAATGCAATTGCATGTTAACTCTTTTGATGGCCACGATTAAGAGCTACTATTTTAAATTCTCAAACTCAACTCGTAATTTAAAGAGTCCCTCCCATTCGCCATTCGAGTGCATAGGCTAGTCAACAATAGGCAGGCTATCATCGCGTCACCCACCACTTTTCAATGTGAGCTTGAGGCAGTATAATTGTTTGAAATCTGAAAGTTTTACTTTGATTAAAATGAGGCACGTTTACCTTGCTTCAAAACTTGGGAGGTAATTATTTAATAAAGACTTAATGTCATTAACCAGCATTTTTCTCCTGTTCTATTGGTTTTCATATCAACTTTCCTTCGTTGTCCAGAAGCCAAAGGCACAATCCTAGTCATATTAGCAACCCATCCTAGTTGTTGCCACTAGAGTACCCTCTTTCTATGTTTGAGATTCAACTCTGTCACATACGGAACCACTCGCATTTGGTGCACTGTTTAGAACAGTGTTTTCACATTAATTGCATTTTGGAAAATGTTTGAAAATGGGGTTTTATTAACTGTTTCATTACAGAAGTTGCATGTTCAATAATAGGCTTTAGCCTTTTAACTAAGACAATAAGTTTGCTATAGCATCCTTCACTCATGCTGCCAAACATACCGTTGTAAAACTGACCATCCTACCAATCCTCGACTTCGGCGATGTCATTTACAAAATAGCCTCCAATACCCTACTCAATAAATTGGATGCAGTCTATCACAGTGCCATCCGTTTTGTCACCAAAGCCCCATATAGTACCCACCACTGTGACCTGTACGCTCTCGTTGGCTGGCCCTCGCTTCATACTCGTCGCCAAACCCCACTGGCTCCAGGTCATCTACAAGACCCTGCTAGGTAAAGTCCCCCCTTATCTCAGCTCGCTGGTCACCATAGCAGCACCCACCTGTAGCATGCGCTCCAGCAGGTATATCTCTCTGGTCACCCCCAAAACCAATTCTTCYTTTGGCCGCCTCTCCTTCCAGTTCTCTGCTGCCAATGACTGGAATGAACTACAAAAATCTCTGAAACTGGAAACACTTATCTCCCTCACTAGCTTTAAGCACCAGCTGTCAGAGCAGATCACAGATTACTGCACCTGTACATAGCCCATCTATAATTTAGCCCAAACCACTACCTCCCCCTACTGTATTTATTTATTTATTTTGCTCCTTTGCACCTCTTTATTTTGCACATTCTTCCACTGCAAATCTACCATTCCAGTGTTTTACTTGCTATATTGTATTTACTTCGCCACCATGGCCTTTTTTTTGCCTTTACCTCACCTTTACCTCCCTTATCTCACCTCATTTGCTCACATTGTATATACTTATTTTTTTCTACTGTATTATTGACTGTATGTTTGTTTTACTCCATGTGTAACTCTGTTGTTGTATGTGTCGAACTGCTTTGCTTTATCTTGGCCAGGTCGCAGTTGTAAATGAGAACTTGTTCTCAACTTGCCTACCTGGTTAAATAAAGGTGAAATAAAATAAAAAATAAAATTGTTGCATGTTTCCATTAAGCTCTTAAAATGTCTTGTGTGCATGCATTATATTTTGTTGGTCAGACATTTGACTGTTTGGAGAGAGAAATTCTATTTGTTGTCCGGTTAATGAGGGTCGGTCAGTCGGCAGCAAAATTGACCCGAAATGTGCATACCTACTAACAAAAAGACGCTTTTGACACTAAGACATTTACAGCTATCTAAGTATGAGAAATTCTAACCCTTCTCACCGATTTAATGGCTTGAGGAATTCGCTTCCACAAGTACCTTGCATTATTCCTGTAAAAAGAGAAAAAGTCACCTGACAATTAATTACAATCATGTCTCAGTGGGCAGAAAATCTTATCTTTAGAAGGGCTTTTGGAAAGGCATAGCCTGACTTGCATGTCATTGTGCAGTAGATAGAGCACCAACAGCTGGGCATACACTTGAGGGGTAGCAATGCCACCTGGAGCCTGGCAATAAAAAAGAGCATGAATTAGTCAATGCCTATAGTCAGACCATTCAAGCCAATTACTCATGAAGTTCCAAATTTGGTAGCACCCTCATGACTTAGGATAGCCCAAAAATGGAGTAAAGGAGCCTACGTTAATTCATACAGTCCAAGGACCTTACATGTTCTGTTTAAAGGCGAATTGGCTCGAAGTCAAAACAGCCAAATACTCCCATCTAATCCTGAATCGATTCTCAATTGCGGTACGGTTTTAGAATCAAATCCCTCTACTTTTCATATCAAATGTCACAAATGCAAAATACACACTTACTGTATATTGCTAAAACAGTTGCAGCCGACAATATATTTCAGTGACAACATGTTTGGGGCATCAGTCTTTTCCATTTACACACAGGTGTTAGGAGACGCAGATAGCTAATTAGCACAAGTAGAACTGTCTTCAGTCTGTTTTCCGTAAACACGCACTGTAACATGGAGATATGGCCAAGTTGGAAACATGGAGATATGGCATTACCATGCAGTGGTAAAAAAGATCATAAAAGTTCACATGGGAGGAACCATACAGAGGCCAAATTATCACTATTGTGTAGTTAGAGATGAGAAGACACCGGCTGAACGACTGGAAATGTGTCTCAGGTAAGAATGACACTGGGACAATTCATAATTTCCACATTTGGGTATTGCGCCCTAACAGAATGGCTTGCAAAATGAATATGCGCAGAACTGTTCTGTGCATCATTTTGCATGCCATCATGCAGGACCAGCTACTGATTTTAAATCAGTAATCTATATGGGAACAACCAGTTAAGTGTATTGAAGATGCTAAAGATGGGAGACAGAACAGGAACAAACTAGATTAATTGTTATAATGCGCCATTGTGTGAGTCAGGCTGTTGGTAGGTCTGCCCACCTATGAAACCAGTAGGTCGATAGGAGAATAACTTTTCTGTTCTAATTATAAGCTTTGGTCGAACAGGGCGAAAATGATCTTCTCCGTGCAAACTCCCAAGTGACGCTCCCGAGTTGTGAAGCGGTCTAAGGCAGTGCTTGGGGCGTCACTACAGACCCTGGTTCGATCCCGGGCTGTATCACAACCGGCCGTGATCGAGAGGACCATATTGCGGCGCACAATTGGCCCAGCGTCATCCGGGTTAGGCCACCATTGTAAAATAAGAATTTGTTCTAAACTGACTTGCCTAGTTAAAGGTAATATATATATATATATATATTCTGCAGCCTTGCGAAGCACATGTATCAAATAAGGAAAATGCGGGCTAGACATATGGCAAAACGCATTTGTATCCGGTGGACATCTGGCATTAATGTTCCAGTGTCAAGTTAAGAATGTAGCCTTTAAAGCCACTAGTCTGAATTATGTATATACCAAAGAGTAGCATACATTTAGAAGCTTAGTTTAAAACCTTGTCTGTGCATACCATCAAAGAGTAGGCCACCAACACAAAACGTACGGTTAAACGGACCAAATGAAAGCACTAGCCAACTGACGTACGGGTAACAAGGTACTTTACGCACAACTCATTCAATGAACTGCGTTAGTCAATTTTATGTTATGAGTTAGCTAGTTAGATGTGTTGTTTGCCAACTAACGCTAGTGTCAACTTAGCAGCCAGTTACACCAAACGTAAACAACGGAGCAAAAGCACTAACGTTAGCTATACGTTTAGCAACATCATAACTAGCTAAGTTAGCAAACTACGGTCGTGTAGCTAGCTACTTTCACTCACAGCTGCAGCGTTAGCTTTGTTCAACTTAACCGTAACGTTATGATCTAGCTAGCTAGACATGTTGTGTTCGCTGACGTTACCTAGTTAGTGTGTGTGGATGTGCTAACTTAGCTAGCTACAACACAAACCAAAACGATTATCTTCGAACACCGACATTTAAATTATACAAGTTTGAAGAAATACATAACTACCTCAAGCTCCTGTGTTTCGCACTGCTCTAAAAGTTTATCATAATTTTCACCCATTATCACTGCGGCAGGCATTTTGTTGCTGCCCAGATCAGTCATTCGACCAGATACTGGGTTTCCAATTGCACTTGTAGTTACCACAGCCACAAAGTCCAATTGGCTTGGTCTTTAAAACATTTATACAAACAAACATTTTCTTCTTGGTATTCATTTAAGGTTAGGGGCACGGTTTGCAGTGTGATTATGGTTAAAATCACATTTTAAGATGAAAACTTGTAGAAATAGGCGGGGTTTATGACAGTGTGGCTGTGGTAACTAGTGAAGACCCAGAAACCGGGTATTTCTTCTTTCAATTTGTATTGGTTGATCGCAACCAAGTGAAAGCTGCTTACACCGCAACCTACTGTATTGGAGTGCTAGGCCCCTATTAAAATCTATTTCTCTTATCTAGCCGTGTTTCCTCCTACTGTTCTAGAAAATAAAAATATATAAAAAAAAGCATACCTTACGATTATTTGAGAACATAGCCCACTAGACAAATCATTACAAACAGTAGCCAGCCAAGTAGAACAGTTACACATGTCAGAAAGAGGTAAAATTAATCCCTTACCTTTGATGATTTTCATATGGTTGCACTCAGCAGACATTCATTTACTCAATAAATGTTCCTTTTGTTCGATAAAGTCTCTTTATATCCAAAACCCGTTTTGTTCGCGTGTTTTCTTCAGTAATCCACAGGCTCAAACGCAGTCAAAACAGGAAGACAAAAAAATCCAAATTGTATCCTTAAAGTTCATAGAAACATGTCAAACGATGTTTATATTCAATCCTCAGGTGGTTTTTAGCCTAAATAATCGATAATATTTCAACCGGACAATAACATCGTCAATTTAAAAGGTAAACAAGAAAGGCACTCTCTCGGTCTCGGGCATGAAAAAGCTCTGTGACACTTTAGGGTCCACTCATTCCGACTGCTCTTACTTCTTCATTTTTCAGAATACAAGCCTGAAACAATTTCTAAAGACTGTTGACATCTAGTGGAAGGCATAGAAACTGCAATTTGAGTCCTAAGTCAATGGATACTGTAATGGCATTGAATAGAAAACTACGAAACCAAAAAATTAAATACTTCCTGAAGGGATTTTCTCAGGTTTTCGCCTGCCAAATCAGTTCTGTTATACTCACAGACACTATTTTAACAGTTTTGGAAACTTTAGAGTGTTTTCTATCCAAATATACCAGTTATATGCATATCATATCTTCTGGGGCCGAGAAGCAGGCAGTTTAATTTGGGCATGCATTTCATCCAAAATTCCGAATGCTGCCCCCCTACCCTAGTGAAGTTAACGGATGATCTCTGCACGTGTATTTCCCACCGTAAAGCATGGAGAAGGAGGTGTTATGGTGTGGTGGTGCTTTGCTGATGAATTCAAGGCACACTTAACCAGCTTGGTGACCACAGCATTCTGCAGCGAGACGCCATCCCATCTGGTTTGAGCTTAGTAGGACTATCATTTGTTTTTCAACAGGACAATGACCCAACACACCTCCAGGCTGTGAAAGGGCTATTTTACCAAGAAGAGTGATGGAGTGCTGCATCAGATGACCTGGCCTCCACAATCCCCCGACCTCAACCCAATTGAGATGGTTTGGGATGAGTTGGACAGCATAGTGAAGGAAAAGCAGCCAACAAGTGCTCAGCATATGTGGGGCTGGTTGAGAGAATGGCAAGAGTGTGCAAAGCTGTCATCAAGACAAAGAGTGGCTATTTGAAGAATCTCAAATTTTGTAACGAGTGTGCTGAGAGTCGGGAAGCAAGTTCAGGGAGTGAGTATTTTAATAAATAAACGCAACTAAATACAATACTAGAAACACAAACAACACACAGACATGACACTGGAACAGAAACAATGACGCCTGGGGAAGGAGCCAAAGGGAATGACATATATAGGGAAAATAATCAGGGAGGTGATGGAGTCCAGGTGAGTGATGCGCGAAACGATGGAGACAGGTTTGCACCATTACGAGCACCCTGGTGACCTAGAGGCCGGAGAGAGAGCACAAGTGACAAATATAAAATATATTTTGATTTGTTTAACACTTTTTTGGTTAGTAAATGATTCCATATGTGTTATTTCATAGTTTGATGTCTTCACTATTGTTCTACAACGTAGATAATAGTAAAATAAAGAAAAACCCTTGAATGAGTGTGTTCTAAAACTTGACCGGCAGTGTATGTTTACATACACTTGAAGTCGGAAGTTTACATACACCTTAGCCAAATACATTTAAACTCAGTTTTTTTTTTACAATTCCTGACAATCCTAGGAAAAATTCCCTGTCTTAGGTCAGTTAGGATCACCACTTTATTTTAAGAATGTGAAATGTCAGAATAATAGTAGAGAGAATTATTTCTTTCATCACATTCCCAGTGGGTCAGAAGTTTACATACACTCAATTAGTATTTGGTAGCATTGCCTTTAAATTGTTTAACTTGGGTCAAACGTTTCGGATAGCCTTCCACAAGCTTCCCACAATGTTTGGTGAATTTTGGCCCGTTCCTCCTGACAGAGCTGGTGTAACTGAGTCAGGTAACTTCCTGACTGATGTCTTGAGATTTTGCTTCAATACATCCACATAATTTTCCTCCCTCATAATGCCATCTATTTTGTGAAGTGCACCAGTCCCTCCTGCAGCAAAGCACCCCCACAACATGATGCTGCCATCCCCTTGCTTCACGGTTGGGATGGTGTTCATTGGCTTGCAAGCCAAACAGTTCTATTTTTGTTTCATCAGACCAGAGGACATTTCTCCAAATAGTATGATCTTTGTCCCCATGTGCAGTTGCAAACCGTGGTCTGGCTTTTTTATGGCGGTTTTGGAGAAGTGGCTTCTTCCTTGCTGAGCGGCCTTTCAGGTTATGTCGATATAGGACTCGTTTTACTGTGGATATAGATACTTTGCTACCTATTTCCTCCAGCATCTTAACAAGGTCCTTTGCTGTTGTTCTGGGATTGATTTGCACTTTTCGCACCAAAGTACGTTAATCTCTAGGAGACAGAACGCGTCTCCTTCCTGAGCTGCATGGTCCCATGGTGTTTATACTTGCGTACTATTGTTTGTGAAGACGAACGTTGTACCTTCAGTCATTTGGAAATTGCTCCCAAGGATGAATCAGACTTGTGGAGGTCTACAATTCAACCATGAAAGACTGATTTGATGTAGTCCAATGTTACTGTTACCCATCTACCAATCACTGCTCTTCTTGATGAGGATTTAGAACAGCCCCATTGTGTTTGTAGGAGAATGTGCGCTTGAAATGCAATACTTGACTGAGGGACCTTCAGAAAGTATTCATACCCCTTGACTTATTCCACATTTTGAAGTGTTACAGCCTGAATTCAAAATGGATGAAATATGTTTTTTTAAATACTCACCCATCTACACACAATACCCCATAATGACAGTGAAAACATGTTTCCAGAGAAAAAAATCGAATTAATTGAAAATGAACCCAAGTCAATACTTGTAGTAGTATCTCAAGCTCTGTCAAGTTGATTGTTGACCATTGCTAGATAGTCATTTTCAAGTTTTGCCATTGATTTTCAAGCCAAATTAAGTAAAAACTATAAATATGTCACCCATGAACATTCAATGTTGTCTTGGTAAGCAACTCCAGTGTAGATTTGACCTTGTGTTTTAAGTTATTGTCCTGCTGAAAGATGAATTCATCCCCCAGTGTCTATTGGAAAGCAGACTGAACCAGGTTTTCCACTGGGCTTTTGCCTGTGTTTGTGGTACCTTCAAGGCGTTTGGAAAAAATGCTCCCAAGGATGAACCAGACTTGTGGAGGTCTTCAATTTTCTTTGAGGTCTTGGCTGATTTCTTTTGATTTTCCCATGATGTCAAGCAAAGAGGCCCTGAGTTTGAAGGTAGGCCTTGAAATACATCCACATGTACACCTCCAATTGACTCAAATGATGTCAATTAGCCTATCAGAAGCTTCTAAAGCCATGACATCATTTACTGGAATTGTCCAAGCTGTTTTAAAGGCACAATCAACTTAGTGTATGTAAACTTCTGACCCACTGGAATTGTGATACAGTGAATTATAATTGAAATAATCTGTCTGTAAACAATTGTTAGAAAACTTACTTGTGTCATGCACAAGGTAGAGGTCCTAATTGACTTGCCAAAACTATAGTTAACAAGAAATTTGTGGAGTGGTTGAAAAACAAGTTTTAATGACTCCAACCTAAGTGTATGTAAACTTTCGACTTCAACTGTATGTATGTGTGTGCGACTCGTAAAGATCGGGCCTTTAATTATTTATTTTTTTGCCTAAAATGACATACCCAAATCTAACTGCCTGTAGCTCAGGACCTGAAGCAAGGATATGCATATTCTTGATACCATTTGAAAGGTAACACTTTGAAGTTTGTGGAAATGTGAAATTAATGTAGGAGAATATAAAACATTAGATTTGGTAAAAGATAATGATAAAATAATTTATATGTTTAAAGATAATGATTAAATAATTCCAATCTGAAACCATATAATTGTATGAAATTTATTAGAATCATAAAACTATAATCTGATGATGTGTGTAGTTTTAGTCAGAATTAGAACAAGGACCTTTTGTTCCTTTTTAGTACGTATGCAGGGTGCAAGTGTGAAAATTAAATGATAAGAGGAGCTATCGACAGACAAGCTGGACTACTATGTTCCTTATTGGACATTCTGTCTCCACCCGTGGAGGCGAGAAACTGTTAGGCTTGCAGAAAATTATGAAACATGTTGCAGACTAAACAATGTATATGTGTAGTGGGAAAACACCGACTGTCTGAGCAAGGCGTAGCTTACGATTTGAACTTGTTTGTGTGTGTTAAAAAGACTGGGTTTGCATTTTTGATGTTAGAACGTTCTCATGAATAAACACTTAGATTTTTGTAAGTTGGGACTCTTGTCTGTTTAATTCAAACAGAATATTACAAACTCTGGGTTGCAGACTGAGTAGATTAATTGAAGTTTATGAACTGATAACAAAATTCTCATAACATGTCAGATTCTCCCTAGGAGAGGTGGGTGTGGAGTCAGGCGCAGGAGAGTAAGAATTTCAAGAAGGGCGTTTTATTACAAGTCCATCAACAGAACAGGCACAGGACCACAACAGCAGCCACTAAGAAACAGGAACGCAGTCCAGTTGAACACGGAGGAACACACTCCTCTGACTAAACTAACGTGCGGGAAAACAGTCCCGTGAAAACACCTGTTTAACAGAACAAACAAAACGCAACGCAAACCAACGACAGATACACAAACAATCCCGCACATAACCTAGCGGGTAGGGCGAGATTAAATACCCCACTGATTAGCCTGAACTAGACACAGGTGAACACAAGACAGACAAAACCAAACGAAAAAGAAAAGGGATCGGTGGCAGCTACTTTTTGGGGGCAGAAATTCCATCTGGAACATGCAAACTTTTATGTCCCTTAATAACAAACTTTCCATCTGTAAATACAAATACAATTGTTAAGTTATGAGACAAGACAGGAACCTTACCGCTAGCCATGATTGGTTGAGATACTGGATGGGCTGGACATGCTGAGAGATGAGTTCAGATTGGTCTGCCATGCAGGATGCTTCTGTCTATAACATGAGCTGCTCAGTATGTGTAGGTAATCCTTTCTAATGTGGCTTTTTTTTTTAAACATCATGAAGAACTGCAAATGTGTTGCTGTTTTGAAATCAGTGGAATGCCCGGTGGATGCAGAGAATGATAGCTAAGGAGATGGAGAATATTCTGGCGTTGTATTAAACAGCTCTCTGGATTAGCTACATCTTCAAACTAATGGCAACCATGGCATCCGTGACAGATAGGGAGAAGCGTTCATCTATGTATCAAGATTTGAGAGACTCTAGAAAGCTACATTTTCAGATATTATACGTTTCTAATTTTGTCAGTCGTTTTCATTGCAAGTTAAAGCATACTGTTAGCAAGCTAGCTAATGTTAGCTGGCTGGCTCGCTAGCTAACATTACGTGTATGATCTGTGTAGTAATATTATTCGTATCTCAGAGCCATTTGCATTGCTAGTTATAGCCTAATGTTAGCTTGCTAGCTAGAAAATATTGAACCTATAATGAACAAAACTATAAATGAAACATGAAAAGTGTTGGTGCCATGTTTCATGAGATGAAATAAAAGATCTCATAAATGTTCCATACGCACAAAAAGCTTATTTCTTTCAAATTTTTTGCACAAATGTGTTTACATCCCTGTTAGTGAGCCTTTCTCCTTTGACAAAATAATCCGTCCACCTGACAGGTGTGGAATATCAACAAGCTGAAATTGCATGATCATTACACAAGTGCACCTTGTGTTGGAGACAATAAAAGGCCTATCTAAAATGTGCAGTTTTGTCACACAACACAATGCCACAAATGTCTCAAGTTTTGAGGAAGCGTACAATTGGCATGCTGACTGCAGGAATGTCCACGAGAGCTGTTACCAGGGAATTTAATGTTAATTTCTCTGACATATGCCACCTCAAACATCGTTTTAGAGAATTTGGAAGTACATCCAACCGGCCTCACAACCGCAAACCACATGTATGGCATCGTGTGGGCGAGCGGTTTGCTGATGTCAACTTTGTTAAAACTTCTTATGGTTGCAGGGACAGTATTGAGTAGCTTGGATGAAAGGTGCCCAGAGTAAACTGCCTGCTCCTCAGTCCCAGTTGCTAATATATTCATATTATTATTAGTATTGGATAGAAAACACTCTGAAGTTTCTAAAACTGTTTGAATGATGTCTGTGAGTATAACAGAACTCATATGGCATCGCCTATCGAATACACAGTGGGATATGGATCAGTTTGCACTTCCTACGGCTTCCACTAGATATCACCAGTCTGTAGAACCTTGTCTGATGCCTCTACTGTGAAGTGGGCCCGAAGGAGACAGGAATGGGTAAGGTCTACCATGAGCTGACCATGCGCATGAGAGGGAGCTCTGTTCCATCGCACATCTAAAGTCAATGGAATTCTCCGGTTGGAACTTTATTGAAGATTTATGTTAAAAACATCCTAAAGATTGATTCAATACATCATTTGACATGTTTCTACTGACTGTTACGGAACTTTTTGACATTTCGTCTGCTTTTAGTGAACGCGCTTCCTGACTTTGGATTTGTTTACCAAACACACTAACAAAAATAGCTATTTGGACATAAATGATGGACATTACCGAACAAAACAAACATTTCTTGTGGAAGTGGAAGTCCTGGGAGTGCATTCCGACGAAGATCAGCAAAGGTAAGTGAAGATTTATAATGCTATTTATGAGTTTTGTTGACTGCACAATTTGGCGGGTAACTGTATGGCTTGGTTTTGTGTCTGAACGCTGTTCTCAGATTATTGAATATTGTGCTTTGCCGTAAAGCTTTTTGAAATCTGACACTGGTTGCATTGAGAACAAGTGTATCTTTAATTCTATGTTAAACATGTATCTTTCATCAATTTATGATGAGTATTTATGTTATTTGACGTGGCACTCTGAACATGGCGCCAATGTAAACTGAGGTTTTTGGATATAAATATGAACTTTATCGAACAAAACATATATGTATTGTGTAACATGAAGTCCTATGAGTGTCATCTGATGAAGATCATCAAAGGTTAGTGAATAATTGTATCTATTTTTCTGCTTTTTGTGACTCCTGTCTTTGGCTGGAAAAATGGCTGTGTTTTTCTGTGATTTTGCGGTGACCTAACATAATCGTTTGTGGTGCTTTCGCTGTAAAGCCTATTTGAAATCGGACACTTTGGTGGGATTAACAACAAGATTACCTTTAAAATGGTATAAAATACATGTATGCTTGAGGAATTTTAATTATGAGATTTCTGTTGTTTGAATTTGGCGCCCTGCACTTTTACTGGCTGTTGTCATATCGATCCCGTTAACGGGATTGCAGCCATAATAAGTTTTAACAGAGTGCCCCATGGTGGAGGTGGGGTTATGGCATGGGCAGGCATGAGCTAGTCACAACGAACAATGAAAATTGAATGCTGTTTTGTATGTCTCCTTAAAAAAACTACAGTATGTATGCAATAGTGCAATACTGACCGACCCCGCAATTACGTTTGTGACCCTGTGCATGTGACTAATAAACTATACAAGGAGTGGTTCAATTACATTTTGGGTGCTGAGACAGTTTTGCCTTCCTAGCATTCTTTAGCTTGACAATTTTCTCATCAATAGTTTTTTCAGTAAGCTTCGATTTTCTTTTTGTGTCTCTTCTTTCAGACATTTTTTTCATCCACATTTTCAGATTCAATAATAAAAAATGTCTCATTTACATTTTCAGATTCATTTTCAGATTCAATAATAACTTCACGTGAACCTCTCCTCGTGCGACGAGATTTTCCGCTGTTCGCTGTACTATGGAAGGACGAGCTGAGGAAAAAGGTATGAGCTGGCCGAAGACGAGAGGGAGGACGACCCATCACCTTTGCGGACCGGAAGCATGCAGTTGAGAAACCTGTATCTACGGCTCCGGAGTCCGAGGGGGCACCGGAACCCCCCCCCCCCCCTAGTGAACAACTGGAGGAGCCCATAGTCCCCCTCATCAATTTCGTGGGACCAGCCGAGACAACCACTGGGGGCCAACTGAGGGGACAGTTCGGGACTGTCCAGTGGGAGGATCCGAACTTGAAACCCGCCGCAGCCCAAGTGATAGCGGTGGATGGACAGCTACTTCTGTGGGTGAGTGACTGGTAATCAAGAATTACCTTTTGTATCAAGTGTCACGCCAACAGGGGGAACTTCGAGAGGTACTGTTGCTGCCCCGATGGTACGTGGGAACCATTCGTCAACTGGCCCACCTGATGGGGACGCACCTGGGAATGGAGAAGACCCAGGAACGAATCGCCGCTCGGTTCCACTGGCCTGGGATGAGGAGGGCCGTGGAAGACTATTGTTGCAGCTGCCCGGATGTCAAATCACGGCCCCAAAAGCACACTTCCGAAACCCGCTAGTCCCCCTTACGATCATCGGGGTACCCTTTGAATGCATCGCCATGGACATCGTGGGACTCCTGGTAAAAATGGCACGAGGACACCGATACATCCTGGTAATAGTAGATTATGCCACCTGGTATCCCGAGGCCATTCCTCTACGGGCGGCGGTATCCAAGGAAATCGCCCGAGAGCTATTCCACCTCTTTTGCCGGTTGGGCATCCCCGAATGATATCCTGACATAACGAGGTACTGAGTTCATGTCCCGCCTAATGAAATATTTGTGTGCTCTCCTGCAGATCAAGCAGATCCAGACCTCCGTCTTTCACCTGCAGACGGATGGGTTGGTCGAGCTGTTCAATAAAACGCTCAAACAAATGTTACGGTAGGTCATCGAGCAGTACGGGAAGAACTGGGACCAGCTACTACCCCACCTAATGTTCTCGATCCGAGAAGTACCCCAGTCTTTCACTGGGTTTTCCCCTTTCGAACTCCTCTACGGAAGGAGGCCACGCAGCCTACTGGACCTTGTCAGGAGGTGCGGGATGCCCAGCCAACCCCCTTACTTTCTGCGGTGGGGATTCAGACCAACACCTTGTCTCTGACCTGGTCTTCTCTGGGCTGGGTTCCCCGATTGTAGACCTGGGCTTGGGGGCGCTGGGCCTTCTCCATGTGTTTCCTTACCACTGGCTATATGGGTGTCATCCGCTCCCTCATCGTCTCCACGTGTTCTACCACGCTGTGTAAGTTCCTGGCAACATGGCATGGGCCGGACAAGGTGATAGAGAACATCCCAGAACATCAAGCCCCAGGAGAGGAAGGTCCATGTGACTGGCCCGTTCACAGACCAAGACACAGGTCAAGTCCTTCCTGAGACTGGCAGGATGCTACAGCCGGTTTATGCCCAACTTTGCGGCTATAGCCTCCCCCTTACCGGTCTAACCAAGGCTCACCTCCCGAAAACAGTGAAATGGACGGGCGAGACCGAAGCGGCGTTCAGACGCATGAACGAAGCGCTGTGCTCCCATCCGATTCTCGTAACGCTTGATTTCCAGGTATTGATGTTGGTCCAGATGGACGCATGTGACACGGGACTAGGGGCCGGTCTGTCCCAGGTACACGATGGGGAGGAGCACCCCATCATGTACATAAGCCGAAAGCTGATACCCAGAGAAAAAAAGTACTCCGTTGTCGAGAAAGAGTCCCTAGCGGTGAAGAGGGCACTAGACACTCAAGTATTACCTGTTGGGTACCCACTTCACCCTGGTCATAGACCATGCTCCCCTGGTCTGGATGGCCAGGGGAAGGTTCACAAATGATTTGGTCACCAGGTGGTTCTTGTCCCTTCAACACTTTCTCTTTTTCTGTTGTACACAGGTCAGGGGCAAAGCATGGGAACGCGGATGCCCTATCGACACAGCCCCCTCCCCGACAGAGCTAAAGGGGGAGGGGGTGTGCGTGTGTAACAGGTTAGCCACCAGGGGGGGACTCTTCGAGGCCTGGTGACCGAGTCTACATCACGTGGCAAGGGCTCCTTCTGCTGGACAAGCCAGGTCTCGACAGGCTCTCCGGCCAGAAATAATTGGAGCTGATTGCTCACCAGCAGGATGAGTCCCATACAGCTGCCAGAAGGGCAAGACACAGGGTTGGAGACTGGGGGAAGAGAGGTTACTCCCTTATAGACGTGCTCAGTACCAGAGATAATGGAGGGAGCTCGGTTTTGTTCCCGACAGGATGCAGCAAGACTCCGGAGCCCAGAAGACAGTATACCGGAGGAGGTCTTCTGGAGGAGACCTATTATTTTCTCTTTGTTATTTATTAAACACCCTTGAAACCGAGCTAATACAATTGTGTCCCTGTCTGATCTGTGTAAACGTCTTGACCAAACCCCCTGGTCTGCCACATTATGTAAATGTACTAGTTCAGTTTTTTTTTTTATATATATATATATATAGATTTGCAAAATTTCAAATAAACAGTTTTTGCTTTTTCATTACAGGGTATTTATTGTGTGTCGTTTGATAAGGGGATTTATTTTTATTTTTATAAGGCTGGTCTCGAAACAAAGTAACAAAGTGGAAAAAGTCAAGGGGTCTGAATACTTTCCGAATGCACTGTATACCGCAAAAATGTGTTCGACTTCTTTTTTTTCCTGCAACCAGATGAGGTTTGTCCATGAACAAAGAGAATGGTCCATCTCATTTTTGGGGGGGGGAAATATATTAATATGGATGTAGAATTTTGATCTGTTGAAGTCCACAAAACTGTTGATATTAACAAGCTTTTACAACACAGAAGAAGGCCCTCCCACTTTTTGATTAAAGTATACAGCATTGGAGGCTGCTGAGGGGAGGACGGCTCATAATAATAGCTGTAATAGAGTCAATGGAATGGTATTGAACAAATGGTTTCCATGTGGTTGATACCATTCCATTGACTCTATTACAGCAATTACTATGAGCCGTCCTCCCCTCATCTGCCTCTGGTATACAGTGAATAATCTATTCCTTTAAATAAATAAATACTGCAATGTATTACTGAAGCAATTCAAAGCAATAATCCAACACTACACCACCACTGAAATGCTGCCAGTGAAGCATTTAGCCTCCTAATTAGAAATTACACTAATAAATGTCATTCTTTTTCACACTCCATGCACCATCTGTTGTACCCCTGTAGAATCTCACCCCACTGTTCTTACAGAGCACTTGACCCCTTCCAAAACAAGACAAAAACCCCTTGGCCTTTACACTGACGTGCCAGGTTGCAACGTGTTCGATCTTATCCTGTAAACCCTGCCCTGACATCTAGTGCAGCTCCGGGGTGCCACTTTCTAAATTACATTAGTTAGACATTACAGCGAGGCGGGTTACTTTACAGGCTGCACTGAATGTATGATTTCCTATAGGCTCTGAGGGTTGCTGTGTTCCAAGATGGTGTTAGTGAGGTTCAGGTATTGATTTATTCCTACACCCTTCCCAAATATACCACCAAATCTATAGGTAACATTTATACCAGTTAATGGACGGACATTAATCTCTGAAGGCAAAATCATTGCTTTGAATGGGAAGATGGGGGCTGGTTGAGATAGATTTGTAAATTTTAGTGATAATAAACCGTACCAATGAATAATCTCGATTAATATGCATTGCCCATTCTTTCAGATCTGCATACGCTATCCCTGAGGCTGCAATTAAAATCAGATAAAATATACATTAAACCTTTGTTTGGTTGGTGTTCGGAGAATACCCAATGCTCTCTCATCAGAATAATAGCCCAAAATACTCCCTGTGTTTGGAATCCAAAATGTCTATTCATGTGAAGTTGGAGTTAACTTTGCAGCAACACCACCGTAATCAAGTCGGTGAAAAAAAACACATAGAAGGGAGTACAAAACCCTAAAAAATCTAAGGGAAAGATAAAATATTGACTCTGCATTACAGATGCCACTGAAGTTCAGTTGATTGACGAAGTCTAAATTTACGGACGATGTCAATGTTTGAAGCCCTCCCTCCTCTAAATGTGATTAATGGG
Source organism: Salvelinus sp. IW2-2015 (assembly GCF_002910315.2). Classification (NCBI taxonomy): domain Eukaryota; kingdom Metazoa; phylum Chordata; class Actinopteri; order Salmoniformes; family Salmonidae; genus Salvelinus; species Salvelinus sp. IW2-2015. The sequence continues at coordinate 1,594,103 of NC_036875.1, read as the reverse complement.
AAACCTCAGCGCTGCTTTCTGAGGCAGAACACATTTCAGAAGTGGTATATGGGCATCCAGTAACTGGCAGATACAGAGGACTAAGATGAAGAGGAGGAGTGGAAGAGGAGGAAGAGTTGGAGGAGAGAAAGAGGTTAAAGAGAGGAAGAGGAGGAGCAGAGGAAGAGAGGGAAAAGAAGAGAGGAGGAGGACAAGGAAGACGGGGTGGAATATTGCAGATTAATGTTAACAGTTAAAGTTAGGAATAGTACACATACTAATGCAATTTTCATACTATTGTGTCAACCCAAACCATACTGTACTGGCTCTGATATTTTCTTGAAATAAAGATAGATACCCACATAATGTTGAATGCCCCCACTGTTTTATTGAGTGCATTGTTTTTATCCGGAAGCCTCTCAGCCTGACAAAGACGTTTGCAGAACACATTCATCCCGAACCAGGTCTTACATCTACCATTCCAGTGTTTAATTGCTATATTGTAATTTCTTCGCCACCATGGCCTATTTATTGCCTTATCTCCCTTATCTTACCTCATTTGCACTCACTGTATATAGACTTTTTGTTTTCTTTTGTTCTACTGTATTATTGACTGTATGTTTTGTTCATTCCATGTGTAACTCTGTGTTGTTGTATGTGTCAAATTGCTATGCTTTATCTTGGCCAGGTCGCAGTTGCAAATGAGAACTTGTTCTCAACTAGCCTACCTGGTTAAATAAAGGTGAAATAAAAAAATWAATAARAAATACTCCACACATAAGGACCCACTACCCAGAACAATGCCAGTCACTGGACGGTGGGCAATGTCGCTGAGAGTCAACAGTATGCAACAATACACACTTGCTCTCCGGACCTCTTAATGCTATTTGAGAGCCACATTGATCTGATATCATGAGGTCATTCAGCACCCAGTCCTTTGAAAGTAATGAATTGCCTGTATGAATTACCGTTTAATAATGCAGACTCTATGGTACACACATGATCTACCTCAAATCACAATGTCTAAGAATAATGCAACAGGAAGGAAGGAGTCTTTTGGCTCATGTTTGACGTAACGAGGACAGAGGGATGCATTCATGTCTCTCTCACTGTTCCTTAACCACAACGCATTTTCCTAACAGATTTGTATCTCTAGGTTCGGAAATTCTGTTGCATACATAATAAACATCATACCACCAAAAAAAAGATTTTGACAACAGAATCAAATACTGGTGACMACTCAATACATTTGTAACCCAACTTTGCCTGGTTGAGCATGCCAAACAGTTGCTGATACTTACATCTTAATTTGTATCCCTTCAGCAAAGGCTGCCAAATTAGTTGTGAATCAGCAGCCAGCTGATAACTAATGTATCATGCTCATTTCCTTTCATGAATAGAGATGGAGAATAATGTGTTGTTGATGATAGTCATGTGTACAGGAWATGAAGTCGCTACTTATTGAGCTACAGAAGACATTGAAGTTCCCAATTGTATGAACTTTGTATCATGTTATAGRGCATAATTTTCTGTSTGCAAAACCGCACTGAACTAAMTAACTTATTACTTGCAAAATTGTTATCATGATGTTGTACGCTTTCTATAAAGATGTATGTGAARGGCGAAMATTTGAATAAAAAGTGCAACAATGTGTTGCATGCAGCKACAGTGTACGCTAAGAAAGTGTGGCACTAGGGAGACANTTGTATCCCTTCAGCAAAGGCTGCCAAATTAGTTGTGAATCAGCAGCCAGCTGATAACTAATGTATCATGCTCATTTCCTTTCATGAATAGAGATGGAGAATAATGTGTTGTTGATGATAGTCATGTGTACAGGAWATGAAGTCGCTACTTATTGAGCTACAGAAGACATTGAAGTTCCCAATTGTATGAACTTTGTATCATGTTATAGRGCATAATTTTCTGTSTGCAAAACCGCACTGAACTAAMTAACTTATTACTTGCAAAATTGTTATCATGATGTTGTACGCTTTCTATAAAGATGTATGTGAARGGCGAAMATTTGAATAAAAAGTGCAACAATGTGTTGCATGCAGCKACAGTGTACGCTAAGAAAGTGTGGCACTAGGGAGACATTAATTTAAATGCAACCTAKATTTTTGATTATACATATTATCATTACAGGTGTGGGAGAGGAGGAGCGGGATATGTATATGTTCCCTGAGTGTATTGRGACAAGGAGTCTCGYGGTCTTGAGACCACTGCAGCACAGAAATGCGCTCTTTGTCTCATCACAGTCTCAATCCACAGGGTCTGGTCTTGGTCTCGTCATGGCCTTGATACACTGGGTCTTGGTCTCAAGAGGTTGGCTCTAGATCTGGGTTTTAAGGGTTCTGGYCTGGGTTGCAAGTTCTGGTCTTGACCATAATGTCTGTCTTACCACATCTCACTAGCTACCAACCTAAATGTCACACTTTAAGAAAAGGTAGTGGAGCAATAACTCTCAACGTTCTATACATCACATGAATCACTGGAGCATACTTTTCCTTTAGAAGCCTACTAACTGTTCTCATGAACAACTATCAGATCGGCTTATCAATTCTCTTGGATCTACGTCCCTTGGAGTAATAATAGTTAATAGAATTTTAACATTGGTTTGAGCCATTTATCAAAATGTGTAGATTKTTGTTGATTACTTATTATTTGCGAGGGCGGACAAAATGTGAGTAAGGACCATTTGATGAATCATTGCCAGATGAKTCTAGTCAAAAGGGCTGTTACCTCTAAAATCACATTTCTTTCAATATCACTTTACGTTTCCAGGACAAGTATTTTATGTTGAAAGGAACGTATCTATTTTGAAAAGTTTACGTGGCTCAAGTCCCATCAGTGGATTAGACWAARTCGGGCGTAAGCAAAATTAGTGAATCCGTAGTGCAGTTGTTCTGGCAATGGATTGAATTCAGGCTTAAAACCTCTACAGGATCGGTATCCCCCCCGCGGGACGATTGAACTAACTTGMGCAAATGTGATTAGCATGAGGTTGTAAGTAACAAGAACATTTGCCRGGACATAGACATATCTGATATGGGCAGAAAGCGKCAATTMTTGTTAATCTAACTGCACTGTCCAATTTACAGTAGCTATTACAGTGAAAGAATACCATGCTATTGTTTGATGAGAGTGCACAGTTATGAACTTGAAAATGTATTAATAAACCAATTAGGCACATTTGGGGAGACTTGATACAACATTTTAAACAGAAATACAATGGTTGATTGGATCAGTCTAAAACTTTGCACATACACAATCTAAATTTCACCTAACTTGGTATGATACATTGTGCCTTTCTCTTGCATTTCAAAAAAATGCATGTAAAAAAATGCAGTGCTTTGAAAGGTTGGTAATGGCTCACATCAACACCAAAATCCCAGAAACCCTAGACCCACTCGAATTTGCATACCGCCCAAACAGATCCACAGATGATGCAATCTCTATTGCACTCCACACTGYCCTTTCCCACCTGGACAAAAGGAACACTTATGTGAGAATGCTATTTAATGACTACAGCTCAGCGTTCAACACCATAGTACCCTCAAAGCTCATCACTAAGCTAAGGATCCTGGGACTAAACACCTSCCTCTGCAACTGGATCCTAGACTTCCTGACGGGCCAACCCCAGGTGGTGAGGGTAGGTAGCAACACATCTGCCACGCTGATCCTCATCACTGGAGCTCCCCAGGGGTGCGTGCTCAGTCTCCTCCTGTACTCCCTGTTCACCCACGGCTGCATGGCCAGGCACGACTCCAACACCATCATTAAGTTTGCCGACGACACAACAGTGGTAGGCCTGATCACCGACAACGACGAGACAGCCTATAGGGAGGAAGTCAGAGACCTGGCCGGGTGGTGCCAGAATAACAACCTATCCCTCAACGTAACCAGGACTAAGGTAATGATAGTGGACTACAGGAAAAGGAGGACCGAACACGCCCCCATTCTCATCGGCGGGGCTGTATCGGAGCAGGTTGAGAGCTTCAAGTTCCTTGGTGTCCACATCAACAACAAACTAGAATGGTCCATACACACCAAGACAGTCGTGAAGAGGGCACAACAAATCCTATTCCACCTCAGGAAACTAAAAAGATTTGGCATGGGTCCTGAGATCCTCAAAAGGTTCTACAGCTGCAACATCGAGAGCATCCTGACTGGTTGCATCACTGCCTGATACGGCAATTGCTCGGCCTCTGACCRCAAGGCACTACAGAGGGTAGTGCGTACGGCCCARTRCATCACTGGGSYAAGCTGCCTRCCATCCAGGACCTCTACACCAGGCRGTGTYAGAGGAAGGCCCTAARAATTGTCAAAGACCCCAGCCACCCCAGTCATAGACTGTTCTCTCTACTACCGCATGGCAAGCGGTACCGGAGAGCCAAGTCTAGGACAAAAAGGCTTCTCAACAGTTTTTACCCCCAAGCCATAAGACTCCTGAACAGGTAATCAAATGCCTACGCGGACTTTTTGCATTGTGTGCCCCCCCAACCCCTCTTTTTACGCTGCTGCTACTCTCTGTTTATCATATATTCATAGTCACTTTAACTATACATTCATGTACATACTACCTCAATTGGGCCGACCAACCAGTGCTCCCGCACATTGGCACACCGGGCTATCTGCATTGTGTCCCACCACCCACCACCCGCCAACCCCTCTTTTACGCTACTGCTACTCTTTGTTCATCATATATGCATAATCACTTTAACCATATCTACATGTACATACTACCTCAATCAGCCTGACTAACCAGTGTCTGTATGTAGCCTCGCTACTTTTATAGCCTCGCTACTGTATATAGCCTGTCTTTTTACTGTTGTTTTATTTCTTTACCTACCTATTGTTCATCTAATACCTTTTTTGCACTATTGGTTAGAGCTTGTAAGTAATCATTTCACTGTAAGGTTGTATTCGGCGCACCTGACATATAAACTTTGATTTGATTTGATATATTTTTCTTTGTATTATTTTTTACCAGATCTAATGTGTTATATTCTACTACATTAATTTCATATTTCCACAAACTTCAAAGTGTTTACTTTGAAATGGTATCAAGAATATGCATATCCTTGCTTCAGGTCCTGAGCTACAGGCAGTTAGATTTGGGTATGTCATTTTAGGAGAAAATTGAAAAAAAAGGGTCCAAGCCTTAAGAGTATGTTTACACAGGCAGCCCAATTCTGAAATGTATTTTGACCAATCAGATCAGCTCTGAAAAAGATCTGATGTGAACAGATCTGATGTGATTGGTCACAATACCAATTGGCGGAAAAAATATCTGAATTAACACACCACCTGCAGTTTGGAGGAGTTGTTGACAAAGGAATTTCACGATAACATTCATGTTCAGGTGTAATTACAAGGACATATTAGTATATCACAGAAACCAACTGGATAGAAGGGAACCCTAAAATTCACTCTCAAATAAATGGGATTCTGTGGACACTCAATCAGAATAGCAAACACATTCTCTGCAAGGAACAGAACACTCGTTCGATTAGAAATCCATTATTAACGTGACGTCAACTTTCCCTGCGCCATCATGAAATCTCATCACTACAAAGCAATAAGTCAGAGTTCTACTTCTGCAGGTCAAGCTCGGTAAAACAAATTAGATCAATTTTTTGTGTGCCCTTCTGTTCGAGAAGCATTGGTTTTATGCACTTTCAGACAGCAATATCATAGTTCTTTCATACATCAAACACTGTCCTTGCAGCCACAGTGCCAAAATACAAGCAGAATAAACAATACATTAATAAAAACAAACCGATGCAGTATCTCAGGTGGTCCTCTGCTCAGTGTGTTTTGTATCAATGTTCATGAACTAGAAAAAAAGTAGAAATCCTTCAAATATGATAATTTCCATATACAATATTTGGCTTGGTTGTAGACAAAGTAGTAGTAGTGGTAGTGGTAATGGTGGTGGCGGCGGCTCCCGAGTGGCACAGCGGTCTAAGGCACTGCATCTCATCCCTGGTTCGAATCCAGGCTGAATCACTTCCGGCCGTGATTGGGAGTCCCATAGGGCGGCACACAATTGGCCCAGCGTCGTCCGGGTTTGGCTGGGGTAGGCTGTCATTGTAAATAAGAATTTGTTCTTAACTGACTTGCCTAGTTAAATAAAGGTTAAATAAAACATTTGTAGTAGTAGTAGTACAACAATATTATTGGACCTTTATGATTCATATAATGATATACATCTATATTTTTGTATATTTATAGTAGTCAACTCACTCAGGGACACTGGTAAGCTGAAGAAAGTTGTGTATAACAACCTTAATTTTCAAATGCTGCTATGGTGTCCATTTTGAATTCCACAGATTATAAATCTAAGTAACAATTCTACATTGACACATAGAAACAACAGAAATTGCACAATGGTTATTACAAGAAATGACTGAAGACCTTTCAATTCTATAACAATGTGCAAATATAAATGACCTAATGACAATAACACTTTAGACCGGGCCCAGTCCCAGAAAAACAGACACTTGGCCCATTCATTGAACACTATGACAACATTGATAACATTGATAAAACATTTTTAATGTCAAATGTGGTATACATCGGTGGTCTTAAGGTGTAGAAGTCAAAGTCAATATCCCATACAAGCACAGATTGTATAAACCATACAAGATGTTGACTCATATTTGACCACTAAAACACCAAACAAAATGAGGAGAAAGTCACAAAAAAACTTCCTACCCAGCAGGCAAAAATTGACACAACGTCAATTTTCTGGTTGTAAACTGATTTTCTGATTGAGAAGACGTCATATCAGATGTCATATTTTGGTTGTTATCTGGTCAAATAACCAGATAAAGATGAATTTATAATGATTGCTAAAAATACATTCATGAAACCTCCTTATGTAACCAGTATACAACCTGACAATGACACCATAATTACTTCATTGCAACCAACTTTCCCCCCTGAGTAGCAACTAACTAGATTAAAAGACAGCATTAGCGGGAATTGTACATGGCAGAAGGACAGGGAGGGAACATGATCTAGTACAGCCCAATACACAGTGTTAAGGTGTAGAAGTCAAAGGGGATAGGCACTTCGGCATGCACGTCTCATAACCACATAGCTACAGAAAGACCAATACAAAAATTAGTATGGCTTATGTTTATGGTTGTGCTAAAGTGGCAGAAATGTAACAGTCTAGCTATCAATCGACTTTTATTCCACTTGTCTAATGAATTACGTTGAATTTGCATGTAAACAGATGTTGTGTAAACAGACAATGGTGCGCATTTACCACATGTACATGGGGATTCTGTGGTGATTTGCAGAGTATAATGAGTTGTAGCTAGGAACCAATATGTGTGCCACAAGGAAATATAACAAGTTCTGAACAGCATAACTCTCCCACTTAAATGCAGTATCGCAAGAGATGTCAAGTGAAAATGGTGTTCTAAAAGAACTAGCCTTCACCTGAATATAAATGAAATGATAGTCTAGATAATAAAATGCCAGATTTGTCCATGTATGTCCTTTTTCGTAATTTGATCACTCTGTTGTCACAGAAAATGTTCCTGTGCCGCAGGAAATGCAACTTTTAGTGTATTAGAGGTTTAAAAAGGCTTCTAAAGTTTGGAATTTCCACTTTAAAATGTCAGACTTGATTTGCCCCGACGAAAAACGTATCAACCCCTACAAAAATGCTCATTATAATCCACATAATAATTCACATTTCCTGTTGCGGAAGGATTATTTTCCTGCTTTGAGAAACTGGTCAAATTAAGATAGTATATCTGTGTACAAACAAAAAGACAGAGAGCGATTATAAATACTAAAGGTCCAGATGAAGTCCAGATCTATCGTCTCCTAAGGCCACCTAAAATAAATCCCAGTTTAAAAATCAAGAACACCATTCCCCCTATCATCCACTCACTCACTCACTCACTCACTCACTCACTCACTCACTCACTCACTCACTCACTCACTCACTCACTCACTCACTCACTCACTCACTCACTCACCTCACTCACAATCACTCAGTCACTCACTCACTCTCTCACTCACTCACTCACTCACTCACTCACTCACTCTCTCACTCACTCAGTCACTCACTCACTCACTCACTCAAATGTGTGCCACAGCGGGCCTGCTAGAGAACCGTGCTGATCGTGTCAAAGTCTTTGTTGATCTGCGAGCTGCTGGGCAGGGACTTGAGGTACTCCATGTGCCTCCTGGCATCCTCCTGGTTCTGCCGCACGTAGTAGATCACGTAGGCTATCACCATGGTGAACCAGCCGAACACAATGACGAACATGGCCACATCGGTGGTCTTGTGGTGGAAGTTGCAAAAGTTGATGCCCGAGTCCAGGACCTGGATAACGGGTTTGCCGGCGTACTCCTCCGCCACAGCCGTGTGACAGTTCACCTCGTTGACCGTCTCTGGGTCCAGTCTCAGCTCCCTCAGGACCTCCTGCAAGCTGCACTCGCAGTGCCAGGGGTTGTTGGAGAGGCTGATTTTGGCCCGAAGTTTGGCGAATGCCTCTTTGGGCACGCTGCTTATGCGGTTGTTGGACAGGTCCAGGATCCGAAGGACGTCGGAGACCCCCTGGAAGGCCCCAGCGTCCACCGTCTCAATGGCGTTGTTGGACAGATCCAGTTCCTGTAATCTGTTGAGGTCCTTAAAGGCCTGTTTGGGGATCTTGGTAATCCTGTTTGAGGCCAGCAGCAGGACTACAGTGTCACGGGGCAGGTCAGCCGGGATGTTCTCCAGGTTGCGCGACATGCACTGCAGCACGGCAAGGTTGTTCTTCTCCATGCAGTGGCAGCTCTTGGGACAAGCGGTCACCAGTGCACTTCCGAACAATATTCCAAAGTGCAAGGCCCACAAGAGAGCCGAGACAGCTGAGAGCAAGGGATTTCTGGGCCGATCATGACCCATGCGGTTGGACATATTCAGCTGTGTGCTCCTGCTGGTCCTGTCATGAAAGAACAGTCATGGTTAATTTAAACCTTGTGCCATGTTGTTCTACCGTTATGGCTTGCAAACCACAAGACAAGACAGTTTTAACTTCCTTACAAGCTGTCAAGGTTTTATCTGTAGTTAATCCATCAGATCCATCGGTGAAGTATCATTTTCATGTCCTGCTGTTTCCAAAGGGTTTCAGTAGAGCACAGTTTCACATGAGCTGCATTGAGAGTATTCCAGACAGAATCCAAGAGGCTGCTTTCTGATTGGAAAGACAAGAGAGTTACTCAAGAGGGAAAGGTATCTTAGAGGGAGATGAAGGCAACTATGAGGTGGAGGTAGGCTGAATGTGTTACCGGTACCCTCCTGCCATGTCGAGAACTGAAAGAACAAAAACAGAATAGCGACAGTCCTAGTGAAAAAGGGAATTACTAGACATAGCTTCTTCTTAGAAGCAGTGACACAGAAAAACATGAAGGCCATACTGTAAGAGTTTTAGGGTAGGTCTAAGTATTTTAGGGATAATGTTTTATATCAAGATTACTTTCCTAAAATATTCATACAATTGTCCTGAGTGCATCAGCCACATGGTTTTGCTTGCAAATTGGGCATGGTCAATTCAAGCGTCACACTGTTTACACATTTGTAAAACGATAATCAAGGACAATCCATTTCACTTAAAGGAAATCTCATAAAGCAGAGAGACAAATAGATTGATCATCACTTACATTATCGGATCATATTAGGATAGCCTAATTCATTTATATGGACTTAAAACATATAAATGAAATTAATTTCTCCTGCTTCTGCAGGATATTGCCAGTTTAATAATGATTACACTCTCATGAACTGTGCTTCTCTTCTCATAACGTAACATATCAATGCTTCAGCTGCTCAATCATATTTCCACATAAAGGAAAACTGATGTCATACGTTTACACAACTAGAATGGATCCACTGTGCCAATGTATTATATAATTTTCACTATAGGTGCACCATCTTGTGGATTATGCTGACCATACAGCTTATTGTTGTACTTGATGTCAACCTGTGATGGGACTGGGGGCACCAATGTGACATTTAGACATTTTATCAACAATTTTTGGCTACTGTACATCTCAATGTCTTCATCCCATGAGCACGCACACACACAAAATGCAGACAAGATTTCTTAAACAAGCCCCTCACGTTCCCATTTGAGCTGGAGATCACATGGAGGTGTCGACTGGATTTTACACGCAATGCATAAGGGCACACTGGGACAGCCTGTAGTGACATTATGAAAGCACTGCCTTTGTTCTTTTACAAAACAGGCCATATTAATAGACCATGGCAGCCCTGCAGTTGAATTGAGTTTAATTGAATGTATAAGATCATATGAGATTCATTTGGAGACAGAGCCAAAATATAACAAAATGTTAACAATTAGAGGTACTAATTGGTTCTGTATTTTGTTCGGTAACCATTTTTATTCCAAGTCAAATAAGTTAATTACTGTAAATGCAGTAAAATGTTGAACACACATAATGTCATGCAGCAAATTCCTACATCCCTTTTTGGACTTTTAAATGAATGATATATACCCATTGATTCTTGAAGAATATTATTTGTGAGCTTAGTTCAACTGCTGTACCCCATCAGAACCCAAAATATAAGCTTGTTTACTCCACTGTTTGTAAACAATTACTGTATAGCCTCAAAACATAGTTTAAACTATAATTTTGATATCATGGATGGTCAGTCCTTGCATCCACAGCTCTTGGAATTTGAGAGTAGTTACATTTCTTCAATCCCATCTCTAAGCTTTTATACCAAAACAGTGGTCGGTAAATGTTTTATTGTTTGAACTGCAGATGGCCCCTGTAGATAATGTAGCGCTGAATGGTTCACAGATCAAATTAGGAGAGTTACAATCCGCAATATGATCACAATCCTGGTTTGCTATAAAGTTGAGGGGTGGGGCTAGATAAATGTAACCACTGTCAAATTCATAGGTGGAGCTATGGGTGCAAGGACTGAAAGGCAAGGAGATCATAATGAGTTGCAAACATATTTTGAAGCTATAAAAACCATCAAAACCATCAATAATGTAAGAAAACAACCTTATATAATGGGGGAAGACAGTCCTAAGCTTATAATGCATTTTACATTACATTCTTTACATTTAGAAGTTATATAAAACCATCTATAATGAATTATTTGCTCTTACAAAAACCCACCCAGAATCAAAAAGAGTAATCCTATAGGCAATGGACATTAATTGTAGACAACTATGGCCTTTCAAAGTTTTTCGTCCCAAAAAATACAGAATACAGAAACAGGATAAAGATACAACTTACTGAAATCGTGGCCAATAATTTTACATTACATTAAAAATTATTCCGCGTTATATCACAGTTATAAAAAGGAGCACACAGGTGTTTATCCAGCAGTCCATTTGCTCCAGAAGGCGTGCGTAAAACCTGGTGGACTCGTTTCCATTTTGAGAATATATGCTTCTATATTTCAAATTTCCACCAAGATCCATACTTCTTCTTCAAGGATAATTACTGCAGACATTTCTTATGAATATAAAACAAAACATAATTCAGACAGCTGTGGTCTGTACAACATGTCTTGCTTTCAGCACAAGGCATTCTATTCATAGTCTAAAATGTCAGCGGTCAGCATAAAACCGAAGTTCCCGCATGGTCTTTACATGGTATTCCAAGTAACATCATCTCCAAAACAGGTACCCTACACCATAGATTACAGTTGTAATAGCTAATAGCCTACCGTTTTTTAAAAGAGATGACAGCAGCCACACTTGTTGATGTTCCTGTTCAGTCGCAGGCCACATTCATCAGCGCGTCCTGCGCCCATCAGTGGAGAGCATAGAAGAAGGTCGGTCGGGCTGTGTGTCGATTGGACTACTGTTCGTTTGGCAAGCCTCCACGTATTCCCTCGCTTGAAAAAAAAACGAGTCGATCCTGTATAGTCAAACAATGAATTTAGGGCCTGGTGGTTGAATAAATTAGGCAACAAACCTGGAAAGAATTACAGGTTAATAATCTGTAACATAAATGTAAGGTGGATATATTAGGTGTTGTAAAACCTTGACTATAACCTGGTGAGTCGGTGAAGTCAATACAAATGTATTGTTTATTGTCATCAGTAACATGCTGCCTGGACAGGCAACGTTGCGTGCACGAATATTGCTAAATAAATACATACATGTAATTCAATCGATTCATTCAAACTGCGCTTCAACGGGTGTCGGCGTAGCCAGGCGCATAGAACTTGGTAAATAAAAAAAAGCATAGAACTTGGTTCTATTTGAGACACTTGACGCATTGTAAATTCCTCTTATCCCATCTACTGATTTGTATATCACAAGCATACTAGCCCAAGTGGGTGATTAAAAAGATGAACAAGGAGAGATTAATCAAATAAAACGAACTAGGTTCCCACTTGTATCTGTGGATTAATTGTCAGAGTAGAGAACACACAATTTTGTATGACTCAAAATGTGTCAAAATTAAATACTACAAAAAAAGGACAATATGCATTTCAGGGAAAATAACCAACACACTATGACAGTTTATTGTGAAATACACACAAATTACTTATTCGAAATGTGTGACAGACACATGAAAAGTCCCCTTTTTGGTGTGTATGACAGTTTATTGTGAAATACACACAAATTACTTATTCGAAATGTGTGACAGACACATGAAAAGTCCCCTTTTTGGTGTGTATTACACGATTTCCATCACAATGAGTATTACACCATTTTTTTCTTCATAATGCATTAGTATACATTACACGAATTCCAATTTGTGGTGGCTAATGTTAGCTAGGCTAGCTAGGTGGCTAACGTTAGCTAGGCTTTGAGGTTAGGGTTAGGTGTTACGGTTAGGGTTTGGTTTAGGGGTTACGGTTAGGGCTAGTTAACATGCTAGCTAAGTAGTTAAAGGGTTAGGTTTAGGAGTTAGGTTAAAGGGTTAGGGGAAGGGTTAGCTCATTTAATAAGTAGTTACAACGTAGCTCAAAAGTAGTAAGAAGTTGCAAAGTAGCTAATTAGCGAAAATGCTAAAGTTATCCATGATGAGATTCAAACACACATCCTTTGGGTAGGTAGATGTTTGTGTTATAGTGATTCAATAGATTGGAATAATCTATCATGGTATAACAACTCGTACTCTCAGTGATAGATTGTTCCAATATATTGACTCACTGTGCCACCTAAAAAATAATTTACAGCCTGTGTATTACATGTTAATTAACTTGCAGGTGATTATGAAATGATGTAAACATAATTGTGTTATTTTCAACCCAGTATCACAGATTATTGTTTTTGTGTGCAATATACCATTTTGTATACAGTGCATTTTAACTTATACCTTATACATTTATGCTACAAACATTAATTTACAAGGGCACAGTTATCAACACACCTCAATGCATTCACATATCAGGCAGCAGCCCTGTGTTTAAAATTTAAATGGAGGATATAACTGTAATTAACGCTATACTGTAGGTCAGAGCACATTTTTCTATTCTTTCTTCCATGGGTGAATTGTTTTTAACATCAACCCCAAACAATATGACCAAAATATCCCTCAAATGAAACTATGTACTAGCAGATGTTTACACATCCTCTGAGGATTGTGGTGGAGTCTTGTGCCTTTTAATGTAACACAACACTTTTTATGTGAGGAACTCTCATAAAATGTGTCTTCTCATCTGAGAAAGCTTGATAGATGTATAGTTGGTTGTAATAGCATTACATTAAGCGGTGTCTGAGCTGGCTCTCGCATAGAATTCTATGACCTGGTACCAATTTCTTTTGGAAATTGTTTTCTAACTTACCTCCTGCAGCCCAACTGGCTTGGATTCTGATAGTTTTTTGTGTGAAGCAGATGAAACCAGTACCACACATATTGTATAGCTGAGAGAAACTAAGACGTATGATAGTATAATAGGCAGAGTTGAAGAGGTCTGATTGGACAACATTGTTTCCTACACTCGCAAATACAGCTGTACTGGCACCAACTGCTTCCTCACAGCGTAGTATACAGTCATTACCAAACCATACTTCATTGATTCCATCAGAGCTCAGGGAACTATCATATATACACAATAATTGTTGTGCACAATATTTGCTGTAGTGTACAACTAGCTTGCACTGTCTTAAAGACGGTAGAAGATGTGGAAATATGTGTTTGTGTTCCGATTATCTTTGAAATGCTCACACAATACCTTATTTTCTGTGAGAGGTACCTAAAACCTCCTAGCCCTCCCCATTGACCTATAATGTGGCTCATTGAATGGATTGTTGATAGTGTAACTAAGCCCAAGTACAGAGTTATAAAGTTAAGGAAAACTATTTAAGAGAAGATGACATTACGGTGACAGGCTTTCCACATCTTCACCTTATGATCACATCCTTCAATCTTTGTCAATTGAATTCACGTCACCAGACAGAGGAGCTGAGGGATATAGAAAACATCAGATCAGCCTGGATGTGTGGTAGCATGTCCCGTAATTTGTTTTGCTGCTGTGGGTTTCTTTTTCAATGGCATGTTTTTAAAAAGCAGCTGAGGTAATTGAGATATATATATTTTTTATGCTTTTCCACAAAAAACTTTGCTTATTTGACTGAGAGCAAATACCTACAGCATGTGGATGGCAAAGGTGTAGTAAGTACGCAGCCCAGTCTCCCTTAATAAGATGCTGCTACCTTAAGCCCACTATACCAATGATGAGCTTTGGAGTGAAGTGCACTTAATGGTCTTAATTGATTTATATTAAGTAGTTTGGCCCATAATTGCCATGTAGACCACCAACAGCAACGTTAACTGCAAAACACATTAATCTTAAACTGTGCTAAGCACCACATGCGGTGGTCCTCTGATACAATTAGCTAATTTAATGTCAGAAAATGTGTGTTTGGGTGGGTAGTATCAGGCATGGAAGAGATCACAGCGGTCATTAACAATAGAACAGGCAGACTGCAACTGTTTATTTACCAAGGTTGCTCATTCACTTCTCTGTACACCTGTGTCTTAATGAATTCCCAGTGCACCAAAGTCCTAAATAGACAAATTACATGTGTCAAGTGCCAAGGGTGAATTCCGCTTCTATAGCCAACTTACTTATTCAAGCTCAACGGTGTGGTGTTATAGCAGATCCATCTTTTTTGATGGGCGAGATCCTGCCTTTTGTCCCAAATTAATCACAATTACCAGTACTCTTACCGCCGCTCTGACCAAGGAATGGAGTTGGAGGCCGCAAATGATATCAGTAGCTGGGTGATCGGGGTGTATCTCCTATTAGCAGCCACAATGCACTCTTGTTATCTAAGTGCGACTCCAGAACAACTGAGAGCCAACATCGGACAAACAGGGCAGACATGTACAGGAGCTATTAAGTTAAGGAGCCATTACGGCACCATGCATGTGGATATGTATTTATTATGCATAAGATACAAAACTAACGCCACATGGGCTCCTAAAACTTCCACTGACTGTCACAGATCCCCCCCAGTACTGCTGCTCATACCATTCACCAGCTCCAGAAGTCTACGTCACCGGCCTTCTAGGTGTCACTGAACTGGATTCATTACCACCAACCCCGGACTGTCTTGTCTTATTACTCACACCTGGTTCCCATTCCCCCTGATTAGCATGTGTATATATGTGCCCTCTGTTCCCCATTGTCCTTGTCGGTTATTGTTACCATGTTCGTTGGTCTTGTGAGCACCTGTGCTGTTGTATCGGCCATGCTACGTGTGATTGTACACATGTTTGACGGGTCTCGTCCCGTGTATTATTTAGAGGTTTTACACTCTTTACTCTTTTGTTTGGATGGAGAAAATAAAACCCCCTGTTACATATTCCTGCGCTTGTCTCCTATCATTATACAGCGTGACACCGACACATTTGGCCCTCCATTTAATTTCTACTCAGAGGCAATCAAATTCAAGCGTTGAAAGCCAGATGCGAAAACAAAATACTGAAGGTCTCCAGACATCCAAAAGTTTAGTCAATGAGATGAGGGCTCGATTCAATCAGATCCGATGTAGCTAACTTCCGCAGAGCGGTTGTTTTGGCAGTGTCGGAGTTGGAACTGCATTAGAGCTGTCAAATCCAGAAGCTACTCCCAGCATTATACCTGTAGAAGGCATTGCTATTGGCTGCACGGTGTCGCTTTATGAGAAATCCAATGAAGCATTGTTTACCAGTTTGAACACTGGAATGTGAGATGTAATCAACACCGCGATGAGACTGATATAACTCCTCATTATTAAGTTTCATTATTTTCAATTTAAGCTTCACTATCTCTATATAGCCTGCACTTTCTCGTTCTGTACTTTTAACACGAGTGGGACCGGTGTGGCTTCGTGACAATGATCACAAGAGCAGCTGCTTACTGATTTCACAGCTCTAACACAGTTACACCTAAGACACCGGCAAAACATGAATAAAAAATATATAAAAATATTTAACCTTTATTTAACTAGGCAAGTCAGAACAAATTCTTATTTACAGTGACGGCCTACCAAAAGGCAAAAGGCCTCCTGCGGGGACGGGGGCTGGGTAAAAAAATAAATATATATATATAAATATAGGACATAACACACATCACGACAAGAGAGACAACACAACACTACATACAGATAGACCTAAGACAACAACATAGCAATGCAGCAACACATGACAACACAGCATGTTAGCAACACAACATGACAACAACATGGTAGAAACACAACATGGTAGCAGCACAAAACATGGTACAAACATTATTGGGCACAGATAACAGTACAAAGGGCAAGAAGGTAGAGTCAACAACATCACATAAAGCAGCCGCAACTGTCATTAAGAGTGTCCATGATTGAGTCTTTGAATGAAGAGATTGAGATTAAACTGTCCATTTTGAGTGTTTGTTGCAGCTCGTTCCAGTCGCTAGCTGCGGCGAACTGAAAAGACCCAGGGATGTGTGTGCTTTGGAGACCTTTAACAGAATGTGAAGGGTGTTGTATGTGGGGGATGAGGGCTGCAGTAGATATCCCAGATAGGGAGAAGTGAGGCCTAAGAGGGTTTTATAAATAAGCATCAACCAGTGGGTCTTGGGAAGGGTATAAAGAGATGACCAGTTTACAGAGGAGTATAGGGTGCAGTGATGTGTCCTATAAGGAACATTGGTGGCAAATCTGATGGCGGAATGGTAAAGACCATCTAGCGGCTCGAGAGCACCCTTACCTGTCGATCTATAAATTATGTATCCGTAATCTAGCATGTTTCAGCGTTAGTTTGGCAGCTGGGGTGAAAGAGGAGCGATTACGATAGAGGATACCAAGTCTAGATTTAACTTTAGCCTGCAGCGTTGATACGTGCTGAGAGAAGGACAGTGTACCATCTAGCCATACTCCCAAGTACTTGTATGAGGCGACTACCTCAAGCTCTAAACCCTCAGAGATAGTAATCACACCTGTGGGGAGAGGTGCATTCTTCTTACCAAACCACATGACCTTTGTATTGGAGGTGTTCAGAACAAGGTTAAGGGTCCTTAATAAGGGCAGCAACCTTAAAGAAGAAAGGGTCTAAACCATCTGAGCCAGATACTTTTTTGAGGTCAAGTTTTAGGAGCTCCTTTAGCACCTCAGACTCAATGACTACCAAAAGTATGATACCTGCTCGTCGAACATCTCATTCCAAAATCATGGGCATTAATATGGAGTTGGGCCCCCCCCTTTGCTGCTATAACAGCCCCCACTCTTCTAGGAAAGCGTTCAACTAGATGTTGAAACATTGCTGCAGGGACTTGCTTCCGTTTAGCCACAAGAGCATTAGTGAGGTCGGGCACTGATGTTGTGATTTTAGGTCTGGCTCGCAGTCGCTGTTCCAATTCATCCCAAAGGTATTCGATGGGGTTGAGGTAAGGGATATGTGGAGGCCAGTTAAGTTCTCCCACACCGATCTCGAAAAAAAAATTCTGTATGGACCTAGCTTTGTGAACGTGGCCATTGTCATGCTGAAACAGGAAAGGGCCTTCCCCAAACTGTTGCCACAAAGTTGGAAGCACAGAATCGTTAAGAATGAATAAAATAATAAAAATAATTGTTTAGAATGTCATTATATGCTGTAGCGTTAAGATTTCCCTTCACTGGAACGAAGGGGTCTAGCCCGAACCATAAAAAACTGCCCCAGACCATTATTCCTCCTCCTCCTTGGCACTATGCATTGGGGCAGGTAGCGTTCTCCTGGCATCCGCCAAACCCAGATTTGTCAGTCGGATTACCAGATGGTGAAGCTGATTCATCACTCCGAAGAACGTGTTTCCACTGCTCCAGAGTCCAATGGCGGCGAGCTTTACACCACTACAGTCAATGCTTGCCATTGCGCATGGTGATCTTAGGCTTGTGTGCGGCTGCTCAGCCATGGAAACCCATTTCATGAAGCTCCCAACAAATTGTTATTGTGCTGAAGTTGCTTCCAGGGGCAGTTTGGTACTTGTTAGTGAGTGTTGCAACCCGAAAACAGTCACATTTTACGCGCTACGCGCTTCAGCACTCGGTGGTCCTGTTATGTGAGCTTGTGTGGCCTAACACTTCAGTTCTGAGCTGTTGTTGCTCCTAGACGTTTCCATTTCACAATAACAGCACTTACAGTGGACCAGAGCAGCTCACAGGGCAGAAATTTGAAGAACAAACTTGTTGGAAATGGTGTCACCCTATGACGGTACCACGTTGAAAGTCACTGAGCTCTTCAGTATGGGCCATTCTACTGCCAATGTTTGTCTATGGATATTTTATGGCTGTGTGCTCAATTGTATACACCTATTAGCAATGGGTGTGGCTGAAATAGCTGAAACCACTAATTTAAAGGGGTGTCTACGTACTTTGTCCAGTGTAAGTTATTTATTTTTGTATAGTTTAAGATCAATTAATCAATCAATGTGCATGCAGAAACATAGATATTAAAACAAACTATTCTGAAAATCTACCTTCAACCAAGCATTCTGGGAAGAATGATAATGAGGCCTCGCCCATGTCGTTTTCACTCAGAGAGTTAACGGAAATGTACTCAACAGAGTCGAGCAACAACAACACAACACAGTGTTGATTCTACTGTGATTCAAAAAACACTTGATTTATTCACGGCATGTGGTGTCAATTTAAATCCCACTGGTGTTAACCCCACAAGAACCAACACTCCGATATAACATTCGCAACACTTTCTACCTGACCACCGAGATTTTAACACTTTCAAATTTGCTGTGTAGTTAGGAGTGGTGACAGAGTAGAGGAGAAGGGGAGAATGTGACTTCTGTTGCCCCTAGAGTAATGGTGCTAATTTGGAAACATGCCTGTGGACCCCGGGGCCTCCTCATGCTCCCTGCGCTAGTAGTCTCCAAAACCAAATATTCCAATTAACCACACACAAGACATTTTTTTCAGATGGACGCCTCACATTAAGGGCCTTATGGTTCTGGGGGTGTAGAAGACTATGGTTTTAGCTGTGTCTTTGGGAAACAGAGAGATTAACAAAGCTGATTCCGAGCAGTGAATAATGTTATAAAGTCTGTTTTGGTCAGACAGGATTTTAGTTGTTTTGAATTGTCGACTCCATTGTTAGCCTAAATAGTATTTACCGTAAATCTTGGCTTAGTTTTAGTTTTCGGAACTGGATTCTTTTGAGTGTTTATTTCAGTAATCATCTTGCTTTTTTCATCGATTCGTTTCAGTCTTTAGTTGTTGGTTTAGTTAACTATTCTTGGATGACCACTCAATAAAATAACAGCATGTTAAATGGCATTGGCATGACTTATTGTTTCCCTTTTACAGCAATGTGCATCACTGGTCCAAAGTATGTGTCTTATGGCATTAGTTGCCCATGTCCCCAATGCTGGACTGGCACCCCTGATGGTTCATGGGGAAACCTTGACTTGTCCAGCCTCAGATGCAGGCTCTCTATCCGGGATAGAGATTAGGCCCTCAGAGGGGTAACATCTCCTCATTACAGCCAATCACCAGCTAGAATTTAAGTTTACATCATTCAAGGGAAATGTCGCCTTCAGCCTATAACGATCCATTATCTTGTCATAACCTTGTCATACAGTGTTGAGTACTACATTACAATTGTCCCAACCAGCACTGTCTTCATTAGAAATTATAAACACTATCTAGGTTGACAGCCAATTCCATTTAAACTCAAACCAGGAAACAAATTGGAATGCAATGCAGTAAATGACAAGCGCCCACACTGTAGCTCACAAAGACCCCCCCCCCCCTCCCCACACGCACAATTTTAATTAGAATGGAATTTACCCTCAACCTTGAAAACATTGGTCCTTTATCGAAATGTGTGCCCTCTACTGGCAGAGATAGGTTAAAGTAATAGCCAGATTGAATTCCAAATCGACAGATAGTCTCTTCTCCATAGCCACTACTGTAGATCTGACTATGGGAGGATTGGATAGGTGAAAGCAATATGGCAACATTTCCATCCAGCCAGTCAGAAGGCAAGATTAAGCTATTATGATAATGCTACAGCGACCCAATCCTCTCAGAGCTACTGGAGTTCTTAGGCACAAATAAGCCTTTGGATGTAGGCTAGGAGTCCATTTGGAATTGTGCTTATGTCACTGTAACACAGGTTATGGAGAGCTTAGCATAACTTATAACACATATAACATGAAACTTACATTTTTTCTAACAATAAATATTTGAAGAAAGACCCTCAGCAAAAATATGTTTATGATTGGATGTTAAGCATTATGATAATAACATTATACTTTATTATTAAAAAACACTCACATAATAACAACCACCGATCAAAATGAAAAAAAGTAATTGTATTTATGTTCATGTTTAAACTGATCTCAATACATGTATATAATATTGATCTGCAAGAAGCGAAATATCAACCATAAATATAACCCCTCTTACATTTTCCTCTCTTACATTTTCAAACAGCATATTTTACATCAGCTTTAAGAGAAAAAAGGGCCATTGCGTTTTTTTGCTGCTCTAGTACAAAGAAAATAAAAATGATTGAGCATGTATGATCAACATGACAGCCTGTAATGGAATTTGTTTCTTTATATGTACACTACCTGTCAAAAGTTTGGACACACCTACTCATTCAAGGGTTTTTCTGTATTTTGACTATTTTCTACATTGCAGAATAACAGTGAAGACATCAAAACTATGAAATAACACATATGGAATCATGAGGTAACACTTTCGGAATTCTCTCAACCAGCTTCACCTGGAATGCTTTTCCAACAGTCTTGAAGGAGTTTCCACATATGCTGACCAATTCTTGGCTGCTTTTAATTCACTCTGCGGTCCAACTCATCCCAAACCATCTCAATTAGGTTGAGGTCAAGTGATTGTGGAAGCCAGGTCAGCTGCTGCAGCACTCCATTCCCCTCCTTCTTGGTCAAATAGTCCTTAAACAGCATGGAGGTGTGTTGGGTCATTGACCAGTTGAAAAACAAATGATAGTCCCACTAGGCGCACACCAGATGGGATGGTGTATCGACGCAGAATGCGGTGGTAGCCATGATGGTTAAGTGTGCCTTGACTTCTAAATAAATCACTGACAGTGTCACCAGCAAAGCACCCCCACACCATCACACCTCCTCCTCCATGCTTCATGTTGGGAACCACACATGCGGAGATCATTCGTTCACCTACTCTGCGTCTCACAAAGACACAGCGGTTGGAAGCAAAAATCAAAAATTTGGACTCATCAGACCAAAGGACAGATTTCCACCGGTCTAATATCCGTTGCTCATGTTTCTTGGCCCAAGCAAGTCCCTTCTTCTTGTTGGTGTCCTTTAGTAGTGGTTTCTTTGCAGCATTTCACCATGAAGGCCTGATTCACGCAGTCTCTGGTGAACAGTTGATGTTGAGATGTGTCTGCTACTTGAACTCTGTGAAGCATTTATTTGGGCTACTATTTCTGAGGCTGGTAACTCTAATGAACTTGTCCTCTGGGTCTTCCTTTCCTGTGGCGGTCCTCATGAGAACCAGTTTCATCATAGCGCTTGATAGTTTTTGTGACTGTCACGACTTCCGCCGAAGTCGGCCCCTCTCCTTGTTCGGGCGGCGTTCGATGTCACCGGCTTTCTAGCCACCGCCGATTAACCCTCTGTTCCCCACGGATCCTGACGGATCTTCCTCCCTCACAGGGCAACACCTGGTCGTCAACGATCCTGGTCGTTGTGGATCGGTTTTTCTACGTTCTGCCGTCTCCTCTCTTTGCCCGGTCTCCCTACGGCCCTACAGACTGCGGAGGCCCTGTTCACACACGTCTTCTGGCACTACGGTGCCTGAGGACATCGTTTCTGATCGGGGTCCCCAGTTCACGTCCAGGGTCTGGAGAGCGTTCATGGAACATCTGGGGGTCTCGGTCAGCCTCACCTCAGGTTTTCACCCCGAGAGTAACGGGCAGGTGGAGAGAGTAAACCAGGATGTGGGTAGGTTTCTGTGGTCATATTGCCAGGACCGGCCGGGGGAGTAGGCGGCGTTCATCCCCTGGGCAGAGATGGCCAAAAACTCACTCCGCCACTCCTCCACTAACCTCTCTCCTTTCCAGTGCGTACTGGAGTATCAGCCGGTACTGGCACCTTGGCATCAGAGCCAGATCGAAGCTCCTGCGGTGGACGAATGGTTTAAGCGCTCGAAGGAGACCTGGGACGCCGTCCATGTGCACCTAAACAATTGTTGGAAAAATTACTTGTGTCATGCACAAAGTAGATGTCCTAACCGACTTGCCAAAACTATAGTTTGTTAACAAGAAATGTGTGGAGTGGTTGAAAAACAAGTTTTAATGACTCCAAATTAAGTGTATGTAAACTTCCGACTTCAACTGTACATGCTACTCAGACAGACACACAGACAGACTGTGGTGTGTATTCATGGATGCCAAGGGAAGCCAGGCTT
Organism: Salvelinus sp. IW2-2015; assembly: GCF_002910315.2. Lineage (NCBI taxonomy): Eukaryota > Metazoa > Chordata > Actinopteri > Salmoniformes > Salmonidae > Salvelinus > Salvelinus sp. IW2-2015. The sequence continues at coordinate 1,571,241 of NC_036875.1, read as the reverse complement.
CACCAAATATTTGACCAATAAAAAAATTTAATAAATAAAATAATATATATTTTGTCTCTAGCTTTGTTTTCATATTTTTCCGTCAATTAGCAAGTGGCTGAATCTCAGGAGAAATCACTTGAGCGAAACAGCGCCCTTCTGTCTCAGTATGTGTATCCCATTTAAGTGATGCTGTCTGGACCAAAAGAGTAAAACATGTTGCCGCAATAGCGTTTGATTGATTGATGCCAACAAGCATTTGACCTCCCTTGTAAAAACAAAATGTGTTGAAAAGAATCAGCCAATCAGCGTTGAGCTCAACTGTGGGTTGTCCATGTACAGCAAAATTACTTTTGGTGTCTAAGTTTGTTTTCAGTGTACTAAACTAAGCAAACAGTATATAGCCTTATTGATTTGATGATGTTAAATTGTTTAAGTTGAAATGGTGCTGGAATAGCGGAGGCAGTGCTCCTGTGACTTGCGGTAACTCTGTGGTTCTAAATCAGTTGTTGTTGTTTAGTAAACTGTCAAACATTAACTTGCCTGATCATGCTGTTGGTGATAATACTGTTAGTTACATGCAGTGGCGACCCATATATTTTAATATTTTTTTGTGTCTTTTTTTTGTAGACTTTTTTGACATTAATACAGTACGTGTTGCATATCAGTTTGCAAACAATATAATAATAAAAAAATAATCATTGAGTTAATAAAGACGCATACAAACTTGGCATAGCTCAGTGCCTTCTGTGGTGGTGGACCAGCCAGCGGAAAATATGGAGCGTAGGGTTTGGTGATGTTCTCTAGTTGCGTCGTGATTGGGTAATGTTCTCTAGTTGTGCCGTGATCCTGACACACTACGTCACCGCAAAATCTACAGGGAGAGCAAGCCCCTTGGGTGCTGCCATAGACTTACATTAGAATTGCCCAACAAAGAAGGCTCAAGGTGGTCCCGTGTGGCTCAGTTGGTAGAGCATGGCGCTTGCAACGCCAGGGTTGTGGGTTCATTCCCCACGGGGGGACCAGGATGAATATGTATGAACTTTCCAATTTGTAAGTCGCTCTGGATAAGAGCGTCTGCTAAATGACTTAAATGTAAAATGTAAATGTAAGGTCATTGGCCACAGATAAAATGACGTCAAATCACATTATATCTACTGTAGCTTTGATTGGACCGATCATGTCAACATCATGCTTTAATAAAATCTTAGCCCGCAAGCTAGAAAGCGGTCATCTTCATTAATCAAGTCGACAATCTACTGGCAAATGCTTTTCAACTCTTGTCATATGATGAGAAATTATAGATAAAACATACTCATCGGCCATTGGACATAAACATTACACAACAAGTTGGAAATCGTAAATTCAACAATGAGTGGTTTGGAAGGAATCAGTGGCCAACTGCAAGCATTGCAAAGCAATCACTAGCCTGCTATTCAGTGGAGAGGGTGTGTGGTCCAAGTCTGGGTTTAAGGGTCTCTTTTCCAAGCTTAAAAGGATAAATATTCACTCGCAACACACCATTGGCCAGAAAAAGTTGAATACATTGGCCATGCTGTCAATCCAGCATTACTTCTGACGCATTCAAAACAACTGGAAACTTGGAACTGGGACATTTCAGTCTTCAGTGAGTTCAAGACAAATGGAAACTTGGTTAAAAAAACGAGCTCCGACTGGGAAAATCCATTTTGAGCGGTCTTCCAAATCGGAATTCCAAGGCCTCTTTCTAGAGCTTCAACCTGAAGATCACTGATGTTATGATTCAACCTTGTTGTCTTGAAAGCATCATAAATCTAGAGAATGCCAGACTTTGATGACAACGTTTGATGACAAAATTTGTCCACGAGAAGGACCGCCGCCGTCACCTTCCTCATAAGGTGAGTCCAAAAATGTATTGTATGCTAATGCAAAAATTATGTAATATGCCCACGAGATATGTAGCTGTAGCTAAGAAAGTAATACTAAGTGTATGTTGTGTAGTAAGCTGTTAGTAGCCCATGTGCCTTAGCCTAATTCCCACTCATAAATTAGCCTACTGTTCTAACTTGGTGGTGAACCTGTAGCATATAGCCTGTTTTATGAAAATGGCATTAATTATTGTAGGAACTTAATTTGGCTGCTTATATGCCCCCTTTTTTTATCCTACGGTTCTGAATTGGTGTACAGGGAGAACACTGAAATAACAGCCCATGTTCTGAATTCTGTCGCTGTACATTAAAAAAATGCTGAACAAAGAGTTATGTTGACAACGTCCGTCCTAGCTCGGTTAATTAATGTCTTAATCGAAATTACGGATTGCCTCTTATCCGCTCGTCATTCCGTTATGCCATAGTTTGTACATCTCAATTGTCGGTAGAAACCACATTTGTTTATGCAAGTTAGCCATATCAGCTATGTTTTTTTAAGCAGTAAATGAGGCTGAATTAACTGTTTCGCTGCCAGACAAGGCTCCACTGATAACCAGGTGTAGCAGTGGTAAGGATTCACTCCATGGTGCTGAAAAGAAAGCTCTGCTGTTGACCCAGCTTTATGTAGGCCCTGACAGTTTGTGGGCACAGTTTGTCAACCCTATAGTGCAAGTAATGTTTTATTTAGTGTTGTGTTGTGTAGTGGCTTTGCTGACATGCATCTGAATAAAAATGTGTGGTTTGCCCCAGCAAGATTTACTGTGCACATATCACCCAAAACATTGCTATGTCATTATTTATGCAAAATATATTCAGATATTATTCGAATGTATGCATTTTTAGAGGCAAATACTCTGATGTGAATTTCTGGCTCAGTTGACTGTCCTAGCCTATTTCAATAGTACTCTTATTAGCCTACTATTAAAGCATTGTGAATTACCTTGGTCCTAGACCCATGTTAGCAAATCAAAACATTAAAAACAAACACGTGTTTTAATTTGGGACAGTTTATTTTCTTTTTGGGGCGTTTGAAATTGCACTTCGGGACAATTCTGGGATGGTTAGTCTCTCTCGAACCCTGCATATATCATGAGCATAGACACGATAGCTGTGTTTTAAAATGATTAAATAAACTGAATTCACAGTAAAACACATGATAGTGCCAAAAAATAAAGTGTCCTTTGAATAGTCGGTCGAGGGCAGGTGAGGAGAATCATGTTAACAGTGTGGGTATCATGTTTACTTTACATATAATAAATTAGTTAGGATCACTTAAAGGCGCAGGACAGATAAATACAGAGAACAAAAATAAACGTGCAATGCCATTGGCACAAGGGTCGTGTGATGCAGTGAAGAATGATGGGTAGAAATTAGTGTTCACATTCCAGTGACCTCAGACGTCAGCCTAGAATAGTTACGGAAGAGGGGAGAGGGGAAGGGTGAAGGAAAAAGAGAGAAAAAAGAGAGAAAAAAACTATTCTGAGATTGGACACTTTCGCACAACAGTGAAACTCTGCAGAATTCTGGCTTTTAGGTCTCCATGTTACATTTACTATTGTTTTTTTGGTCATGCATATGGATTTTATGATGCACTTTGATAAAAACCAATCCAAATTTTCCAGCTAATTCTGGATTTTCCCTCATTGAAAAACCTGCACCTAAGTCTCTTGAACTACGAATAGTGTGAGTTCAAACGTAGTCCTCTATCACAATGGAAGTTGTTGACTTAATAATTTAAGTCTCCCTGCAAAAAGGAGAACCTCCGAAACCTCCTTACTATTTACATAAAAAGCACTTCCTTTTCATTCCAAATTTGATGCAACAATATCTCTTCACAAACGCATCACATCACTCGAGACTCATGGCCAATAGCATTGCTCAGTAGCAATCTGAATAGCAATATTTTTTTGTTTTCCACTTTTTATCCGTTTTTACTTGCCTGACAATTAACTACAAGATTGAATCTGCAAACTTATCTCTGACCTAGCAAACAGAAAAAGAATGTAACAATTAACCTAAGCATTCGGCATGCTGAAACACTATACGTAACTCTTTACATTACATGAACAGAATTCAAGTCAAATTTTTTCACTTTGCTTTACAAATAGCCTCTTTAGTCTCTTCAAAGCTGCTAAAGCTTAAGTGTCAAGTGCTAAAGGAATCAGGTAGCCATTAAGTTCTGTGGGAGTATACATGGGGTTATTGGGGAGACAGTTGCCGCTGTTAGCTTCTTGATAGTGGAACCAGATTTGGGCCTCAGGATGTTGTCATGGATGACGGGTCATTCCACATGGCAGCCACGTCCCTGAACCTGTCAGTGGAATTGTGGGAAAGCAATAGCCATTAGACTCTTTCCAACCGCTTCTCTGCAAACCAAACCCTAAAAGAAAGAAGTCACAGAAAACAAAGCCCCCATGTTGTAAATTGTGTGTATCAGTCAGGATTGAAGCATATGGATTGGAACTGTACCCCTGACACTGTCTCGTTTCAGGGTTGTGTTCATTAGGTGCCAAGGGAAGAAAACGGACTAAAACAGGGACAGACTACCTGGCCTTTGTTCTCCGGGCTCTAATGACCATTACCCAACTTTGAAGATAAGTTATATGAACATTTCTGAAACTTTATGGGAAAAAGCTTTTTATTTTGTTTTGTGATAATGAGAGAGTGGTCTTAGAGGACAGTGAGAAGAAGGAGAGAGGGGAGAGCATAAGGGAACTTAAAAATACAAATTTGATCTTCAATAGTGTATAATACACTGCTCAGCTCCTGGCTATACTGCCTCTGGAAAATACAGGAGTAGATGCTACCAACCACCACCAGGGTCAGATTCCCTTCTATTTAAAAGGTTAATGGACTTTGTGCTGAGACAAAGTCTCGGTCCCAAATGGCACCCCTTTAAAAAAAATATATATATATATCCCAATGCCCCAGGGCAGTGATTGGGGACACTGCCCTGTGTAGGGTGCCGTCTTTCGGATGGGACGTTAAATGGGTGTCCTGACTCTCTGAGGTCATTAAAGATCCCATGGCACTTATCGTAAGAGTAGGGGTGTTAACCCCGGTGTCCTGGCTAAATTCCCAATCTGGCCCTCAAAACAATCATGGTCACCTAATAATCCCCAGTTTACAATTGGCTCATTCATCCCCCTCCTCTCCCCTGTAACTATTCCCCAGGTCGTTGTTGCAAATGAGAACGTGTTCTCAGTCAATTTACCTGGTAAAATAACGGAAAAATAAAAAATAAAATAAAAATTCCCTAAATATATAGGAAGCAGACTGCCATTTGGGACGCACTACGGCTGAATCCTCTGTATTAGCCCACTTGATTTATCTATAAATAAAGAGCTTGATACAGAGAAGGAAGGGGGATACTTAGTCAGTTGTACAGCTGAATGCCCTCAACTGAAATGTGTCTCCTGCATTTTACCCAATCCCTCTGAATCAGAGAGGTGCGGGGGGCTGCCATAATCAACATCTACAGCACCTGGGGAACAGTGGGTTAACTGCCTTGCTCAGGGGCAGAACTACATATTTTTACTTTGTCAGCTCAGGGATTTGATCCAGCAACCTTTCGGTTACTGGCCCAATGCCCTAACCACTAGGCTACCTAAGTTATGTGTAACTTACCTGTGTTGAGGTGAATGTTTTTTTACTGGGCTCAGTCATTAGCCAGAGCAATGACACTTAACCTAAAGCAGCCTACCATGAAAGATCTATCATAATAATGATATAATCCTCGTCAATAATGACACAACATTTTCAAAATGTAATCAATTGCTGACTAATCTCAATAAAACATGTCATTGGGTTAGGTCTGTTGCCACCTAACTGCCATCACACAATATGACTCATATTGATGCCAGAAAGAGCCGTGGAGGTTTGACAGAAGGTTTCTTTGTACAAAGGGACTCCTCCACAGACAACCATTTCCCACGGAAATGTACTGGAGGTAACTGATTCGGCCTCATGCTAACAATGCATACTGCTTGCATTAGCATTATTAGTGTCAGCGCTCTGATGTTGGCGGTGGGTAAGAGGTTACCTTGCGTTGATGAGGTACTGGGCAAGGCTGATGTTGGCGGGGGTTCCCGTGATAGTGATCTGGCGCTCCGACGAGCCCTCCATGGCATTAGCGATTTTGATCTGCGCCCCAGACATCTGGCGGATCTCGTTGATTTTGGTTCCCTGGCGCCCGATTATGCAGCCTATTAGCTGGGAAGAAATGGCAGTGGCTCATTGCAGGGTCAGTTCCATTGAAACACAGTAACTACAATAAATCAATTTAAAGTAATTTGAGAAATGTTTCATTTTTCATGAGGTATTTTTCATGTCATTGAAAGTTGATATTGTTACAAGGCAGCATTTTTAAGTCTGTGTATGTCTGTGTTAACTAATAATTGTCTTCACAGTAAAAGTTATCTTGTGGGGAAGTTCTTTGAATTACTGTTAATCTACTGAGCGGAGAGTTAAAATGAGTTGACCCTGATACCGGTTCATTAGTAGTTTATCATACTGTTGTCCTTTACTCACATCATTTGGAATTGTGAGTTCATGAGTACTGGCCGGGGGGCTGGTATCCAAACCTGTGTTGGGGAACAGGGAAGGAGAGAACATGGCATGAATAGCATTTTTTATCAATTGGAGGATGTCTTTGCTGTGAGTCAGGACCTTGGTCTCAGGATTGCAGTCCTAAGGCATCAATGAACCAAGGACCTTGGTTTGTTACCATAGTAGTCAACATGAGAGCCGTGCCCTTGGGGTGAGATCCAACATAATAGAGATCCCATTGACTCTAATGTACAGTGGGATCCAAATGTATTGCCACCCTTGATAGAGATGAGCAAAAAAGACTGTATAAAATAAATAATAAAAATACTGAGCTATATTGTATGCTCAAATAAATAGGAATGTGTATTTTATTTTATACTAATACAATTGCTAAGAGAAAAATATTTTGTTTAAAGCCCCTATGCTGCCTTTTTAATTTAAATGTTTAAATCATCACTTTTTATTTTTTTCACTTTTCACGTATTATTATAATTTTTTATAACTTGTTATAATCTATTTCCCTGGGCCTCCTTTAGCCACTAAAATGCTCAGTCAGACTGTGTGGGCATGGGGATACAAATTTAAATATACACTACATGACCAAAAGTATATGGACACCTACTCGTCGAACATCTCATTCCAAAATCATGGGCATTAATTTGGAGTTGGTCGCCCCTTTGCTGCTATAACAACCTCAACACTTCTGGGAAAGCTTTCCACTAGATGTTGGAACATTGCTGCGATCTTGCTTCCATTCAGCCACCAGAGCATTAGTGAGGTCGGGCACTGATGTTGGGCGATAAGGCCTGGCTCGGTGTTCCAATTCATCACAAAGGTATTCGATGGGGTTCAGGTCAGGGCTCTGTGCAGGCCAGTCAAGTTCTTCCACACCGATCTCGACCAACCATTTCTGTATGGACCTCAATGTCATGCCCCGTGAAACAGGAAAGGGCCTTCCCCAAGCTGTTGCCACAAAGTTGGAAGCACAGAATCGTTTAGAATGTCATTGTATGCTGTGGCATTAAAATGTCCCTTCCATGGAACTAAAGGGCCAAACCCGAACCATGAAAAACAGCTCCCGACCATTTTTCCTCCTACACCAAACTTTACAGTTGGTACCATGCATTGCGGCAGGTAGCGTTCTCCTGGCATCCACCAAACCCAAATTCGTCCGTTTGACTACCAGATGGAGAAGCATGATTCGTCATTCCAGAGAATGCGTTTCCACAGCTCCTGAGTCCAATGGCGGCAAGCTTTACACCACACCAGCCGAAGTCTTGGCATTGCACATTGTGATCTTAGGCTTGTGTTGGAAACCATGGAAACCCATTTCATGAAGCTCCCGACGAACAGTTCTTGTGCTGCCATTGCTTCCAGAGCAGTTTGGAACTCGGTAGTGAGTGTTGCAATCGAGTACAGGCGATTTTTATGTGCTATGCGCTTCAAAATTCGCCAGTCCTGTTCTGTGAGCTTGTATTTGTATTTATTAAGGATTCACATTAGCTGCTGCCAAGGCAGCAAATCAAATCAAACTTTATTTGTCACATGCTCCGAATACAACAAGTGTAGACCTTACCGTGAAATGCTTACTTACCAGCACTTGATAAAGAGTGCAGTTCAAGAAGAGTTAAGAAAATATTTACCAAAAAAACAGAAGTAAAAAATAATAAAAAGTAACATAATAAAATAACAATTACGAGGCTATATACCGAGTCAATGTGCGGGGGTTCAGGTTTGTCGAGGCAATTTGTACACATAGTTAGGTGTGAAGTGATAATAAACAGCGAGTAGTAGCAGTGTACAAAACAAATGAAGGGGGGGTGTCAATTGATTAATTGTTCAGCAGTCTTATGGCTTGGGGGTAGATGCTGTTAATGAGCCGTTTGGTCCTACACTTGGCGCTCTGGTACTGCTTGTCACGTGGTAGCAGAGATAACAGTCTATGACTTGGGTGACTGGAGTCTCTGACAATTTTTAGGGCCTTCCTCTGACACGCCTGGTATAGAGGTCCTGGATGGCAGGAAGCTTGGCCCAGTGATGTACTGGGCCATTCACACTACCCTCTGTAGTGCCTTGCGGTCGGAGGCCGAGCAGTTGCCATACCAGGCAGTGATGCAACCGGTCAGGATGCTCTTGATGGTGCAGCTGTAGAACTTTTGAGGATCTGTGGACCCATGCCAAATCTTTTTAGTCTCCTGAGGTGGAAAAGGTGTTGTCGTGCCCTCTTCACGACTGTCTTGGTGTGTTTGGACCATGATAGTTTGTTGGTGATGTGGACACCAAGGAACTTGAAAGTCTCGACCCACTCCACTACAGCTCCAGAGATTCTAATTAATAGGGGCCTATTCGGCCATCCTTTTCCTGGAGTCCACGATCAGCTCCTTTGTCTTGGCACCACACTGCCAGATCTCTGACCACCTCGCTATAGGTTGTCTCATTGTTGTCGGTGATCAGGCCTACCACTGTTGTGTCGTCAGCAAACTAAATGATGGTGTTGGAGTCGTGTTTGGCCACGCAGTCGTGGGTGAACAGGGAGTACAGTAGGGGACTGAGTACACACCCCTGAGCGGCCCCAGTGTTGAGGATCAACAGGGCAGACATTTTGTTGCCTACCCTTACCACATGGGGGCGGCCCGTCAGGAAGTCCAGGATCCAGTTGCAGAGGGAGGTGTTTAGTCCCAAGGTCCTTAGCTTAGTGATGAGCTTCGTGGGCACTATGGTGTTGAAAGCTGAGCTGAAGCCAATGAACATCATCCTCACAGAGGTGTTCCTTTTGTCAAGGTAGGAAAGGGCAGTGTGGAGTGCGATTGAGATTGCTTCATCTGTGGATCGGTTGGGGCAGTATGCGAATTGGAGTGGGTCTACGGTATCTGGGAGGATGCTGTTTATGTGAGCGATGACCAGCCTTTCAAAGCACTTCATGTCTACAGACGTGAGTGCTACGGGACGGTAATCATTTAGGCAGGTTACCTTCGCTTCCTTGGGAACAGGGACTATGGTGGTCTGCTTGAAACATGTCGGTATTACAGACTCAGGGAGAGGTTGAAAATGTCAGTAAAGACCCTTGCCAGTTGGTCTGCGTATGCTTTGAGTACACATCCTGGTAATCCGTCTGGCCCCACGGCTTTGTGAATGTTGACCTGTTTAAAGGTCTTGCTCACATCGGCTACCGAGAGCGTTATCACACAGTCATCCAGAACAGCTGGTGCTCTCATATGCATGCCTCAGTGTTGCTTGCCTCAAAGCGAGCATAAAATGCATTTCGCTTGTCTGGTAGGCTCGCGTCACTGGGCAGCTTGCTTCTGGTTTTCCCTTTGTAGTCCGTAATAATTTTCAAGCCCTGCCACATCCGATGAGCGTTAGAGCCGGTGAAGTAGGATTCAATCTTAATCCTGTATTGACGCTTTGCTTGTTTAATGCATTGTCTGAGGGCATAGCGGGATTTCTTATAAGCGTCCGGATTAGTGTGCCGCTCCTTGAAAGCGGCAGCTCTAGCCTTTAGCTCGATGCGGATGTTGCCTGTAATCCATGGCTTCTGGTTGGGACATATACGTACGGGAACTGTGGGGACGATGTCATCGATGCACTTATTGATGAAGCCAATGACTGAGGGGGTATACTCCTCAATGCCATTGGATGAATCCCAGAACATATTCCAGTCTGTGCTAGCAAAACAGTCCTGTAGCATAGCTTCCGTGAATCTAAAATGATGTTTTACGTTTTACGTGCTCCCAACCGATTGTGTTTTTTTGTTTGTTTGTAACTTATTTTTAAACTATTTTTGTACATAATGTTGCCGCTACCATCTCTTATGACCGAAAATAACTTCTAGACAACAGGACTGCGATTACTCGCCATGGACTAGCAGAATCCTTTTTCTTCTTTCAAGACTCTGACAAGCCCGAGGCGGAGGATATACGGCTCCCTCGGGAACAGGCCCCGACCCCAGTGATCTGCGTGAAGAGGAGACGGAGAAAGAGAGGCTGGAGGCTGCCTTCTGAGGAGTAGGAAGCGATCGAATAAACCCCCACTCCTGTCACGCCCTGGCCTTAGTTATCTTTGTTTTCTTTATTATTTTAGTTAGGTCAGGGTGTGCCTTGGGGGATGTATGTGTTTTAGTTTGTCTAGGGGTTTTGTATGTTTATGGGGCAGTGTCAAGTCTAGGTGTATGTATGTCTATGTTTGCCTAGAATGGTTCTCATTTAGAGACAGCTGTCTATCGTTGTCTCTGATTGGGAACCATATTTAGGCAGCCATATTCATTAGGTAGTTCGTGGGTGATTGTCTATATGTAAGTTGCCTGTGTMTGCACTYATTGTAATTATAGCKTCACGKKCRTTTGTTGTTTTTGTATAGTTTGTTTAAGTGTTCTTCGTCTTCGTTATAATAAATAGAAGATGTATTGTTATCACGCTGCGCCTTGGTCCTCTCTTCATCCAAACGACGAACGTGACAACTCCTCTCAATTCTGCTCGCAAACATGCAACCTTTGGACAACAAAATGGAAGAGTTATTGGAAAGATTAACTACCGACGGGACATTTAAAACTGTAACATCTCATGCTTCACGGAATCATGGCTGAACGACGACAATATCAACATACAGCTGGCTGGTTAGACGATGTACCGGCAGGATAGAACAGTGGCGTCTGGTAAGACAAGGGGCGGTGGTCTATGTATTTTTGTAAACAACAGATGGTACACGATATCTAAGGAAGTCTCGAGCTATTGCTCGCCTGAGGTAGAGTATCTCATGATATGCTGCAGACCACATAACCTACCGAGAGATTTTTCATCTATATTCCTTGTAGCTGTTTACATACCACCAGCACACAAGAAAACGCTCATCCAGAGGCGGCGCTGCTAGTAGCGGGGGACTTTAATGCAGGGAAAATTAAATCAGTTTTATCTATTTTCTATCCACATGTTAAATGCGCAAACAGAGGGAAAAGAACTCTGGACCACCTATACTTCACACACAGAGATACATACAAAGCTCTCCCTCGCCCTCCATTTGGCAAATTTGACCATAATTCTATCCTCCTGATTCCTGCTTACAAGCAAAAATTAAAGCAGGAAGCACAAGACACTTGATCATTAAAAAAGTGGTCAGATGAAGCAGATGCTAAGCTACAGGACTATTTTGCTAGCACAGACTGGAATATGTTCTGGTATTCCTCCAATGGCATTTAGGCATTGAGGAGTAAACCACATCTGTCATTGGCTTCATCAATAACTGCATCGATGACGTTGTCCCCACAGTGACCGTACATACATACCCCAACCAGAAACCATGGATTACAGGCAGCATCCGCACTGAGCTAAAGGCTAGAGCTGCCGCTTTCAAGGAGCGGGACTCTAACCCGGAAGGTTATAAGAAATACCGCTATGCCCTCCGACGAACCATCAAACAGGCAAAGCATCAATACAGGACTAAGATCGAGTCTAACTACACCTGCTCTGACGCTCGTCGGATGTGGCAGAGCCTGCAAACCATTACAGACTACAAAAGGAAGCACAGCCGGGAGCTGCCCAGTGACACGAGCCTACCGGACAAGCTAAACTACTTCCATGCTCGTTTCGAGGCAAATAACACTGAAACATGCATGAGAGCATCAGCTGTACCGGAAGACTGTGTGATCACGCTCTCTGCAGCCGATGTGAGTAAGACCTTTAAACAGGTCAACATTCTGGTCGCAGGGCCAGACGGATTACCAGGATGTGTACTGCGAGCATGCGCTGACCAACTAGCAAGTTTCTTCACTGACATTTTCAACCTCTCCCTTACTGAGTCTGTAATACCAACATGTTTCAAGCAGACCTGTGCCCAAGAACACTAAGGTAACGGGCCTAAATGACTACCAACCCGTAGCACTCACGTCTGCAGCCATGAAGTGCTTTGAAAGACTGGTCATGGCTCACATCAACACCATCATCCCAGAAACCCTAGACCAATTCCAATTTGCATACCGCCCCAACAGAGCCACAGATGATGCAGTCTCTATTGTACTCCACACTGCCTTTTCCAACCGGGACAAAAGGAGCACCTGAGAGAATGTGGGAATGCTGTTCATTGACTACAGCTCATCAATAAGCTATGGACCCTGGGACTAAACACCTCCCTCTGCAACTGGATCCTGGACTTTCTGATGGGCCGCACCCAGGTGGTAAGGGTAGGTAATAGCGGTCGACCGATTAAACGGAATGGCCGATTAATTAGGGCCGATTTCAAGTTTTCATAACAATCGGAAATCGGTATTTTTGGACACTGGTTTGGCCGAATTTTTACACCTTTATTTAACTAGGCAAGTCAGTTAAGAACACGTTCTTATTTTCAATTACGGCCTCGGAACGGTGGGTTAACTGCCTTGTTCAGGGGCAGAACGACAGATTTTTACCTTGTCAGCTCTGGGGATTCAATCTTGCAACCTTACAGTTAACTAGTCCAACGCTCTAACCACCTGCCTCTCATTGCACTCCACGAGGAGCCTGCCTGTTACGCGAATGCAGTAAGAAGCCAAAGTAAGTTGCTAGCTAGCATTAAACTTATCTTATAAAAAAAAAACAATCAATCAATCATAATCACTAGTTAACTACACATRGTTGATGATATTACTAGTTTATCTAGCGTGGCCTGCGTTGCATATAATCGATGCGGTGCGCATTCGCGGAAAAAGGACTGTCGTTGCTCCAACGTGTACCTAACCATAAACATCAATGCCTTTCTTAAAATCAATACACAGAAGGATATATTTTTAAACCTGCATATTTAGCTAAAAGAAATCCAGGTTAGCAGGCAATATTGCATGCAGAGTCAGGGTATATGTGATAATAATACACGTTTTGTTTTCGAAATGATCGTTTCCAGATTCGACCATATTAATGACCAAAGGCTCATATTTCTGTGTGTTATAATTAAGTCTATGATTTGATATTTGATAGAGCAGTCTGACTGAGCGATGGTAGGCAGCAGCAGGCTCGTAAGCATTCATTCAAACAGCACTTTCGTGTGTTTTGCCAGCAGCTCTTCACTGTGCTTCAAGCATTGCGCTGTTTATGACTTCAAGTCTATCAACTCCCGAGATTAGGCTGGTGTAACCGATGTGAAATGGCTAGCTAGTTAGCGGGGTGCGCGCTAATAGCGTTTCAAACGTTACTCGCTCTGAGACTTGGAGTAGATGTTCCCCTTGTTCTGCATGGGTCATGCTGCTTCGAGGGTGGCTGTTGCCGATGTGTTCCTCGTTCGAGCGCAGGTAGGAGCGAGGAGAGGGACGGAAGCTATACTCTTACACTGGCAATACTAAAGGTGCCTATAAGAACATCCAATAGTCAAAGGTATATGGAATACAAATGATATAGAGAGAAATAGTCCTATAAATACTATATTAACTACAACCTAAAACCTCTTACTGTCACGCCCTGACCTTAGATATGTCTGTTTTCAATATATTTTGGTTAGGTCAGGGTGTGACTAGGGTGGGTACTCTAGTTTTTCTATATCTAGGGTTTTGACCATAGTTCTTATGTGTTTTGCTTGTTTTAGTGTTGGGCAGGACGTGAGCTGGGTGGGCATTCTATGTTGTGTGTCTAGTTTGTCTGTTTCTATGTTTGGCCTAATATGGTTCTCAATCAAAGGCAGGTGTTTTGTGTTGTCTCTGATTGGGAATCATATTTAGGTGGCTTGTTTTGTGTTGGGATTTTGTGGATGGTTGTTTCCTGTCTTTGTGTTTTCTCTGCACCAGATAGGGCTGTATCGGTTTGCCACATTTTGTTATTTTGTATCGTTGTAAGTGTTCACAGTTTCGTTTTATTAAACATGTTGAGCACTGGCTACGCTGCGTGTTGGTCCGATCCCTGTTACACCCTCTCTTCTCGTGAAGAGGAGGAAGGCTGCCGTTACAATGTTGGCCTGATACGGTTCCCAATCAGAGACAGCTGTTTATCGTTGTCTCTGATTGGGGATCATATTTAGGTAGCCATTTTTCCTCATTTGTGTTGTGGGATCTTGTCTATGTATAGTTGCCTTAGTGCACGTCAGTAGCTTCACGTTTCGTTTTGTTAGGTGAGTTTCAGTTGATTAAAATTATATGGAACTCTACTCACGCTGCGCCTTGGTCTCATCATTATGACGGACGTGACACTTACCTTGGAATATTGAAGTCTCATGTTAAAAGGAACCACCAGCTTTCATATGTTCTCATGTTCTGAGCAAGGAACTTAAACGTTAGCTTTTTTACATGGCACATATTGCACTTTTACTTTCTTCTCCAACACTTTGTTTTTGCATTATTTAAATCAAATTGAACATGTTTCATTATTTATTTGAGGCTAAATAGATTTTTATTGATGTATTATATTAAGTTAAAATAAGTGCTCATTCAGTATTGTTGTAATTGTCATTATTACAAATACATTTTAAAAATCGTCCGAATAATCGGTATTGGCTTATTTTGGTCCTCCAATAATCGATAGGTGCCCCGCAAGGGTGCGTGCTCAGCCCCCTCCTGTACTCCCTGTTCACTCCTGACTGCACGGCCAGGCACGACTCCAACACCATCATTACATTTGCTGATGACTTAACAGTTGTAGGCCTGATCACCGACAACAACAAGACAGCCTATAGGGAGGAGGTCAGAGACCTGGCCGTGTGGTGCCAGGACAACAACCTCTCCCTCAACGTGATCAAGACAAAGGAGATGATTGTGGACTGCAGGAAAAAGAGGACTGAGCAGGCCCCCTTTCTCATCGAAGGGGCTACAGTTGAGCAGGTTGAAGGCTTCAAGTTCCTTGGTGTCCACATCACCAACAAGCCAACATGGTCCAAGCACACCATGACAGTTGAGAAGCGGGCACGACAAAACATATTCCCTCTCAGGAGACTGAAAAGATTTGGCATGGGTCCTGAGATCCTCAAAGGCAATATCATCCGCTATTATCCTCAGGAATTTTCCATCCAAGTTATCAGACCCAAGGGGCTTGTCATTGTTGATAGACACAGTCTTTTTTTCACCTTTTCCAGACAAACTTGATGGAATTTAAAATTAGAATGCTTGTCTTTCATAATTTGATTAGTTATACTTGGATGTGTAGTGTCAGCGTTTGTTGCTGGCATGTCATGCCTAAGTTTGCTAATCTTGCCAATGAAAAAATCATTGAAGTAATTGGCAAAATCTGCGGGTTTTATGATGAATGAGCCAATATATTTGGGTTTTGTGATGAATGAGCCATCTGATTCAATGAATGATGGAGCTGAGTTGATCTTTTTGCCCAAAATGTCATTTAAGGTGCCCAAAAGCTTTTTACTATCATTCTTTAAATAATTTATAAAGTTTCATAGTATAGTTTCTTTTTCGTTTTATTCAGTTTAATCACATGATTTGTCAATTTGCAGTACATTTGCCAATTGGTTATGCAGCCACACTTATTTGCTGTTTCTTTTGCCTCATCCCTCCTGCTCTAGTTTTGTCTTATCTTGATTATTGTTCAGTTGTGTGGTCGAGGGCTGCAAGGAAAGACCTAGTTAAGCTGCAGCTGGCCCTGAACAGAGTGGCATGTCTTGCTTTTCAAGGTAATCAGAGGGCTGATATAAATACTATGCATGCTCTCTCTTGGCTAAGAGTTGAGGAGAGACTGACTGCATCACTTCTCTTTATAAGAAACATTAATGTGTTGAAAGTCACAAATTATTTGCATCATCAACTTACACACAGCTCTGACACACACACTTTCCCCACCAGACATGCCACCAGGGGTCTTTTCACAGTCCCCAAATCCAGAACAAATTCAAGAAAGTGCACAGTATTATATAGAGCTATTATTGCATGGATCTCCGTTCCATTTCATATTGCTCAAATGAACAGAAATCCTGGTTTCAAAAAACAGAGAAAGCAACACGTCACGGCACAACGCTTCTCCCCTATTTGACCTAGACAGTTTGTGTGTATGTATTGGTATTGATATGTGTGCCTTATTTAAAATTTATTTTTTAATTGATGTAGTTCTGTCCTTGAGCTGTTCTTTTCTATTAAATGTTCTGTATTATGTCATGTTACAAGTTTTGTGTGGACCCCAGGAAGAGTAGCTGCTGCTTTTGCAACAGCTAATGGGGATCCTAATAAAATACCAATACCAACCATACATGTTTTTAATTCCTCATCAATCCACAGGGATTTAACAGTTTTTACAGTCATTTTCTAAATGGGTGCATGCAAATTAGTAACTGGAATAAGCAATTTTATAAATCTGTCAAGTGCAGCGTCTGCTTGCTCCTTATTACTGTTGTTGTCTTAGCTGATTAGCTGTTGTTGTCTCACCCGTTGTTGTCTTAGCTAGCTCTCCAAATCAACACCTGTGATTACTTTATGCCTTGCTGTATGTCTCTCTCATATGTCAATATGCCTTGTATACTGTTGTTTAGGTTAGTTATCATTGTTTTAGTTTACAATGGAGCCCCTAGTTCCACTCATTATACCCTTGATACCTCCTTTGTCCCACCTCCCACTCATGCGGTGACCTCACCCATTATAACCAGCTTATCCAGAGATACAACCTCTCTTATCATCACTCAGTGCCTGGGCTTACGTCCGCTGTACCCGCACCCCACCATACCCCTGTCTGCACATTATGCCCAGAATCTATTCTACCACACCCAGAAATCTGTTCCTTTTAATTCTTTGTCCCCAACGCTCTAGGCGACCAGTTTTGATAGCCTTCAGCCGTACCCTCATCCTACTCCTCCTCTGTTCCTCGGGTGATGTGGAGGTAAACCCAGGCCCTGCGTGTTCCCAGGCACCCTCATTTGTTGACTTCTGTGATAGAAAAAACCTTGGTTTCATGCATGTCAACATCAGAAGCCTCCTCCCTAAGTTTGTTTTACTCACTACTTTAGCACACTCCGCCAACCCTGATGTCCTTGCCGTGTCTGAATCCTGGCTTAGGAAGGCCACCAACAATTCTGAGATTTCCATACCCAGCTACAACATTTTCCGTCAAGATAGAACTGCCAAAGGGGGAGGAGTTGCAATCTACTGCAGAGATAGCCTGCAAAGTTATGTCATACTTTCCAGGTCTATACCCAAACAGTTTGAACTTCTACTTAAAAAAATTAACCTCTGCAGAAATAAGTCTCTCACTCTCAAAATGTCGACCCCCCTCCGCTCCCAGCTGTGCCCTGGACACCATTTGTGAATTGATCGCTCCCCATCTAGCTTCAGAGTTCGTTTTGTTAGGTGACCTAAACTGGGATATGCTTAACACCCCGGCAGTCCTACAATCCAAGCTTGATGCCCTCAATCTCACACAAATCATCAAGGAACCCACCAGGTACAACCCTAAATCCGTAAACATGGGCACCCTCATAGACATTATCCTTACCAACTTGCCCTCCAAACACACCTCCGCTGTTTTCAATCAGGATCTCAGCGATTACTGCCTCATTGCCTGTATCCGCCACGGGTCCGCGGTCAAACGACCACCCCTCATCACTGTCAAACGCTCCCTAAAACACTTCTGCGAGCTAGCTTTTCTAATCAACCTGGCCCGGGTATCCTGGAAGGATATCGACCTCATCCTGTCAGTCGAGGATGCCTGGTCATTCTTTAAAAGTAATTCCTCACCATCTTAGATAAGCATGCCCCGTTCAAAAAATGCAGAACTAAGAACAGATATAGCCCTTGGTTCACTCCAGACCTGACTACCCTTGACCAGCACAAAAACATCCTGTGGCGGACTGCAATAGCATCGAATAGTCCCCACGATATGCAACTGTTCAGGGAAGTCAGGAACCAATACACACAGTCAGTCAGGAAAGCAAAGGCTAGCTTTTTCAAGCAGAAATTCGCATCCTGTAGCTCTAACTCCAAAAAGTTTTGGGACACTGTAAAGTCCAGGGAGAACAAGAGCACCTCCTCCCAGCTGCCCACTGCAATGAGGCTAGGTAACACGGTCACCACTGATAAATCCATGATAATCGAAAATTTCAATAAGCATTTCTCAACGGCTGGCCATGCCTTCCTCCTGGCTACTCCAACCCCGGCAAACAGCTCTGCCTCCCCCGCCGCTACTCGCCCAAGCCTCCCCAGCTTCTCCTTCACCCAAATCCAGACAGCAGATGTTCTGAAAGAGCTGCAAAACCTGGACCCGTACAAATCAGCTGGGCTAGACAATCTGGACCCTCTCTTTCTAAAACTATCCGCGGCCATTGTTGCAACCCCTATTACCAGCCTGTTCAACCTCTCTTTCGTATCGTCCGAGATCCCTAAAGATTGGAAAGCTGCCGCAGTCATCCCCCTCTTCATATGGGGTGACACCCTATATCCATCCTGCCCTGCCTATCTAAAGTCTTCGAAAGCCAAGTTAATAAACAGATCACTGACCATTTCGAATCCCACCGTACCTTCTCCGCTGTGCAATCCGACTTCCGAGCCGGTCACGGGTGCACCTCAGCCACGCTCAAGGTACTAAACGATATCATAACTGCCATCGATTAAAGACAGTACTGTGCAGCCGTCTTCATCGACCTGGCCAAGGCTTTCGACTCTGTCAATCACCGTATTCTTATCGGCAGACTCAATAGCCTTGGTTTTTCTAATGACTGCCTCGCCTGGTTCACCAACTACTTTGCAGACAGAGTTCAGTGTGTCAAAACGGAGGGCATGTTGTCCGGACCTCTGGCATTCTCTATGGGGGTACCACAGGGTTCAATTCTCGGGCCGACACTTTTCTCTGTATATATCAATGATGTCGCTCATGCTGCGGGCGATTCCCTGATCCACCTCTACGCAGACAACACCATTCTGTATACTTCTGGCCCTTCCTTGGACACTGTGCTATCTAACCTCCAAACGAGCTTCAATGCCATACAACACTCCTTCCGTGGCCTCTAACTGCTCTTAAACGCTAGTAAAACCAAATGCATGCTTTTCAACCGTTCACTGCCCGCACCTGCACGCCCAACTAGCATCACCACCCTGGACGGTTCCGACCTAGAATATCGCAGAGTGTTACGACCCTGCCTCACGCAGGGAAGCGCGCAGGTCCTAATCCAGGCACTTGTCATCTCCCGTCTGGATTACTGCAACTCGCTGTTGGCTGGGCTCCCTGCCTGTGCCATTAAACCCTACAACTCATCCAGAACGCCGCAGCCCGTTCTGGTGTTCAACTTTCCCAAGTTCTCTCACGTCACCCCGCTCCTCCGCTCTCTCCACTGGCTTCCAGTTGAAGCTCGCATCGCTACAAGACCATGGTGCTTGCCTACGGAGCTGTGAGGGGAACGGCACCTCCGTACCTTCAGGCTCTGATCAGGCCCTACACCCAAACAAGGGCACTGCGTTCATCCACCTCTGGCCTGCGTCGCCTCCCTACCTCTGAGGAAGTACAGTTCCCGCTCAGCCCAGTTCAAAACTGTTCGCTGCTCTGGCACCCCAATGGTGGAACAAAACTCCCTCACGACGCCAGGTCAGCGGAAGAGTCAATCACCACCTCTCCGGAGACACGCTGAAACCCCACCTCTTTAAGGAATACCTAGGATAGGATAAAGTAATCCTTCTAACCCCCCCCCCCGCCCCCCCCTTAAAAGAGTTTAGATGCACTATTGTAAAGTGGTTGTTCCACTTGGATATCATAAAGCGTGAAGAATGCACCAATTTGTAAGTCGCTTCTGGATAAGAGCGTCTGCTAAATGACTTAAATGTAAATGTAATTTGCTTTGGACAACTATAACATACCTAGGTGTCTGGCTAGACTGTAAACCTCCTTCCAGACTCATATTAAACATCTCCAATCCAAATCAAATCTAGAATCTGCTTTCCAATTCGCAACAGGCCTCCTTCACTCACGCCGCCAAAACTTACCCTCTAAAACTGATATCTACCGATCCTCGACTTCGCGGATGTCATCTACAAATTAGCCTTCCCAACACGTCTACTCAGCAAACTGGATGCAGTCTTATCACAGTGCCATCCGTTTGTTACCAAATTCACCTTTCCACCACGACTGCGACCTGTATGCTCTAGTCGACTGGCCCTCACTACATATTCGTCGCCAGACCCCATGGCTCCAGTCATTTATAAGTCTATGCTAGGTTTAAAGCTCCGCCTTATCTCAGTTCACTGGTCACGATAACAACACCCACCCGTAGCCACACGTCCAAGCAGGTATTATCTCACTGATCATCCCAAACGCCAACACCTCATTTGGCCGCCTTCCTTCCAGTTCTCTGCTGCCAGTGACATGGAACGAATTGCAAAAATCGCTGAAGTTCGAGACTTTATTTCCCTTCAACCAACTTTAAACATCAACTATCTGAGCAGCTAACCGATCGCTGCAGCTGTACATAGTCCATCTGTAAATAGCCCACCCAATCTACCTACCTCATCCCCATACTGTTTTTATTTTATTTACTTTTCTGCTCTTTTGCACACCAGTATCTCTACTTGCACATCATCATCTGCTCATTTATCACTCCAGTGTTAATCTGCTAAATTGTAATTATTTGCTCCTATGGCCTATTTATTGCCTACCTCCTCATACCTTTTGCACACATTGTATATAGACTTTCTTTTTTCTACTGTGTCATTGACTTGTTTATTGTGTTATTGGCTTGTTTATTGTTTACTCCATGTGTAACTCTGTGTTGTTGTCTGTGTCACACTGCTTTGCTTTATCTTTGCCAGGTCGCAGTTGCAAATGAGAACTTGTTCTCAACTAGCCTACCTGGTTAAATAAAGGTTAAATAAAAAATTAAAAAATTACACACCACAGACCAGCAGATATTCTTTACATCAACAACATAGGAATCAGTACAAAACGTATTGTATGACCTCTTATACACTATATTAGGCCCAGCCTTTGGAACTTTGGTTTTCCTAGATATGGCTACTATGTTGTGATCAATACATCCGATGGATTGGGATACTGCTTTAAAGCAAAATTGTGCCGCGTTAGTAAAGATGTAATCAATACATGTTGATGATTTCATTCCTGTTCTGTTTGTAACTATGCTGGTAGGTCGTCTGAACCTGAAGCAGGTTGCAGGCACTGGTTACAGTTTGAAGCTTTTTCTTGATTGGGCGGCTTGATGAAAGCCAGTCAATATTTAAATCACCCAGAAAAAATACCTCTGTTGATATCACATACAATATCAAGCATTTCACACGTTATACAGATACTGACTGTTAGCACTTGGTGGTCTATAGCAGCTTCCCACAAGAATGGGCTTTAGGCGAGGCAGATGAACCTGTAGCCATATTACTTCAACAGTATTTGACATTAGATCGTCTCTAAGCTTTACAGGAATGTGGTTCCGAATATAACCATGTATTGCGACCACTGTATCATCAAAGGTATTATCTAAGTGAGTTTCAGAGATAGTCAGAATATGAATGTCATCTGTTACTAGAAAATTATTGATTTCATGAACCTTGTTTATTAAGCTACATATGTTAACGTGGGCTATTTTTAGCACTTTTCTGGGATGCTTGATTGTTTTCATTGCTTTACTGGGAAGCTTAGCAGAAGTAAACATGCTCATGTTATTTGTGTTAGTGTAGGGTGAGCTGCACAGTGGACTTCCTACTAGGGCACTCCGCCTCAGTGGTAACATTATAACTCTGGTTCAAAAGCACATGATTACTGCATACAATAGCTGTCGGATCAGCAGTGGCATTCAGGGCAGTTAGAGGGACATAAATTAGTTAACTTCCATTGTGTCTACCAACGCCCCTGGGATAATGTACATTTGCTGAAGCATTATGACAACTCAGCAACACAATGGTAGGGATTAACTGAGCTGGGCTTGGGTCATTGATAAGTCATTGTCTCATCGCAGCCTTATAATCCTGTGAAAGGATCCAGGAACTAAAATGATTTTGGTGGATCCCATCCTCCTTATAAAACAAGCTTTGTTTCCAGAAGATATCAAAATTGTCAATAAATGTTACATCCACCGAGCTGCAATTGTCAAGTAGACAGTTATGGAGGGCTAAAAGTCTGCTGAAACATTCAATACCACGATTTAGGGAAGGCACAGGGCCAGATATTATGGGGTGTTTGTTGGTCTCAAGCAGAGACCCAGTCAGTTCTTTAAAATCCATCTTCAGCTGTTCTGAGCTGCCCTTTATAATGTCATTGAATCCCACATGAACTATGATAGACTCAATCTCCTGATGCAGGTTTAAAGTGTTTGGGAGGTGTTTATTGATGAACTCATGCTCCTGGATAGCATAATGTTTTTGCTCCAGGGACTAAGACAGTTCTCACCATTGAACTGCCCAATACATTGAGAAGGGGATGGAAAAATCCACCCATTCCTACCCCTCACACAACTCTTCGAACATTTCACGGGCCCACGAGAAGAAGAATAGTGTACACCCGCAGCTCCCGGCGATAGGTCCAGACCTTCCACAGCATGCAGAGCCCTGTCAGATCCAGAGAGAGGGAAAGGAGCCGAACTCGACGACGAAGCCGCTATTGGAGTCACTGTATTTGGAATCAGCACAGCTGTTGCAGACACAGGCAGTCCCAGAGATGAAGGTGCAGGTAGATCAGGCACCAGGGCGGCAAAGCTGTTCTTCATGTTGATCTGCTCCGGACCTCTCGCAGACACTCTAGTCCATTTAACATGCCGCTGCCTTTGGTTTTCACAACTTGTGACATGGGACCAGCTCTGTTTGGAACAATCTTCTTGCCGTTCAAAGTCTATTCCACTACAATATTGAGGATAAGTAGATGGAGACGACATCCTTGGCAGGCAAGTTCCAGGTAGCATAGGCCATTCGAATAGGGACAGATAACAAGGCGGGGATACATCTATCAAACCCGAGCGGTGTCCAGCCACAGCAGTTGAGAATGAGAAATGTTCAATTTGCATTTTCCCCATAAGTTCGCGCAGAATTGAAATTTGGTTGCTAAGGATATCCACCTCATTCCTGAAATCCTCCGCAAGCAAACACTTGCCACATTGGTACTCCGGATTGTCAATATTTTCCCGGACAAGAGCATAATAACCACAGCTTCTACAGCGGTGGAAACGTTCATAAGCTATTCAGGGTGAAGGGGGCTCCATTGCAACCTAGCTAGCTGTCTAGTTGGTAAACATCTAGTCCAAACCAGCAGGTTTTGACACAAACATTTATGAACAAAATAAAACTTCGGAAACAACAGGCCGAAAGAGCAGGTCGAGGCGCAGAAGGTATCTGAGTTCATGACAGTCATATTGTTTGGCCTACCACTTCGCGGCTGAGCCGTTGTTGCTCCTAGACATTTCCACTTCACAATAATATCTCTTACAGTTGACCGGAGCAACTCTAGTAGGGCCAAAACTTGAAGAACTGACTTGTTGGAAAGGTGGCATCCTATGACGGTGCCACGTTGAAAGTCACTGAGCTATTTAGTTAGGCCATTCTACTGCCAATGTTTGTCTTTGGAGATAACATGGCTTTGTGGTCGATTTTATACACCTGTCAACAATGGTTGTGGCTGAAATAGCCAAATCCACTCATTTGAAGGGGGTGTCCACACACTTTTGTATAGATAGTGTATTTATATACAGCCCTGATTGGCTGATAGAATTGTCTAGAGCCCACCCTTACCCCTTTAAAAAAATAACAAATAACAAAGGCTTATGGTATTCAACCTGTCATTTGGGGCTGGAGTTGGACCCTGAAAGTGACAAACTTCCACAGGTGTGTAGGCTACATTATTATTACAAAAGGCATGTACATCACACATCTTCATTTGCTATATCATTGTGGTACTGTTTTCAATAGGTCAGCAGAAGATGCAGTCGGTCACCAGAAGATGCAGGACCAAAACGGCCTGTTTGCATTGTGTTTTACTCTTCATTGCAGAAAGCCATGATTATCTACAGGGCAGACTCTAGGCCTCTGTGTCTCAGAGGTCAAACACAGTAAGTTATACTTAGAACGGAGACACAGAGGCCCATGGTATAATCTTCAATATCATCACAAAGCCTAATTAATCATTTGAAATAGACATTCTGATGATACTATTTCAATTTGTCTATTGAATAAATACTCTTGAGTTACACATTTTGGAATGTTTCTGTGTTGAAAGAAAACAAAGAAACCAGATTGCAATAAAAGGTTGTCATTCTTCATACATTTTTCTTATTTATTTACATAACATAATAAACAGATCTTCAACAAGGTTATAATGAAAGTCAAAACCATGGTATGTAAGTATAAGTAAGTTATTGTTTTACAACTCAAGTTCTCCAAAGTATAACTCATAGTAAATGTATTTAGATTATGATCCATACAAAATAAGGAACACCTGTTTGTGACTGATTTTACTTTTTAAAAAATGTATGGAATTTTCCATCATCTGTTTCTTACCCGTATAGTAAATAAAACACACATCTGCACCAAAGCAAATTACAGAATGCATTAAGTCTTACATATGATAAGGAACGACATACACAAGTAATTTAATATTAATAAAACAATTACTTTATTGAAAGAATAAGGTTAGGGGAATATATTGTCTCATTCAAACCAAGAAACAAAGTGCAAGTTGCATCACTATTATAACCATAAAATAATACACAACTACCTTCCCTCGCATTGGGATACCACACAAGCAATCCACGTCATATTCTCCTTTCTATCTTTCCTGTAACAAAGACAACAATTTCTAGAGTAGTCCTCAAGTACATTTGAGCTTCACTCTTTCTGTTCTGACAATCAGCCAAAATGTTAGCTTGGTCTTCGATCTGTTTGTGCTATATGTATAGCCAACTACTATGGTAACATGGCATGCCAACTGTCATGCATTAGAAGTTAGCACGACAGCAGAAACAGATCTGGGACCAGGCTAGAGCATTTTTACGACCTGCACTACCAGCTTGGTATGTACAGCAGCCACCTCCACCAGCAACAACCTAGGAGGATTGGGGGGAACCAGTTCAGCTGCTTCTCTGCCAGTCAATGTTTATCTGTCTGTCCTTTGTGTGTGTCATACTCTTCATCATCATCTTCACCAAGTAGCTTCTCATCAAAAGCATCTTCCTCCAAGACGTCCATGACCTCATAGTCCTCCCTCAGTGATGACCCTTTAGCACATAAAAAGGGGATTATCAATGGAAGGCAATTGTGTCACAAATTATCAACCTGTTTGCAAGGTGACAAAGTTAAATTATATAATCCTCAGGATTTCACTTGAACATTTGAGAAAACATGTAACATAATTTATTATCTGATAGTCCATAACTGAAATATGATCATGTATGCCTGTAGCAAACCAGCTAGACCTCCAGCCCAAGTTTTCATAAGTTATATGATCTATCTATTTATACATTCATTCTTGCATTCAACAGCCAGAAGGCTTATTATTTTTTAGGAATCACATCACAAATAAACATCAACCGTATGAGATATCTAGCTAGCTAATAATAATAATAATATAACCTCTCTCTTTCTTCTGTCCTGCAGGCTAGTAGCTACAGTACTAATCCAATCACAAGCCAGTTCGTTTTAGCTCTAATGACAAATACTTTTCAAATTGTCAATTTTAGCAATTTACTTTGTATAGTCAAGGAAAACATTAACATAAAAATACAAGACACAAGCTAAATCAAGTAGGCTACCTTGGTCTGTTGTGGGTGACTGACTGACTGCAGCTTGAACAACAGTCAAAATGCTATCTAGCTAGCTAAAGCTAATCAAAAATAGCTAGCAATGCTAACTTTAGCTAGCTAAGATCCGGTCTGACTCCTGTTCCTCAATCTTAGCTAGATAGCTAGCTAAAGTTATATTCCATCTAAAGTAAAACTGGCAACATCACAGTGATGACAAAATGTTTTCCTACAAATTATTTGCCTCCTTTAGAAATGTCATCTGTTTTCTAAGTCACAATATTGTGAGGAAGCATGCAACCCACGAATGGCATATAATTTACTTACTAAATACTTACTTCAGGAACGGTTGCTACTGCTGTTGGTTTGAAGATCCATGTGACAAAGATGGAGCTGCTGGAAAATCCAGATGTGTACCTAGCCTGATTTGGAATGCAAGCTGATGTGTGTGTGCAGATGTGGAGGTTCAGACTGAACTTCTCTGACACTTGATTATAAAAAAATTAATTAACGCCAAATAAGACAAATTGATTGTTCGGATGGAAGACTTTGCAGTATGGCTATCTTTGCACTGTCTCTCTTGCTTTTGGGCGGGACCAGCACCAGAACTAGGAGGATACAGTATATGCAAATGAACGATGAATGTTCATTAGTCTATTATAATCAGATCGCCTTATGATGTTACGTAGCGGGCCAAAAATTCAGCTTACACAGAAAGGGCATTATCAGTGTTATTTCGACTTCATGCAGATGTAGAATCTTAATTTGATCACCCTGCTGCAGGAAAACTTGTAGTGTATTTGAGGATTAAAAAGGCTTCTGAAGTTTGTAATTTCCACTTTGAAATTTCAGACTTGATTTTCCAATAGACAAAATGTATCAACCCTTACAAAAATGTCCATTAGTTATAATCGACATAATAATTAAAATGTCATGTTGCTGCAGGATTATTTTCCTGCTGTAGCAAACTGGCCCAAATTAAGATCCGTATTGTGGAAATATTTAATATAAAAAACAAGGAAATCACAATTTTGGCTGCACTGGGCCTTTATCAAGTAATGTTATTTTTTTCTCAAAAAGATAAGGATCAACATTATTGGCACTTGTTTACAATGCCTCACCTTGCAAGGATAAGCCTTTTTCTTAAATGCTTTATGAGATTAGATGAGATGCATAAATCTTGACCATTCCTCCATACATAATCTTTCCAGATCCTTGCTATCCTTTGCTTGCTGCTAATGGACTGCTCGCTTCAATTCAAACCACAGCATTGGGCAAAAACGGTGAATATTAGGGGATATCTTTATATATTTCCGGATATCTGGCATTTTATTAGATATAAGGTGTAGACATGCTCCAGATACACATGTCCTTAAAACCCCTAGTCTAAGCCGGGGGTCATACCAAGATGGACATACCAAGGATAATTTAGCTATTTCATTTAGAATTCTAGGACCTCTTTAGATATACATAAAAAATATGAAAACATTATTTGATGAAACATCGAATTTGGCCTTACCGCTATTAGCCCATAGAAACACATTGAATAACAGATTCATACATGGAACCACAGATAGTCAAAGAATAAAATTAAAAGGAAGTTTGTTTTGAAGTGTCTGTCCTATATCTGAGAGATATAAGAAAGATCAGGAAATAATAAAACAAAAATATTTGACAAATATTTAACTAATTGTTTTAGGAACTAAACTACTTCCATAGTGTATACTTCGATACTTAAAAAAAAACTGGTACCTTTCCATAGAGGGGTCATAATACTGTAGTTTGTAGGCCAAACCGTTCAGACACTACTGATGTTATAATGAGAAGACCGATTTTTCAGGATGTCTCATGGTCTGACAAACACAGCTGCAGCTCAGCTGCCTTTCACCACATATGCGGATGTGGTGTATTGAGACACAGCACATGCAAAAAAAACATACCTGTGGCTTAAACAGAATGATTTTTATGGGGATTTTTTTATTATGCTAATTTGATTTCCATGGAGGCGCGAACATTGAATCTAGGGAGCTTAATTTCATATACGGAGCTAGGGTATTCTCCGTAATGGGACAGTTTATACTACATGCATTCAATCCGGACCTCCGAAATCTCCCTGCTGCCATTTGAGTCCAGGGAGATATCTGGGTTGAGATACGTTCAAGACACGCACCTGATGCGCATGCACCCGTTTACATATTTGTTGAATATTCTAACTCCGGAAAGGGTGTCAACATACTGACAAATCTAAGCCTTTATACACAGGCATGAACGAATCCACGTTTTCAGAAATTTATCATATCTGTAGTCATTACCTGATCATTTATGTATCTGTATTTCTCAAAGAATTCATAATTTCAATAGATATCATTAAAATATATATGATTTACAAATCATGCAATGTTTCATCCTTGTATGTCTCTGCTATTTCTGTTTCAGAAATGCAGCATAGCAAAACCACAGCTCAGGAAAATTATTTATTTAACAAAAATTTTAAGTTGGACGATGCGATGGGTGCTGATTGGGTCGTCAGTGGCAGTCTCTTGGTAATCCAGACCCAACGTGGGGGTAGAGTGTTGGTCTGTGTCCACTCCAAACTGTCAATGCATAAATCTAAATTGTGTCGATATTGCAAGAAAATATTGTTACTATACCTACTTCATTCATGATGAGAAAACTGACTGGAACTAGCTAGGTAAAAAAAGGGAAGTCAATTGTATTATTTGTTAGCTAGACTACCAGTTAGCTTTTACATCCCTATTATTTTTGTATATATAGAAAATAAAGTAGCTGCGTAAAGGGCAAGATTGTGAAAACAGAAGGAAAATGACACTTTTAATATTTCTCTATTATACTTAAGAAAGAGCTCAACCAAAACAAAACAAATCTCTATGGAAAACATGCAGGAAATCTAAAATGTGCGGCAGGTCAATTTGCTGGCTAAACACAGAACACAAAAATCGTATTGACTGCCCACCCTCGAAAGACAATCAGCCACCAAGTTGTCCTTACCGCAGACATGTTGAATTTCAAGGGGAAACTTCTGCAAATATCAGATTCCAGTGAAGGAGCCGGCAATTTGTAGAACTAGTCCTTTGCAGGGAAACGAGAGGGGTTATGATCGGTATAGACCACATACCACATGAAGTCACAGACAGTGACTTCAAAAACGATTCATACCCCTTGATTTATTCCACATTTTGTTGTTTTACAGCCTGAATTCAAAAAGGATTACATTTGTTTTCTTAACCATCTACACACAATACCACATAATGAAAAAGTGAAAACATGTTTTTGTAAATGTTTGCAAATGTATTGAAAATAAAAAGTGTACACAGCCCTGAGCCAATACTTGTTATAATCACCTATGTCAGCAATTAAAGCTGTGAATCTTTCTGGGTAAGTCTCTAAGAGCTGTGCACATCTGGATTATACAATATTTACACATTGTTATTTACAAAATTATTCAAGCTCTGTCAAGTTGGTTGTTGATCATTGCTAGACAACCATTTTCAAGTCTTGCCATAGATTTTCAATCCGATTTAAATCAAAACTGTAACTAGGCCAGACAGGAACATTCAATGTTGCCATGGTAAGCAAATCTAGTGTATATTTGGGGTTGTGGTTTAGGTCATTGTTCTGCTGAAGGTGAATTCATCTCCCCGTGTCTGGTGGAAAGCAGACTGAACCAGGTTTTCCTCTAGGATTGTGCATGTGCTTAGCTCCATTCCCTTTCTTTTTTATCCTGAAAAACTCCCCAGACTTTAACGATTACAAGTACACCCATAACATGATGCAACCACTAGTATGCTGGAAAATATGGAGAGTGTTACTCAGCAATGTGTTCCTTGCCAACAGGATGCATGTTTTGGAATGTTTTTATTATGTACAGGCTTCCTGCACTTCACTGTCAATTAGGTTAGTATTGTGGAGTAACTACAATGTCGATGATCCATCCTCATTTTTCTCATATCACAGCCATTAAACTCTGTAACTGTTTTAAAGTCACCATTGGCCTCATGGTGAAATCCCTGAGTGGTTTTCTTCTTCTCCAGCAACTGAATTAGGAAGGATGCCTGTATCTTTGTAGTGACTGGGTTTATTGATACACCATCCAAAGTGTAATCAAACACTATTTTGGCACACAGAGTGAGTCCATGCAACTTATTATGTTATTATTCACATTTTTACGCCTGCACTTATTTAGGTTTGCCATAACAAATTGGTTGAATACTTATTGACTAAAGACATTTCAGATTTTCATTTTTTATTAATTTGTAAGAATTCAGGCTGTAACACAACACAATGTGGAAACATTCAAGGGGTGTGACTACTTTCTAAGGCACTGAAAACATTTGAAGTGCTGAAATCAAAGCAAATGTTATTTGTCACATGCGCCGAATATAACAGGTGTAGACCTTACTGTGAAATGCTTACTTACAAGCCCTTAACCAACAATGCAGTAAAAATCTAATCAATCAAAAAGTAACAAAAATTTACATAACAATAACGAGGCTAAATACAGGGGATACCGGTACCGAGTCAATGTGCGGGCGTACAGGTTAGTCAAGCTAATTTGTAAAGTAACTATGCATAGATAATAAACAGAGAGTAGCAGCAGAGTAAAAACAAAGGGATAGTCCGGGTGGCCATTTGATTAGTTGTTCAGCAATCTTATGGCTTGGGGGTAGAAGCTGTTAAGAAGCCTTTTGGTCCTAAACTTGGTGCTCTGGTACCGCTTGCTGTGCAGTAGCAGAGAGAACAGTCTATGACTTGGGTGATTGGAGTCTTTAACAATTTTTTGGCCCTTCCTCTGACACCGCCTAGTATATAGGTCCTGGATGGTAGGAAGCTTGCCCCCAGTGATGTACTACCCTCTGTAGCGCCTTACGGTCAAATGCCGAGCAGTTGCCATACCAGGTGAAGCAACAACCTGGGCAAAGTTCGGTGCAATTCCTGGCGAGAAGACCGGTCTGACTTTTCCTTGGCCCTTCCCGAGATACACTGTTGTGCGATGTGCATGACACACTCAAACGTGGCTCGGGCATTTCTTAAACCGAACAGAAGACAAAGGTAAGAAAACAACCCATCAGGAGTGACAAAAACAGACAGCTCTTTGGCGCCATAAGATAGAGGGACCTGTCAATATCCCTTCAGCAGATCAAACTTGCTAACGTACTTGGCAGCACCAACACAGTCTACACAATTGTTGACCCTGGGCAAAGGGTATGAGTCTGGCTTAGTAATGGCATTGTGTTTACGAAAAATCTGGGGGAAAAATGCAGAGACCCACCCGGCTGAGGTACTATTATACAGGGCTAATTCCACGGACTGTTGCCATGTTGTGCCATGTGCAAGCATGAACTCCATCTTGCTGCAGAGTTTCTCTCTCTTTTCAGGATTCACTTGATAGACGTGCTGTTTATTTGGGGCAGAGTCCCCAACGTCATTGTCATGCTCTAGTAAATTTGTCTGAGTCAGCACATCTGAGAATATACCCTGGTATTCTAAAAGTAGTGCAGCAATGTCGCCTGTATCCCCTTTAGATAAGTGTACCAAAAAGCCATTATGGTTTTCCAGAGTTACTCAACCATACCACAGGCACAGGGAGAATTTGGCTTTCCTCATGCTCTCGATGAAGATGAGCGTCAACTGTGACGGCAGTGGCCACAGGCAGAGAATCACTACCAGTTCCCATCGACTTCTCCACCCATCCACAACAGGTGAAGTATGGCTTCAACATGTTAACATGACACAGCCTATTTTTCTTCTGCGCTCTGGTGTGGTGATGAGGTAATATCCAGATTGCAAATAACTTTGTTCTCTATGAGGTAAGGGCCATAAAAGCGAGCTTGCAACGGTGACACCGGGACGGTCAACAAAACCAGGACTTGGTCACCCACATCAAAAGTGCGACTTCGGGTCTTTTCGATCGTACCTTTCATTTTCATTTGCGCCTTCTCCAAATTCTCAATGGCAAACTCACAGGTGCAGCGCAATCTGTATCGAAAAGCGATACATTCTCCAACAGATTTGTTTTGGAGTATGAGGTGTTGTCCTACATCAACCTCTCTCTCAGAAAGCTCAATAAACCTCTGACATAATGTCAAAAAATGCTTATTCTGACTGAAACCAAGAGACTCCTGGAACAACCTCTCATGGTGCAAATAGCACTAGGGGCACCCCTTCACACAGTCTTTCACACACATCAGGCTTTAAAGTCTGATGATATCTCTCAAGAGCACCTTGAGACTGTGTGATATGCACTAGAGGGGGAATGGAAAACACCCAACTGCTGAAGCACTTACTTGAAAATTGGACATGATATTTGAACCTTGCTCAGATTGCACTATCTGCAGAACCTGAACATTGAAAATAATTTCACAGGTGCCTTAACAATTTGTTTTGCTAGCACAGACTGTAATATGTTCTTCAAATGGCATTGAGGAGTACACCACATCAATCATTGGCTTCATCAATAAGTGCATCGATGAAGTCGTCCCCACTGTGACCGTACATACCCCAACCAGAAGCTATGGATTACAGGCAACATCTGCACTGAGTTAAAGGCTAGAGCTGCCCGGAAGCTTATAAGAAATTCCACTATGTCCTCTGACGAACCATCAAACAGGCAAAGCATCAATACAAGACTATGATCGAATCGTAATACAGGATGTGGCAGGGCTTGCAAACCATAACAGACTATAAAGGGAAGCACAGCCAATAGCTGCCCAGTGACACGAGCCTACCAGACGAGCTAAACTACTTCTATACTCGTTTTGAGGCAAATAACACTGAAACATATATGAGAGCACCAGCTGTTAAGGAAAAATGTGTGACCACGCTCTCCGCAGCAGATGAGTAAGACCTTTAAACCACCTTTAAACCATTCACAAGGCCGCTGGGCCAGACGGATTACCAGGACGTGTTTTGCGAGCATGCCGCTGACCAACTGGCAAGTGTCTTCACTGACGTTTTCAACCTCTCCCTGTCCGAGTCTGTAATACCAACATGTTTCAAGCAGACCACCATAGTGCCTGTGTCCAAGAACACTAAGGTAACCTGCTTAAATGACTACCAAACCGTAGCACTCAAGTCTGTAGCCATGTAGTGCTTTGAAAGGCAGGTCATGGCTCACATCAACACCATTATCCCAGAAACCCTAGATCCACTCCAATTTTCCTACCGCCCCAACAGATCCACAGACGATGCAATCTCTATTGCACTCCACACTGCCCTTTTTCATCTGGACAAATGCAACACCTACGTGAGAATGCTATTCATTGACTACAGCTCAGCGTTCAACACCATAGTGCACTCAAAGCTCATCAATAAGCTAAGGACCCTAGGACTAAACACCTCCCTCTGTAAATGGATCCTGGACTTCCTGACGGGCCGCCCCCCAGGTGGTAAGGTTAGGTAACAACACATCCGCCACGCTGATCCTCAACACAGGGGCCCCTCAGGGGTGCGTGCTCAGTCCCGTCCTGTACTCCCTGTTCACTCATGACTGCACGGCCAGGCACGACTCCAACACCATCATTACATTTGCAGAAGACACAACAGTGGTAGGCCTAATCACCGACAACGACGAGACAGCCTATAGGGAGGAGGTCAGAGACCTCGCCGTATGGTGCCAAGAAAAAAACCTCTCCCTCAACGTGATCAAGACAAAGGAGATGTTTGTGGACGACAGGAAAAAGAGGACCGAGCACGCCCCCATTCTCATCGACGGGGCTGCAGCGGAGCAGGTTGAGAGCTTCAAGTTCCTTGGTGTCCACATCACCGACAAACTGACATGGTGCAAGCGCACCAAGACAGTCGTGAAGAGGGCAGGACAAAACCTATTCCCCCTCAGGAGCCTGAAAAATATGGCATGGGTCCTCAGATCCTCAAAAGGTCTCCGACAGAGGACCCATGCCAAATCTTTTCAGTCGTAGCCATGATTTTCCTCAGAATGGTCAAGAGAATTTGGCTAAAGGACCAACACAGTCCACCAGGACCCTGTTGGAAAGGTTTGTCAAAAGCATGTATAGGCTGCAAAGATGCAATCGGAACAGTATGATTGGGTTTACCCGTCAGCTGGCAAACGTGACAGGATGTACAGTAAGCTACAACATAATTTTTCAGACCAGGCCATAAGAAGTTATGCGTCTTGTTAACCCCAATAGGGCCTACCATACTACAATTGTGAGCCAACCTCAGTATCTCTTGTCAGAGTGTAACTCCACCAATTGGCTTGCCCAGGAGTGACATGAGAATGCCATTTCCTCATCAGAACATCATCTCTGTCAAAGTACCCCACAAACTTCATCAAATTCCTCTTCTGGACGTATTGCACCAAAAAGATGGGACAGAGAAGCATCTTTTCTCTATTTTGAAATCAGCTGCTTCCTAGACATCGAAGTGTCAACTGTAGGGACCCTCTCTTCTTTCAGATGTCCTACTAACTCGCTCACCTTTGGGACTTTTCAAAAGGAGAGGTCAACTCTGGAGGGATTACCGAAGTCCGGACCACACCTAAACATCACAGACAGGACAAACGTGGTGGGATCGAGGACATCCTCCTCAACAATAGACTTCCTTTCAGCAATCTTCTTAGTCACGGCACATGTAACAGCACATGCTGGGAACACTGTAGGGTATTTATTTGATAACCCGTCAGGTTCCTCTACTCTGGTCACCTTACAAAACGACAAGATTTGGCACAACCTTCCCACCAGCCAAATCGTTGCCCAAAATGAATGAGGCCTCCTTCACATGTAGGCTAGCTTCACTCCAACGACCACAGGACCAGAAACAAGATCAGACTCGAGTTTCACTGCATGGATGGTTCACTACATGGATGGACTGCATGGAACTACCATGCAGCCACCTCCACGCCTTGAACTAACACATTGTAACCAGTTGCAAAAGTTTCAAAGGCAAAACACCCTCCACAATGAAGGACTCGGCTGACCCAGTGTCCCGCAGTATCTTTAAAGACTGCTTGACAGTATCACCACTCTACAGAGACACAAACCCGTCTGAAACAAAGGGTTCATACAAGTCTGACCAAAAAGCTTGTTTAGGAGATAAACCAGTCCCAACCAGAGACTTAATGGGCTGGAGGGCTCCCACAAGAAGAAACTGCTTTTTCTCTATCTCATGTTCTGTTTTAATTTAGGACAGTGTGGCCTTTCTCATGGCAGTAATGACAAATTGGTGGATACAAGGAACCAGTTTTCTGCCCACCCCTGTCTTTGGGCACTGGAGAAAAAGACTGAAGCTTTGTAGTGAGAGTTGACTTCTCTGGATTTTTTTGTGTGTAGGGATAGGTACTTGGTGCCTTGCTTGTGACAGTAGTTTTATATGTCAACACAAATGTATCTGCAAGGACCGCAACTTTCTCGAGTGTGAGATCCTTGTGCTCATTAGTGAAAGACACTCTTGAATTGCCCGAGAAGCACCCCAATGATGAAAAAAACTTGTTCCCTTGAGAATTCAACATGACTTTGCTATTCTGTCTTTTGAAATGTACGGAACTGTTGTCTGTATGCCTCTGGGACCAACTCGTAAGCCTGAAGGATAGCAACTTTAACAGAGCCAGAATCTTATCTCAAGAGATAAAGCGGCGTACACTTTCTGAGCTTTTCCCACAAGACTACTTTGTAGGAGCATGACCAGATATTGCGTGGCTACTTGAAGGACGTGGTAATCCACTCAAACGGTGTAAAATATACGTCCACCTCCTTTTTGTTGAAAGGTGGGACAAGCTGGCTGTTCCGACTAAGATCAAACTGCTGAGGGGGCAGGACGGCTTGTCTGGATTCGGAGTACTTCCAGATTACCTCTTTAAATCGGATGGCATGCACATGTTCTTCATCTTCTTAGTACTATGGTGGGGAAAGTTACAAACTCTGTTATGCACATGCACTGTATAAGCCTTAAACCTGTACATTTCCACTGTCTGTTTCTGTCATGTACGAAGAAGCTAGTGTTTTTCCTCACTTGTTTTTGAGTAACTTAATCATGTGGCCAAAGACAAAGGGCCGTCTGAGAGTGACCAGTTTTTGGTCCATCCTGTTCTTTGCATATCTTTTAAGGGCATAGCTGTGTAGAGATATGAAGAGAACAGAGGCTAGCTTAAGCAGCAGCGATAATTCTATCAGCAGAAAAGAGCAACAAAACTGCCGTTATCACTTGGTTGTACTCCATGTTCCCATCATGATCTCACACATCTGCTAAACTTCCACGTAGACAAAGGTTATAAAAGCTGAGACTCAACTATGGTTCGCTGGGCCCTTAACTCCGCACTGTTGATGGGATTGTTAACTGCTCCAGATATGATGATAAAAGTTGTTGTTTGAAGAATCTACAGTCTCTTCCTTTCTGAATAGAATTTCCACGACATTACGTTCTGGCTGCACATTCTTTTTCCTTTTCTACTCGCACTAACTCGAGTTCCTTTTTCTCAAATTCCAACTTCCGTTGCTCCAATTTCGCCTGTAGTTCAACTCCCGCAGCTGCACGTCTAAAGGGATTTCTCTACTCCCCGTAAGATCCTTTTCATCATCATCACCCTCTCTCTCTGGGAGGATTTCCATCTCCACCAAAGCAGCATCAAGTAACTCTTTGGCTACTACTTTTGAATTGGCAGATGTCAAACTGATGTCATAATGCTTTGCAATGTTGAGTAGATTCACCTTCGCCCACTTATCTAGTATCTCCCAAGTAGGTGTTTCCATAAATGCTCACAAATTAAAGCCCTTGTTTTTTCCCCCTGTGTGCTTATGAAACTTTCACCAACCCTATAACCCTATGTTGGTTGGTAGTGACAGAAACTCTACAACAATAGTATTGTTTGAACACTCAAATATTTGAGCACAGTAGAGCTTCAGACTAGGTGATTAGAGCGAACACCATAATAATGTGACTACTAGGATAGGAAACAGGATCCTTGACGAGCCCCCATTTTGTTACGTTCCCTAAAAAATAACCCAAAGTATTGTTGCTCAACAGAAAAGGGGAAATAACAACCAGTCACTTACAACCAAACGAAACAGGTGTGGTTTTAGAATTGGTTCCGAAAGGAATCCATAGTTTTTTTTTATGGGGTGCTGGCCAAGTAAATCGAGTAGGGTCTTAAAAGACACCAACCATGGACACCCACTGGATTTGCCTGAGAACAGAGTAACCCATACCAACTTAGAAAATCGAGTACCAATGGATATGAAGAAAAACTGAATAGGGGAGGATGAAGGCTTTGTTCGGCTCTCTAAGGTGGAAGAGATAACATGACATGTAGCTTTTCCAACATCTCTCCCCACCTGATGGAAAGGGCTAGCAGGTCTTAAATACCAGCTCGGCAAGTACAGTTAAAACAGATACTGAGTAACGAGGTGACTCCAATCAGTACACTCCACAGCGTGTTCAGTGTCGACCCATCATTTTGGGCTTGCCTGTTTTGTATGTTAATTAATACTTGTCACATATCATTTTACAAACAATGTAAAACATATATATATCATTGACTTAATAAAGCCGCATACAAACATGGTCTCTTTTTTGTTTTCTTGAGTAAGGCAGCTCCAAAATGCTGATGTTTCAGCCTAGCTCAGTGTTTTCTGTGGTGGTGGAGCAAGCCAGCAGAAAATACAGAGCGTTCGCCGTGATTGTCTCAGTGTTCTGTCTCTCATGGGGACACTACGTAACCGCCAAGTCCAAGGGTAGAGTTAGAAAATTCTAGCCCCTTGGGGGCTGCCATAGACTTACATTAGACGTGCCCATCCAAGAAGGATCAAGGTAATTGGCCACAGATAGAATTACTTCAAATCACGTTATATGTATAGTAGCTTTGATTGGACTGATCATGTCAACATCATACTTTCACAATCTTAGCTAGCAGTCATCATCATGAATCAAGTAGACAATCTACTGGCAAATCCTTTTAAATCCTTGTCACATGAAGAGAATTAATGAAGAGAAATTACAGATAAAATGTATCGGTGCTCATCAGTCATTGGACATAAACATTACATAACAAGTTGGAAATCGCAAATTCAACAATGAGTGGTTTGGAAGGAATCAGTGACAGTGG
Organism: Salvelinus sp. IW2-2015; assembly: GCF_002910315.2. NCBI lineage: Eukaryota > Metazoa > Chordata > Actinopteri > Salmoniformes > Salmonidae > Salvelinus > Salvelinus sp. IW2-2015. Next base: position 1,533,141 of record NC_036875.1, on the reverse strand, counting down.
CTAACTGCAACCATTGCAAAGCAATCACTCGCTTGCTATTCAGTGGAGTGGCTGTGTGGTCCCAAATCTGGATTAAGGGTCTCTTTTCCAAGTTTAAAAAAATAAACATTCAACATTGGCCATGCTGTCAATGAAGCATGATTTGTGCAGCACTCAAAAAAACAACTGCTAAGGCCTCCGAGTGGCACTGTGGTCTAAAGCACTGCATCACAGTGTTAGCTGTGCCATTAGAGATCCTGGTTTGAGTCCAGGCTCTGTCGCAGCCGGCCACGATTGGGAGACCCATGGGGCGGGGCACAATTGGCCCAGTGTCATCCGGATTAGGAGAGGGTTTGGTTGGCAAGGATGTTCTTGTCCCATCGCGCTCTAGCAACTCCTGTGGCGGGCCAGGCGCAATGCACGCTGACATGGCTGCCAAGTGTACGGTGTTTCCTCCGTCACGTTGGTGTGGCTGGCTTCCAGGTTAAGCAGGCATTGTGTCAAGAAGCAGTGCCGCTTGGCTGGGTTGTGTTTCGGAGGACGCACGGCTCTCGACCTTCGCCTCTCCTAAGTCCGTACTGGAGACAAGACTGTAACTACCAATTGGAAAAAGGGGTCATCCAACTGGGAATTGTAAATCCGGCCCCTTTCTAGAGTTACAACCTGAAGATCAATGACGTCATCCTGATTCGACCTTGTTTTTTTCCAGAGTTCCCAGTTGTTTTGAAAGCACCATAAATCCAGAGAATGCCATACTTTGATGACAGGCCCTAACAGTTTGTGGGCACCGCTATAGTGCAATTAATGTATTTTTTAGTGTTGTGTTGTGTAGTGGCTTTGCTGGCATGCATCCCACTTATTTGTTGTTGCCCCACCAAGATTTACATGGTAAAATTGGCCCTGAACGTGTTAAGGTACTAGGTACACAAGCTAAAATGGAGAGAAAAACCAAAGCCTGTAACAATGTGTGTGGCCGAAGAGTTGTATTTTCATGTCATCTTACCATAGCACGGATTCTAATCTAAGTGCCATTGCCGTTTATCAAACTTCAGGTGTTTACAATTGTTGGATGACATGAAAATAGAGCTCTTTGGCCACGCACACAAGTGGTGGGTTTGGCGTCGAAATAAGGTTGCATAAGCAGAAAAGAACCCCATACCTACTGTAAAATATGGTGCTGTACCTTTGATGTTATGGGGCTATTTTGCTTTCACTTGTCCTTGGACCCGTGTTAAGGTGAATGACATCATGAACTTTACCCAGAACCAGGACATTTTAGCCAAAAACCTGGTTGCCTCTGCCAGGAGGCTGAAACTTGGCACCAAGTGGATTTACCAGGGAGACAATAACCCCAAGCACAAATAATCCACACATAAATGGTTAATTGACAACAAATTCAACATTTTCCAATGGTCAGTCCCCTGAACTTGAACACCATTAAAAACCTGTGGTTTGAATTGAAGAGGGCAGTCCATAAGAGCAGGTGAAGGATATCAACGATCTGGAAGGATTCTGTATGTAGGAATGGTCCCAATGTGTTCTCCAATCTCATAAAACATTTTAGAAAAAGGCTCAGTGCCATTATCCTCGCAAGGTGAGTTATTGAAAAGTATGGGGTGGCAATAATTTTGACCACTTTTTCGAGAAAAAATATAGCACTTGTTAAACAAAACCTCTTTCTCTGAGTAATTGTAACAGTATAAAATACCATAATTTCCCATACAAATATTCTTTATTTTTACAGTATTTTTTGCTCATCTTTATCAAGGGTGTAATTTAAAAAATTACAATAATAATTACAATAATTTTGGACCCCACTGTACAGTCAGTCAGGTGTTTGTGAAAGAGAGTACGAGGTTATGTAGGCCTATTGTTTGGTGCATTGCCTGCTCTGAAAGAAAAGTACAAAATAGTGATTTCACCGTCAAATAAAGTGCAACCGACTTGCTTTTTTCAAATTCGAAGAACATTGACAGCTGGAGGTTTTTGATGGTGTTCCTCCTCGTGATTCTCAGGATCTGTTTTGAAAGGCATTTAGGAATCAGGAACTCTGAAACGTAGGGTCAATAAGACCCTTTGGAGGGTCTGAAAAGCTGGTTGTTGTTTTAATCAATCAATCCTGTCCTGTATAAAATGGTAATCGTCAAGTCCTTGTAGATGACACTGGTGGAAAGAGGAATCAAACGGCGCCATCTTTATTCATGAGACCTTGTTTGTGTCTTTTACAAATACCTGAGTTTTACATTATACGAGGACAATAATCTTAGTACTGAAGTCCAAGCCATATAATACAGATGCAGGAGACTTGAGTTGTCCTCTGTCCATGTGTCTGTCCTTTTCACATTAACTGGGAACTAACTAAATCTCAAAAGAGACCATAGCTGGGATGTAGCATATAGTTGTTGCCAGATGGTATTTCAAAATAAGAGTCCTCATGCGTGACAAAATATCATCCAAAGACCCTCTCTGGTTGACCAAATGAAGGCAGGGCCAAACAAAAAGCCAAGCTTGGGAGAAAAGCCACCACCAGAGACATGGGGAAAGAGAGGAAAGAGAGAAGAAGAAGAAAGAGACGACAGTGTCTACAGATACAAAAAGAAGGAAGTGTTGAGAGAGGGCTTGTGGGTACGTACCAGGGAAAGCAGGGGTGGTCTGTCCGAGGGGGGTAAAGGGGGTTTGCTGCATAGCCAACTGGTGGAGCTTGGTCAACTGCTGAGGGGGGTAGGAGCGACAGTAGAACTAAGAGGTTATTGTAAGGTCACACAAGGTCACACCGACGAGAAATCAAGAACTTAAAACTAGAACAGTGAGGAGAAACAGTGAGGAGAGGAGGCATGACACATGGTGGTGGGAGTTGAGAGAGCAAAAGAGACAGACAGACAGACAGACAGACAGACAGACAGACAGACAGACAGACAGACAGACAGACAGACAGACAGACAGACAGACAGACAGAAAGACAGAGTGAAAGGAAGGGAGAGAGGTAGAGAGAGAGACAGACAGAAAGACAGAAAGACAGAGAGACGGACAAAAAAAAAGACAGACAGACAGACAGACAGACAGACAGACAGACAGACAGACAGACAGACAGACAGACAGACAGACAGACAGACAGACAGACAGAGCGAGAGAACGAGAGAGAGAGAGAGCGAGAGAGCGAGAGCGAGAGCGAGAGAGAAAGAGAACTTGAGAAGGACTTAGCCCAATGTGGTTGAGATGGGGTGTTATATTTGCTGCTTTATCTAGTTTGTAATAGCAGATGGATTGCATAATCAACAGAGATGCAGCTTTTTCACAGGAAAGATCAACACAGACAACTTGTTGCATTATAATATTTTCCATTGATTGGTAATGAAGACATCAACTAACTTCTTAACATTCTAATTTAATGCATTTATCTGTGATGCAATGTATGTGTGAACACTTCAATCTGGTTGGTTTTCTGTGTAAAGGTCCAGTAATTTGAGTTTTTTTGCAACATTTATCAAAACGTCTGACTCACTTCCCGAAATTGTCTGATTAAATAAATATACCCCAATACATGGTTGTAGCCTCCATTGTTATGGTGCCTAGGGTTGGAGTCTAATGGTTAACATACAGTAAATACTGCAATTGCAATCACAAACCTTATGAGCTAGACTTAAGTTTATGCAATTAGACAAAGCTAAGGAAAGAATGTTTCAATGTTTTATTTAAGATTAGCCATGACCGGTTTGGGGCTGAAACCGTGTGTTTAAATTTAGAACACAGAGAACACAGAACAATGTGATCTGACATGCACTGGCCAGTAACTTAAATCTATGTGAGATCCTTGTTTGTCATTTATTGTTGTTGCATCTAAAACTTCAAAAAATGTAACAACTCCTTGATTCAAAACTGTATTCAGGTAACTTTGGGGAAAATCGATGGTGCGTAACCATGATGGAACGATATGCTCGTCTTACAACGTGGATGACACATCAGTCCGAAATTCACAAATCCTGTATTTATTCTTTACAATTAATAATCTAGTAACATACAGTATAACTCAAGATTGACCACTCAAACCATTTCTTACAGTAAACCAGAGATGGGCAACCTTGCAAAGACCAACAAGACAACCTTCATGGGCCTGGCTGTCAGTCCAACAACACTTGGCCCATATAAAACTTTGCATTTGACAATTTTCCCTCACTGTCTATCATTGCCTTCAATAATGAGCGAGACGGATGCTTGAGAATCCCTCACCCTTTAAAGAGTAGCTTAAAGAGGGTGGGGAGGATGTCAAGGCCCTATTTGAGTGATTGTAATGTCAACCAATGGTTCCCCTGCCATCAATCACTGCCTTCTCCGAATTAAAGGATCTGACACGCGATAGCTCTCGAGATGCTCTCGAGACAGAGACAGATGAAGTTAAATTATTCATGGACCCTATGTAGAATATGATTTATCCTCCAGAAAAGATAGAACAAATATTATAATAAATATTAGGGTTAAACTCAAATATACTGATGAATAAAAAAACATTCTTTATTGATTTTCATTAAAAGTGGTATTATATTTCTTAATAATATTAGATATAGAAAATATTTGCTGGAATTAAGTCACATATGCAGCTTTCAAAAATATATGTGAATGTCTGCTCAATCCCAATTTATAACCGACTGAGTGCAGCATTACCACAAAAATGGAGGAGCCAAGTAGAAGAGGGAGAAGTTAGGGAACTTGTTTGTCTGCCATATATTAAAGATACAAACTGTCTGAAAATAATTGGCATAAATAGAAAAATATACCAGTTTCATTTGAGGACCAAAATGTTGACAGCTGTGCCATACAGGCTGCAAAATAAATGGGAAGAGATTTTCGATGGTTTATGAACAGATACAAAAAACACTTGATTCAACACAAGTTTGTCCATTTAAATTATTATACAAAATTCCTGCCACCAACGTAAATGGTATATACAGTTTCAAGAAAATGGATGTGAACCCTTTGGAAATACCTGGATTTTTGCAGAAATTGGTCATAAAATTTGATCTGAACTTCATCTAGGTCACATCAATAGACAAAACACAGTCTGCTTAAACTAATAACACACAAACAATTATACGTTATCATGTCTTTATTGAACACACCGTGTAAACATTCACAGTGCAGGGTGGGAAAAGTATGTGATAACTGGTTGACCCTCCTTTGGCAGCAATAACCTCAACCAAATGTTTTCTGTAGTTGCGGATTAGACCTGCACAACGGTCAGGAGGAATTCTGGACCATTCCTCTTTACAAAACTGTTTCAGTTTAGCAATATTCTTGGGATGTCTGGTATGAATTGCTTTCTTGAGGTCATGCCACAGCATCTCAATCGGGTTGAGTTCAGGACTGACTGGGCCACTATTTTCTTCTGCTGAAGGCGTTCTGTTGTTGGTTTACTTCTGTGTTTAGGGTCGTTGTCCTGTTGCATCACCCAACTTCTGTTGAGCTTCAATTGGCGGACAGACATTCTCCTGCAAAATGTCTTGATAAACTTGGGAATTAATTTTTCTGTTGATGATAGCAAGCTGTCCAGTGCCTGTGCCTTTTTTTCTCCACACATAGTGTTGTGTGTTCCCTCCAAACAACTGAACTGTAGTTTCATCTGTCCACAGAATATTTTGTCAGTAGCGCTGTGGAACATCCAGGTGCACTTTTGCAAACTTCAGACGTGCAGCAATGTTTTTGTGGACAGTAGTGGATTCTTCTTCCGTGGTGTCCTCCCATGAACACCATTCTTATTTAGTGTTTTACGTATCGTAGACTCGTCAACTAAGATGTTAGTATGTTCCAGAGATGTATGTAAGTCTTTAGCTGACACTCTAGGATTCTTCTTAACCTCACTGAGCATTCTGCGCTGGGCTCTTGCAGTCATCTTTGCAGGACGGCCACTCCTAAGGAGAGTAGCAACAGTGCTGAACTTTCTCCATTTATAGACAGCTTGTCTTACCGTGGTGAACATCAAGGCTTTTAGAGATACTTTTGTAACCCTTTCCAGCTTTATGCAAGTGAACAATTTTTAATCTTAGGTCTTCTGAGATCTCTTTTGTTTGAGGCATGGTTCACATCAGGCAATGCTTCTTGTGAATAGCAAACTCAAATTTTGTGAGTGTTTTTTATAGGGCAAGGCAGCTCTAACCAACATCTCCAATCTCGTCTCATTGATTGGACTCCAGGTTAGCTGACTCCTGACTCCAATTAGCTTTTGGGGTTAACATACTTTTTCTAACTTACACTGTGAATTTTTAAACAATGTATTCAATATAGACAATAATTTGTGTGTTATTGGTTTAAGCACAGTATGTTTTTCTATTGTTGTGACTTAAATGAAGATCAGCTCAAATTTGATAACCAATTTATGTGTAAATCCAGGTAATTCCAAAGGTTCACATACTTTTTCTTGCCACTGTATATGGGGCATACAACAATCTCAGCTCTGTAGATTTTGCTGCGAAGAGACATAATCATTTGATAATTTATTCTGGTATTGCCCCTATGTAGCTTGTTTCTGGTCAGGAATGGTTAAAAAATCACAACATTCACTTAAAATTAACCTAACAAAATAGCAGTGTTGGGCGATTTGGAAAGCCATAGTCAGTCAATAAATAATATTATAATACTTGTAAGAAAGGTTTTCATCTTTAGCTCACAATATGTGTATACTATGCAATTAGAAAGGTTTAAAATGTATGTAAAACTTCACAGCACAATTGAAAAATATATGGCACATGGAAACCAAACGAGGGTGGTCTATGGTGATAGGTGGAATGGGTTGAGAGTGGCTGAGGGGTGGGATTAAAGAGCTTATGTTCGGTAAATGTATTATTGTTATGTGATTGCTGTATATAAAAGTCCATGTATGTAACATGTATATGTAAAATGTATGTATATGTAGCATAAAAGATATGTGTCCTCCGAAGACGGGCGGTGGTGGAAGGGTTACATTTTTTAAAAACACACCAAAAAACATTGGAGACTTTGTATGGCCTTGTGGAATTTAGGAGGTGTCCACACCCAGACAACCAGTTCTATCACGTTCTACTTAGTCATAAATACTGCAACAGAGCACGACATCAGTCAAAAGCAATTTCCTGGGTGTGGAGACTGTTGGGTGTATGCAATTCTAAATTGGGGAAAAAATCACTCTAAACCAAAAACGTGTTCCTTAAGTGCCTCATTTTAAAATTGCAACAGGCCTAGACCTGAGATTGGAGGTTTCGGGAAGGCTTACACTGAGAACAATGTTGTATTAATATCACGGGTTAATATTAATAGGTGTAAGTCTAAGAAATGTGCAGACTTTTAACAGTAATAAGATCTGACAGCAGAGACTTGGAACTCACATCTGGGTGTGGGATGGCATATTGTCCCTGAATTGTGTAGGCCTGTATGGAGGAAGAAGAAACACAAAAACGGAAATATTATCATCTGTCTTCACAGGGAATACTTCTTATACATGTAACCCCAGAGACTACTCTGAAGTTCAATCATTATCTCAGACTTAAGTACTGTCTCATTCAATTGCCTAAATAGTATTTGTTTCCCTCAAAGGCATTTTATACTAGACAATGTTGCATAAATGTCATCCACCAAGTTTATATAAAATATGAACACTGAACAATTTCAAACCACTGTGAATGAACTAACATGACTTTCGAAAAACTTGCCTTATATGATATCCCTTTAATAGGTGATAGTCAACCACATGTTTGTACTGTGATGCCTTGACTATAACTACTATTCATTACATGTAATATCTTTGACTAATTTACAGTAGTGGTAGTGGATGAGTAGTTGTATTAGTAGCAGATGCAGTAATCAAAAATGTTAAAGGTAGAATCAGCGAATAGACGTTGCTACAAGCAGCACCGCAGATATTGAGATTAGCAAAATGTAAGACTTCGCTCTCACACAGTATCTGCACATGGGCACAGTTAAGCTTCATGCTATCCACAGCGTGGTAGCCAGGGCACCAAAACAGAGGAGGAGTTGAGCCTCTCGCTTCCACGCTCTTAGTTGTTGCTGAAAATGACTCACTATGCTGTTAACTTTCTGCATCTAGACTATATGTACAAAAGTATGTGGACACCGCTTCAAATGATTGGATTCGGCTATTTCAGCCACACCCGTTGCTGACAGGTGTATAACATCGATCACACGGCCATGCAATCTCCATAGACAAACATTGCCAGTAGAATGGCCTTACTGAAGAGCTCAGTGACTTTCAATGTGGCACCGTCATAGGATACCACCATTCCAACAAGTCAGTCCGTCAAATATCTGCCCTGCTCGAGCTGCTCCGGTCAACTGTAAGTGCTGTTATTTTGAAGTGAAAACATCTAGGAGCAACAACGTCAGTCCTCAGTTGCAACACTCACCTCCGAGTTCCAAACTGCCTCTGGAAGTAACTTCAGCACTAAAACTGTTAGTCGGGAGCTTCATGAAATGGGTTTCCATGCCCAAGCAGCCGCACACCATGCACAATGCCAATCGTCGGCTGGAGTGGTGTAAAGCTCGCCGCCATTGGATTCTGGAGCAATGGAAACGTGTTCTCTGGAGTGATGAATCACACCCATCTGGCAGTCCAACGGACTAATCTGAATTTGGCGGATGCTAGGAGAACGCTACCTGTCCCAATGCATAGTGCCGACTGCAAAGTTTGGTGTAGGTGTAATAATGGTCTGGGGATATTTTCCATGGTTTGGGCTAGGCCCCTTAGTTCCATTGAAGGGACATCTTAACGCTACAGCATACAGTCGTGGCCAAAAGTTTTGAGAATGACACAAATATCAATTTTCACAAAGTCTGCTGCCTCAGTTTGTATGATGGCAATTTGCATATACTCCAGAATGTTACAAATTAATTGCAAAGTCCCTCTTTGCCATGAAAATGGCAAAGATTCTCTCGTTAACACAGGTGTAAGTGTTGACGAGGACAAGGCTGGAGATCACTCTGTCATGCTGATTGAGTTCGAAAAACAGACTGAAAGCTTCAAAAGGAGGGTGGTGCTTGGAATCATTGTTCTTCCTCTGTCAATCATGGTTACCTGCAAGGAAACACGTGCCGTCATCATTGCTTTGAACAAAAGGGCTTCACAGGCAAGGGTATTGCTGCCAGTAAGATTGCACCTAAATCAACCATTTATCGGATCATCAAGAACTTCAAGGAGAGCGGTTCAATTGTTGTGAAGAAGGCTTCAGTGCGCCCAAGAAAGACCAGCAAACGCCAGGACTGTCTCCTAAAGTTGATTTAGCTGTGGGATCGGGGCTCCACCAGTACAGCGCTTGCTCAGGAATGGCAGCAGGCAGGTGTGAGAGCATCTGCACGCACAGTGGGGCGAAAACCTTTGGAGGATGGCCTGGTGTCAAGAAGGCCAGCAAAGAAGCCACTTCTCTCCAGGAAAAACATCAGGGACAGACTGATATTCTGCAAAAGGTACAGGGATTGTACTGCTGAGGACTGGGGTAAAGTAATTTTTCTGATTAATCCCCTTTCCGATTGTTTGGGGCATCCGGAAAAAAGCTTGTCCAGAGAAGACAAGGTGAGCACTACCATCAGTCCTATGTCATGCTAACAGTAGAGACCATTCATGTGTGGGGTTTCTTCTCAGCCAAGGGAGTGGGCTCACTCACAATTTTGCCTAAGAACACAGCCGTGAATAAAGAATGGTACCAACACATCCTCCGAGAGCAACCTCTCCCAACCATTCAGGAACAGTTTGGTGACAAAAAATGAATTTTCCAACATGATGGAGCACCTTGCATAAGGCAAAAGTGATAACTAAGTGCCTCGGGGAACAAACAATTGATATTTTGGGTCCATGGCCAGGAAACAGACAATTATTGTATGTCCAACATCAGTGCCCGACCTCACTAATGCTCTTGTGGTTGAACAGAAGCAAGTTCCCACAGCAATGTTCCAACATCTACTGGAAAGTCTTCCCAGAAGAGCGGGGGCTGTTATAGCAGCAAAGGGAAGACCAACTCCATATTAATGCCAATGATTTTGGAATGAGATATTCACCGAGCAGGTGTCCACATATTTTGGTCATGCAAGTTGCTACATTGTATTTACTTCAGCTTGGACACTTTTTCTGTACTTTGTTCTTGGTACTTGAATGAGGAAGTCAACATTGGAAGCCCCAAAATGTCCACATACTTTTGGCCATGTAGTTTATCTACCTCAATTACCCCGTACCACTGGACATCGACTTGGTACTGGTACCCCGTGTATATAGCCAAGTTATCGTTGCTCATTGTGTATTTATTCCTTGTTATTATTTTAGAATTGTTTCTATTTTTCTATCATTTAAAAAAAAAAATCACTGCATTGTTGGGAAGGGCTTGTAAGTAATAATTTCACTGTTAGTCTACACCTGTTCTTCATGAAGCATGTGACAAATACAATTTGATTTGATTTATTGTTAAGGATTCCCCCCGGACGAGAAAGTTTTTTACATTGCACCAAGTATATTCTTTGATGTTGCCCATGTACATATGTGCTTAAGGGAGTATCTTACTTTGACATTTTCAAGCAGATTTTGAACTTGATAATCTACAGAAAGCGTAACATGGTCGCTCCTGTTCTTGATGCCACATGACCTGTTACAGTTTGTGCATATATATTGTTGTGTTGGATTACCCTGTTTCTGACTCCCTATATATATTCACAAAAAGTGCACAGAAAATGTAGTTCTGATCTACTACTTAAAATGCTTGAAGGCCTTACTAAACAAATAGTTAGTAGCTGGCAGCGTAGTTGCACAGAATATGTCAATGATTCATTTTATCTCTGTCCAAGCAACTTTGATCAAGGCTGTTATAGCAGCAAAGGGGACACCAACTCCATGTTAATGCCAATCATTTTTGAATGAGATGTTCTACGAGCAGGTGTCCACATACTTTTGGCAATATAGTGTACGTCATATCGCTGAGTCTACCTTTAAAAAGATGATAACAAGTCATCAGGAATGTTAAAAGGATATTATATATTTTTGAAAGAGGAGGGGTGCACTGTACAAGTAGAGCTTGCATGCAAGTCATTAGTTAGGAGTGTTTTGAAACACAATCTGAACTTAAATTCTCTCTTTCGATGGTTAACCCACAAAGGTGTTTTAAAAAGTCCAATAGCCATGCTGTTCATTTCGGCCCTGACATCCTAAAGGACCCCTCGTCGTGTTAATAGTCCAATAGCCATGCTGTCCAATAGCCATGCTGTTCATTTCGGCCCTGACATCCTAAAGGACCCCTCGTCGTGTTAATAGTCCAATAGCCATGCTGTCCAATAGCCATGCTGTTCATTTCGGTCTTGACATCCCAAAGGACCCCTCATTTTGCAGGTAATTCTTCCAACCCCCCATCCCAACCCCCGGTTATCATTTCAATGCTACTGTCAAGAGGTGGACTTGAAATGAATAGAACAGAATTAAGTGAAAGTCGGAACGAAAACCTCTGTGAACAGGGGTCCTAAAGCACCACCGTTGCAAACTATAATGGCCCTCTATTGAGTAGTAATCTGCGACAAGGTCCTTCACTATATCCCTCCCTCCCTCTTGGCCTAGCTTTACCCTGCCTTACATTTAGGTTGCGGCAAAGTTCACAGCCACAGGCCGTGATAGTCTATACGTCATATAGACGTCCACGACTAGATAAGAGCCAATCAAACAAGGTTTGTTAGAATGTAATAAAGGGCCACGCTGACTATCGTGGCTGCTCTGAACGTTGTACATTGGGGCTTTACAAGAAGGGGGGCCGGAATGCGAGTGAGTGTGAAGGTGAGAAAACCTGAGTGCACTAACAGGCAGTGGCTGGTGCTGGAATAAAAGGCTGATGTTGGCTGCGGATGCCACCAGCAGCTCGGCTCTTACCTGGCCACCTGAAAAAATGACGGGGGTGGAGGCGGGCTTTGGGCGGTAGGGAATGGTGGCACCTTTCGGTGGGGACTAGGAGAAGAGGAAGAGGGAAGACACAGAAAGAGCGTTAGACCAGGACTGAGTGTGTGGCCGTGGGTTTGACAAGAGAGACGAGGGAGACAAAGATTACATCAGATTACATGTCACCGAAATTGTGCATTATAGAGGGATTAGGGTGCCGTTTCAGACAGGTGTGTTTTCCCAGCCCGGTGTTTTTGTGAGGAGTTTGTCTGTCCCTGACTAGCATTCTACTCGCCATATCTTGAAAAAAGCTGCATGTGCTAACAGCAAAAACCACATGGAATCTGATCTTTTGAGTTTTGACTTATTCCACATTTTCGTATGTAGTTCTCCATCCTGATACAATTCCGATGTTCCATTAGCAACCTCAGATCAGATGTTGTTTTTTTTGCGTGACCTGCCGTTACCACAACAACCCCCCAAAACATTAAAGGAACACTGACAGGAAATGAGCATTGCATCTGTGTGATATTTCAGAGGCCACATCAGTGTGAATGTGCAAATCTGATATGGGTCACAGAAAACTGAGTGTGGAAAGTCAGAAAAAAATATTGGATATGAAAAAATATTGGGCTCTTAGAAAAGATGTATAAACACAGCCTTAGAGAGCTGCTTGAGTAAGACACACTATATATTAATGTGGCAGTACACATACACTTTGGGTGATGATTAACTCCATCAGATTGTAGCACTAGCCTTTGTAAGACAAAAGCTACATGTCAGTTTAACTGGTTACCAGACAAGAATAATCTGTACATTAGTAAGTAGACTATCAACCAGCAGCGCTTGACTTGGGCAGGAGCTCACCGGAGTTGAATACTGGTACCTCAAATTTTCTACTGCTTGAACTCCTGTTTATAGAATATGCTCCTGCACCTAAATATAAACACATCGGCATCCAAAATGAGTAACGGAACCTATTTCAGTTCAACCAGGAACAAGAAATTGTTGACTTCGATGGGGAAAATTGGGGCAATAATAACTAGTTGACTGATTCGATCAAACGCTGTGTCTCGACCACATTTCTGAGTTAAAGGCAAAATAACACTCTTCCCATGTTGTGAGGTAGGATATTTGAATTAAGGTTTTATTTCTAAATGTGATGTTCATTTAAAATGATTGAATTGATTCATCCAGGTCTCTCTGTCAGAGCACACACACGTTGGTTTTTTCTTACCCCTGAAACTTCTGGAACTACAAAGTTGTTACTGGGGAATTACTATATTATGTTCAGTCCATTATGTCAGATTTTTTTTAACCATCACAGCAGGAGTATTTTGGAAGGTGACTAGGGACAGAGACCATTCAGTGTGCCAGCAGTAGCATGGCTCTCTCTGTCTCTTTGTTCTGGCTATGTGGGTTTTTGTGGCTAGATTCCCATTTTATTGCACTGAAAATGTCCTCTCCCTCCAACATACTTTACCTCCAGCATGACCACACAGATTTGTTTGACACACTGGATTATGGCTTCAGGGGTCCCAGAGATTGTCACGGCACGCTCTGTGGAGTTAGGCAGCATGTCCCCTGCCACCTGAACCTGTGCCCCTGTGGACTGGGGAGAGATGGCACAGTGAGACATAGTTTCAATTCAATTCACTTACTGTAAATTGACCTTATTTATCTCGCATCTTGAGCTCCTGAGTAAAGACAATCAACATGTACAGATCACATTGATATTGGAAATAACAACATAAGGTCACTCACAAAGACACAGAGCCATTGACAACTCAAGTCACACGGTGAGGGGCATTGACTAGTATGACACGTTTGTTGGGTTTATTTAGTATAGGCAACAGTCATAAGACAGAAGTGAAGTATAGTCAATTGAGGACTGAGCAAGTGCACACTTCTGGTAGAAGGGTAAAGAATCCGAATGCAAACAATCTTGGCATCATCTTGATTCCATGATCCATGTCTGATGTTCATGGTATAGCCTGCTACTGTACCTGTACTGTACCGTACCTCTCTCATCTCCTTTATCTTGGATCCACCCTTCCCAATGAGAGATCCACACTGGCTGGCTGGCACCACCAGACGCAGAGTAACAGGGGGCTTGCTGGTGGCTGGACTGTTGCTCATGGAATTGATTATATCCTGGAATGGGATATAATCTGGTCAAGCATAAGAAACAGTTGCCTGTGTAAAACATATTTTACTTTGATGTTTACGACACCTTCTTTCCACGGCCATTTATGTTTCTCCCTTTTGTTGGCAAATCGGTTTTGTTGGACCACGGTTAAAGAAAGTAAAGGAGGTTATTCTTCATAATATATATATTTTTTTGCCTAAATGTTAAATGCTTTTATTAAATTGGCATACCCACAGGGATTAAAAATAGAAAAACCTGGCAAACTTTTTGGCTTCACATACAGGCTTCACAAACAAATTGTTTCTATTAATCCCTGTTACTATGCCAAACTAATTAAGACATTTTATATTATTTCAAGGTTGAAGAGTGCCTTGAATTCTTCTGAATATGAAGACAAAATCAGCAACCCTCCCAAGTAGAGCACCATCTGAAGCTATTCTCTATGTGTCCTCACCCATTCAGTGGTAGCACTCCTGCCTCTGCGTATAGCAGTTACTTAGGACAAGAGAAATGATGATACCTCCTCAAATTTATAGGCAATCATGGCAAAGGCCTTAAAGATGGCGTCTGTTGGGCCGGTGATGGTGACGATCCTCTCGGGGCAGTTGCCCTCAGATATGTTGATTCGTGCTCCGCTCTGTGAATAATAACAGACGTCATTATGAGCAGCCCTTGGATTCATTGTAACTCTCATGATAAAAGTGTATAATGGAAGAAAAGAGGGATTGACAACGCACCTCCTCGCGCATTTTCTTCACTGTTTCCCCTTTCTGGTATAAAAACATTAAATGTTTACAGTAATCTCAAGTAATTATATATTTTTTCTGATACAGTGCGTCAGGTAACTATTATTCTTGTGATTGTGTTATGTACAAGTGAGTGATAAATACGAACTCTTGCATACCTTGCCAATAATACTTCCAACCTCCTAATACAAATAAGGGAACATAAACATAAAATAGTAGTTGTTATTAACATTTTAAGGTCATCTCAATGCTAACAATAAGGTTATTGACACTGCTTTGGTAACACGTCATATTAAGGTTCCTTAATAAATCATTTATAAACACTTTGTAAAGAGTTTACTTAACATTTTTTTTAATTAGTAAATTATTTATTTAATAAGGTATTTGATCATAGTATGTTCACAATTTGTAAAGGATTTATAATGAACTACTAATGTACTTAACCAGCTACAGTTGGAGTCGGAAGTTTACATACACTTAGGTTGGAGTCATTAAACCTCCACAAATGTCTTGTTTACAAACTATAGTTTTGGCAAGTCGGTTAGGACATCTACTTTGTGCATGACACAAGTAAGTTTTCCAACAATTGCTTACAGACAGATTATTTCACTTATTCACTGTATCACAATTTCAGTGGGTAAGAAATGTACATACACAAAGTTGACTGTGCCTTTAAACAGCTCCTCAATTCCAGAAAATGATGTCATGGCTTTAGAAGCTTCTGATAGGCTAATTGACATAATTTGAGTCAACTGGATGTGTACCTGTGGATGTATTTCAAGGCCTACCTTCGTACTCAGTGCCGCTTTGCTTGACATCATGGGGAAATCAAAAGAAATCAGTCAAGACCTCAGAAAAAAATGTGTAGACCTCCACAAGACTGGTTCATCCTTGGGATACATTTCCAAATGCCTGAAGGTACCACGTTCATCTGTACAAACAATAGTACGCAAGTATAAACACCATGGGACCACGCAGCCGTCATACCGCTCAGGAAGGAGACGCGTTATGTCTCCTAGAAATGAACGTACTTTGGTGCGAAAAGTGAAAATCAATCCCACAACAACAGCAAAAGACCTTGTGAGATGCTGGAGGAAACAGGTGCAAGTAAACAAGGAACAAGGAAACAGGTGCAGGTGCAAGTATCTATATCCACAGTAAAACGAGTCCTATATCGACATACCCTGAAAGGCCTCTCAGCAAGGAAGAAGCCACTGCTCCAAAACCGCCATAAAAAAGCCAGACTACGGTTTGCAACTGAACATGGGGACAAAGATCGTACATTTTGGAGAAATATCCTCTGGTCTGATGAAACAAAAATAGAATTGTTTGGCCATAATGACCATCATTATGTTTGGATGAAAAAGCGGGATGCTTGCAAGCCGAAGAACACCATCCCTACTGTGAAGCACGGGGGTGGCAGCATCATGTTGTGGGGGTGCTTTGCTGGAAGAGGGACTGGTGCACTTCACAAAATAGATGCCATCATGAGGGAGGAAAATTAATGATATTGAATATAATATATAATATATATATAGATATATTGAAGCAACATCTCAAGACATCAGTCAGGAAGTTAAAGCTTGGTTGTAAATGGGTCTTCCAAATGGACAATGACCCCAAGCATACTTCCAAAGTTGTGGAAAAATAAGGACAACAAAGTCAAGGTATTGGAGTGGCCATCACAAATCCCTGACATCAATCATGTAGAAAATTTGTGGGCAGAACTGAAAAAGCGTGTGCGAGCAAGGAGGCCTACAAACCTAATCAGCTCTGTCAGGAAAAATGGGCCAAAATTCACCCAACTTATTGTGGGAATCATGTGGAAGGCTAACCGAAATGTTTGACCCAAGTTAAACAATTTAAAGGCAATGCTACCAAATACTAATTGAGTGTATGTAAACTGCTGATCCACTGGGAATGTGATGAAAGAAATAAAAGCTTAAATAAATAATTCTCTACTATTGTTCTAACATTTAACATTCTTAAAATAAAGTGGTGATCCTAACTGACCTAATACTGTGAATTTTTACTGGGATTTCAACTGGGTTGAGATGGTGTGATTGTGGAGGACAGGTCATCAGATGCAGCATCCCATCACTCTCCTTGGTCAAGTAGCCCTTACACAGCCTGGTGGTGTGTTTTGCTTCATTATCCTGTTAAAAAACAAATGATAGTCCCACTAAGCGCAAACCAGATGGGATGGTGTATCGCTGTAGAATACTTTGATAGTTATGCTGGTTATGTGTGCCTTAAATTCTGAATAAATCACTGATAGTGTCACCAGAAAAGCACCCCCACACCATCACACCTCCTCCTCCATGCTTCACGGTGGGAACCACACATGCCAAGATCATCCATTCACCTACTCTGCGTCTCACAAAGACACGGCGGGGTTGGAACTAAAATTCTCACATTTGGAATCATCAGACCAAAGGACAGATTTCCACCTGTCTAATGTCCATTGCACGTGTTTCTTTGCCCAAGCAAGTCTCTTGTTCTTATTGTGGTCCTTTAATAGTGGTTTCTTTGCAGCAATTTGACCGTGAAGGCCTGATAAATGCAGTCTCCTCTGAACAGTTGATGTTGAGATCCGTCTGTTACTTGAACTCTGTGAAGCATTTATTTGGGCTGCAATCTGAGGTGCAGTTAAATCTAATGAACTTATCCTCTGCAGCAGATGTAACTCTGGTTCTTCCTTTCCTCTGGCAGTCCTCATGAGAGCCAGTTTCATCATAGATCTTGATGGTTTTTGTGACTGCACTTGAAGAAACCTTCAAAGTTCTTGAGATCTTCAGTACTGACTGAACTTCATGTCTTAAAGTAATGATGGCATTCCATGTGACTACCTCACGAAGCTGGTTGAGAGAATGCCAAGCGTGTGCAAAGCTGTCATCAAGGGAAAGGGTGGCTATTTTGAAGAATCTCAAAAATTCAATATATTTTAATTTGTTTCACACTTTTTGGGTTACTATGTGATTCCATTTGTGTTATTTCATAGTTTAGATGTCTTCACTATTATTCTACAATGTAGAAAAGAGTAAAAAATAAAGAAAAACCATGGAATGAGTAGGTTTGTCCAAACTTTTGACTGGTACTGCATGTGAATTCATACTTTCTCATCTTTTGGTTGCTAGAGACGTGACCCAGTCATTTGTTCGATAACTTCGATATTTATGTACGCCACCCAGTCTTTTGTTATTTATGTTACATTATGTTACATTCTCGCTGGCAATGATCTTATCCCTTGCTTGCTAGCTAGCCATCTAGCTACAGCTCACACAGTCATGACCTCTGCAGCCAGAATAACAATTAAGCTGTTGTTTTCTATTGACATTAATTTGTATACATCCATACCAATGAGTTGATAATGCAGATTTTGCCTGGCATAGCTATCAAAGTTTGCTTTCTCGTCAGGACACTCGTCAACACTGACTGTTAATTATGAGGAGATCGCATAGCATTTTAAATAAAAGGCTAGAAGAGAGATACATTTTTTCTTCTTGCAAAGCTGCCAATATGATGACCAAATTCAAAAATATCCGTTGCTGAAAACAGCTGGTCAAACTAAAAACATGTTGGAGGATTTGACATCTTTGGGGTTAGCCGTGAAGGTTACTGGAGAAATTCATTCTCGTCACTGACCATGTTAGGTCATTAGATGCACCCCAAAAATATGTCTCTGCAAAAACAAATCAATGCTAGCTAGCTAGCTATGTTTTTTCCTCGTCGGACCTGCGTTTACAACTCATTGAATTTAAGTTTGTGTAGTTATTGGTTTAGCTTTCTATAAGTTTGTAGCAAATATGGTCTGCATGTGTAGGCGCTTACTATGTCATGATTGCAATCTTTTCTATGTCATGATTACTATCTTTTCCTACTGTCCCAACATCTTTTCCTACTGTCCCGTTGTCCAGCTTTAATGTCCATTCTATAATGCCCTTCTAGCCAATCAGAAACGAGTATTCAACAACGCTGTGGTATAAAAAAATGAATTATTGTCAACTCATAAGGTTATTTTTAGGCATTTGGTAATGGCTGATTAATCCTTTCAACACCATGTCTCTAGGTGGCAATTTCCGCCTAATTGTTACTCATGGTTTGACTCACCATTTCTTTACATATTTGTAAATGTATTTATGTATATCATCAATGAGATAATTATTAATTGTTAATGAGTCAAATAAAATACATTTTTATTTGTCACATGCTTCGTAAAAAACAGGTCAAGACTAACAGGGAAATATTTTCTTATGGGCCCTTCCCAACAATGCATAGAGAATAACACAATGAGCAAATACATATTGAGTAAGGATAACTGGGCTATATACTTGGGCTAGCAGGACCAAGTCGATAGTGCAAGGTTAAGACCTAATTGAGGTAGAAATGTAGATATAGGTAGGGGGAAAGTGACGAGGCAACAGGAGAGATAATAATGATTCAAAGGAGTTAGTCCAAAGACAAAGTCAAAAGAGGGTCAATGCAGATAGTCCGGGTAGCTTTTTGGTTAACTATTTAGTAGTCTTATGGCTTGGGGGTAGAAGCTGTTCAAGGTCCTGTTAGTTACAGAATTTTTAGGGCCTTCCTCTGACACCGCCTGAAATAGAGGTCCTGAATGGCAGGGAGCTCTGCCCCAGTTATGTACTGGTACCCTCTGTAGCGCCTTGGGGTCGGATGCCAAGCAGTTGCCATACCAAGCTGTGATGCAGCCAGTCATGATGCTCTTAACGATGCAGCTGTAGGGCCTATGCAAAAATATTTTCAGTCTCCTGGGGGGGGAAGAGGCGTTGTCGTGCCTTCTTCATGACTATGTTGGTGTGTGTGGACCATGTTAATTCCTTAGTGATGTACACACTGAGGAACTTGAAGCTCTCTACTATCTCCTCTACAGCCCTGTCGATGTGGATGGGGGCATGCTCGGCTCCCGTTTCCTGTAGTCCACGATCAGCTCCTTTCTCTTGCTGACGTTTGAGGGAGAGGATGTTGTTCTGGCACCACACTGCCAGGTCACTGACCTCCTCTCTATAGGCAGTCTCATCGTCGTCTGTGATCAGGCCTACCACCGTCATGTCATCAGCAAACTTAATGATGATGTTGGAGTCGTGCGCGGCCACAAAGTCGTGGGTGAACAGGGAGTATAGAAGGGGCATAAGCACGCACCCCTGAGGGGCCCCTGTGTTGAGGGTCAGCGTGGTGGAAGTATTGTTGCCTTCCCTCACTTCCCTCACTTAGTGATAACCTTGAAGGGCACTATGGTGTTAAACGCTGAGCTGTAGTCAATGAACAGCATTGTCACATAGGTGTTCCTCTTCTCAAGGTGTGAGGTGGCATTGTGGAGTACAACAGAGATTGTGTCATCTGTGGACCTGTTTGGGCAGTATGCAAATTGCAGTTGGACCAGAGTGTCTTGGATGATGGTGTTGATGTGAGCCATGACCAGCCTTTCAAAGCACTTCATGGCTGCAAATGTGAGTGCTACGGGCGATAGTCATTTAGAAAGGTTACCATGCCGTTCTTGGGCACAGGGACTATGGTGGTCTGCTTGAAACATGTACTGTAGGTATTACAGACTGGGTCAGGGAGAGGTTGAAAATGTGAAAAAGTGAAGGGCACCCGCCAGCTGGTCAGAGCATGCTTCGAGTACGCGTCCTGGTAATTCCTAGTAATGCGCCCTGGTAATGCGGCCTTCTGAATGTTAACCTGTTTAAAGGTTTTACTCACATCGGCTATGGGGAGCGAGTTTACAGAGTCGTCGGGAACTGCTGGTGCTCTCATGCATGGTTCAATGTTGCTTGCTTCGAAGCGAGCATAGAAGGCATTTATACTGAACAAAAATATAAACGCAACATGTAAAATGTTAGTCCCATTTTTCATGAGCTGAAATAAAATAACCCAGAAATATTCCATATGCACAAATAGCTTATTTATCTCAAATGTTGCGCACAAATTTGCTTACATCCTTGTTAGTGAGCATTTCTCCTTTGCCATGATAATCCATACACTTAACAGGTGTGGCATTTCAAGAAGCTGATTAAACAGCATGATGATTATAAAGGGACAATAAAAGGCCACACTAAAATGTGCAGTTTTGTCACAGATGCCTTGTGTTTTGAGGGAGCATGCAATTGTCATGCTGACTGCAGGAATGTCCACCAGAGCTGTTGCCAGAGAATTGAATGTTCAACGTCCAATGTTCAATGAGCCAACTTCGTCTGAGTCCAGCCACCCGGACAGCTGATGAAACTGCGGGTTTGCACAACCGACACATTTCTGCAAAAACTGTCAGAAACGATCTCAGGGAAGCTCATCTGCATGCTCGATGTCCTCACCAGCGTCTTGACCTGACTGCTGTTCGTCATCGTAACCGACTTCTGTGAGCAAATGCTGACCGTCAATGGCCACTGGCACACTGGAGAAGTGTGCTTTTCACGGATTAATCCCGGTTTCAGCTGTACCGGGCAGATGGCCAACAGCATGTATGGCGTCGTGTGAGCGAGTGGTTTGCTGATGTCAATTTTGTGAACAGAGTGCCCCATGATGGCGGTGGGGTTATGGTATGGGCAGGCATAAGCTATGGACAACAAACAACATTGCATTTTATCAATGGCAATTTGAATGCTCCGTGACAAGATCCTTAGGCCCATTGTTGTGCCATTCATCCGCTAGCATCACCTCATGTCGCAAGGATCTGTACACAATTCCTGGAAGTGCGTTCCAGTTCCCGCTAGTATCCAGCAACTTTGCACAGCCATTGAAGAGGACCGGGACAAAATTCCACAGACCACAATCAACAGCCTGATCAACTCTATGAGAAGAAGATGTGTCGGAATAGATGAGGCAAATGGTGGTCACACCAGATACTAACTAGTTATCTGATCCATGCACCTACCTTATTTTTAAGGTTATTGTGACCAACAGATGCATGTCTGTAATCCCAGTTATGTGAAATCCATAGATTAGAGCCTAATACATTTATTTCAATTGAATTATTTCCTTATTTTAACAGTAACAGTCTTTGAAATTGTTGCATGTTGCATTCATATTTTTGTTTAGTGTAGCTCATCTGACTCACTGGGCAGCTCGCGACTGGGTTCCCCTCTGTAATCCGTGATAGTTTGCCAGCCTTGCCACATCCAATGAGGTCGTAGCGGGATTTCTTATAAGCATCCGGATTAGTGTCCCGCTCCTTGAAAGCGACAGCTCTAGCCTTTAGCTCAGTGCGGATGTTGTCTGTAATCCATAGCTTCTCGCTGGAATATGCTGGAATATGTATGTACAGTCATTGTGGGGACGAAATCGTCGATGCACTTATTAATGAAGCTGGTGGCTGAGGTGGTAAAATACTCAATGTTATTGGATGAATCCTGCAACATATTCCGGTCTGTACATGTGAAACTGTCCTGTAGTTTAGCATCCGCTTCATAAGACCACTTTCGTATTGAGCTCGTCACTGGTACTTCCTGTTTGAGTTTTTGCTCGTAAGTAGGAATGACATGCTGGTAAAAATAAGCAGGTAAAAATTTGGTAAAACTGATTTCAGTTGCCCTGCATTAAAATCAATGGAAGTGCCACCTAATGCATTTGCATTTTCTTGTTTGCATCTGTGCATTTATAAATGTGAATACATGCACTTACTAATACCTCAGTTGATGATTAATGTAGATCCTTATAAACCACTTCTAAACCATTTAATCTAAAGTGTGCACTATATATATACTTTCTGAGCATTTATAAATGACTTGCTCCTCCCCAAAAGCTGGCCACATTAGTAGACATTACCTGATGCTCCACGCTAGCCTAGCATGCTTAAAAAAGGTAGTTTAATAAAAACATATATATTTTATCGATTTTGCAGCTTGGATAATGGGGAAGTTAGGAGTACAGCGACACCTTCCATCCCTGGATTGGGGTACATTTTCAAGCAATATCCCTTGTCTATCACCGCGGTGAAAACATTTTGGCATAGGACTGAACTTCAAGTGAGTATACAAAACATTAAGAACACCTGCTCTTTCCATGACACAGACTGACCAGGTGAATCCAGGTGAAAGCTATTATCCCTCAATGATGTCACTTGTTAAATCCACTTCAATCAGTGTAGATGAAGGGGAGGAGACAGGTTACACAAGGATGTTTAAGCCTTGAGACAATTGAGACATGGATTGTGTATGTGTGCCATTCAGAGTGTGAAAGTGCAATAACAAATATTAAAGTGCCTTCGAACAGGGTATGGTAGTAGGTGCCAGATGCACCAGTTTGTGTCAAGAACTGCAACGCCCCTGGGTTTTTCACGCTCAACAGTTTCCCGTGTATATCAAGAACGGCCCACCAGGCTATTCTGAGGGGGGGGTTCTAATCACGCCTGCTCCCGCTCTCCCTCGTGCGCCAGGCTCCCAGCATTACGTACTCCTGCCACCATCAGTACGCACACCTGCCTTTCCCCGTCACATGCATCAGCGTATTATTGGACTCACCTGGACTCAATCACCTGTTTTTTACCTCCCCTATATTTGTTAGTTTCCCACCTCTGTTCCCCGCTGCTGCATTAATTGTCAATTGTCGATGTATACCCGTTTGCTGACGCTGCTCCTGTCTTGTTCTCTATCTATTCCTAATTAAATGTCAACTCCCCGTACCTGCTTCTCCACTCCAGCGTCGGTCGTTACGGGTTCCTAATGGTTGTTTGGCATAATCAGTGTGTATAGTGCAGATTAGGGGCTGCAAAGTAGTTGATTAATAATTTGTCAATGGTTTATAAGGATTTACGTTAATCATCAACTGAGGTATTAGTAAGTGCATGTACTCACATTTACAAATGCACTCATTACCAATTAATAAATATCCCATTCATGAAATATTATAAATACATTTAAAGATATGTAAATAAATGCTCAGTCAAAATATGAATCAACCATTAACAAATGCCTTATAAATAATCAAAAGAGTTGACAATAACTCCTTTATAGCTGGTTTATAAGTACATTATTAATAATTTACACATTGTGAACATACTATGATCAAACACCTTATTATTTATCTTATGAATCATTAATACATCGTTTAAAATAGTGTTGATAAATGCGTAAATGACTTAAAATATTGCTTATTGACATTTACAAATGTAAGAACAATGATTAATATATGGTAAGTACACTTTATAAACTGCTTATAAATGGTTTAATAAGGAGCCTTAATATAAAGTGTTACCACAGCTTTTCGAGGCATCCCTTCATATTCACTAGCAAAGAGCCCAAGTGGCAATTGCAATGTACTTGCAAAGGTCGAACAGCTACCCAATCTAACTGTTGCCAAATTAAAATATGCATGCAATCACTCTCTATCATCTTGGTATGGTGCAGTACGACTAGGGAAGCTGGGCAGTGATGGCTTTGAGCGCTAACACTCACCTCTCCTCCATGGTCACATGCACTCAGCATCACCCAGAAGGACAGCAGCTGAGTCACCGGCAGCCAGCTTGCCAATTAACAACAACAATCATTCCAACCACATTTCCATCTAGCTTCTGTTTGGTTGTGAGATAACATTATAGTGTAGGAGATTACTATTTTTTATTTTAATTTATGTTTTATAAACGATTTCAAAACATACACATCCAAATGAAAAGGTCGTACAAACATCGACTACATCACACCTGCCCAGATCCACTAGCACCCACCCCCATATCCAACGCCCGCATGAAGACTAGAGATTGCTTACTTTGCCGTGCATGAGGAGGCGGATGGTGAGGGTGACATTGAGCCCGCCCTCTGGCTGGACTTTGTTGGGTTCCATAATGGGAGTGGATGTGAAGAGAGGAGGAGTGTGGTCGTGAAGAGGGTTTCCTCAGGAATGGGAGGAGTGTGATGGTACAGAAGCCAGCCAGTCACCTGGAACACAACAAGGAGATACCAACATACCCAGAAAGGTTAGGTCATTCAATCAGCTAATCAAAGTTTAGGTCGAGTGACTGATTTTAGACATGAGTACCCAATTCTTCCATACAGAACACGACAATAATAACCATTCATGTTGGGTCCATTTAATTTGGATTCCAGACAATTTAGTACATACATGTAATTTCAGTTTACATGAAGGAGATTGTCTATAATAACATTTCAAAAAGTCAATTTAAAATCTAATTGGGTTTCATTCCAGCCATGTTCTGAAATAGCTGGAATTGACTTTGATGCTGGTCTAATCTGCTTGAATAGATATGACGGATCATCTTCATGAGAGTTTATAACACAAGAGGGAGCACCTCTCAAACTGTATTCAGGACAGGCTTCTCAGATGTTGTTACAAGTAGGATCAAATGAATCAATAAGAAAAGTTTTACAACGAACACATGAAATTAGTGACCATCCCAAGTAGATCTCAACTCAATCGTACACTTGCCACTGTACTTTTACCATTTTTAAAACACCTTTAACATCCGGCATTGGCAGACAGACTTCTCAGCAAGAGGGGGTTTTCAGTGCATCAGTGCTGGAAAGTGATTTAAAGCCACAGTCTAAAAATGATTTCAGCAGCCTTTCTAAGATCCTATAATCATATTTCACAGGACTGCGCTGAAGCTCAAATTGCATAGTGACAGCAAATCCATCACCTCCACACTTGGCTATGAATTTCGGGAAGGGTTGGGGACTAACTGATTACATGTAATCACTAACATGTAATCTGATCACGGAAAACAATCGCTGTAACATTAGTTATGTTAACAGTTAAAACATTGTAATCAGATTACAGATACTTTTTAAAAAACTAGATGATTACTTATTGGACTACTTTTACATTCAGAAGGGATGTTTGTGAAGGGTACTGAGTTTGCATAATCCAAAAGTTATGTTACTGTTTAAAATGTTGGTCAGGTAACTAGTTACTGTAACAGAGAAAGTAGCCTACCCAACCCTGATTAGAAAGTAGCCTACCCAACCCTGATTTCGGGGCTTCCAATTTTGACTTCCTCATTTAAGTACCTGGATCAAAGTACAGAAAAAGTGTCCAAGCTCACCTGAAGTCAATACAATGTAGCAGCTTACATACACTACATGACCAGAAGTATCTGTACACCTGCTCATTAAAAATCTCATTCCAAAATGATGGACATTTATATTTAGTTGGTCCCCCTTTGCTGCTATAACAGTCTCCACTCTTCTAGGAAGGCTTCAACTAGATGTTGGAACATTGCTGCGGAACCTGCTTCCATTCAGCCACAAGATTATTAGTGAGGTCGGGCAGTGATGTTGGGCGATTAGGCCTGGATAGCAGTCGGTGTTCCAATTCATTCCAAAGGTGTTTGATGGGGTTGAAGTCAGGGCTCTGTGCAGGCCAGCGAAGTTCTTCCACACTAATCTCGACAAACCGTTTCTGTATGGACCTCGCTTTGTGCATGGGGGGCATTGTCATGCTGAAACAGGAAAGAGCCTTCCCCAAACTGTTGCCACAAAGTTAGAAGCACAGAATCATCTAGAATGTAATTGTATGCTGTAGGGTTTAGATTTTCCTTCACTGGAACTAAGGGGCCTAGCCCGAACCATGAAAAACAGCCCCAGACAACTATTCCACCTCCACCAAACTTTATAGTTCACACTATGCATTCGGGCAGGTAGCGATCTCCTGGCATCCGCCAAACCCAGATTCGTCCGTCAGACTGCCAGATGATGAAGCTGATTCATCAATCCAGAGAACGTGTTTTCACTGCTCCAGAGTCCAATGGCGACTCTGTGGCTTTACACCACTCCAGCCAACGCTTGGCATTGCGCATGGTGATCTTAGGGTTGTGTGCGGCTGCTCTGCCATGGAAACCCATTTCATGAAACTGACGACGAACAGTTCTTGTGCTGACGTTGCTTCAAGAGGCAGTTTGGAACTTGGTAGTGAGTGTTGCAACAGAGGACAGACAATTTTCACGCACTTTGTGCTTCAGCACTCGGCAGTCCCGTTCTGTGAGCTTGTGTGGCCTACCACTTCGCGGCTGAGCCGTTGTTGCTCCTAGACGTTTCCACTTCACAATAACAGCATTTACAGTTGACCGGGGCAACTTTAGCAGAGCAGAAATTTGATGAACTGTCTTGGTGGAAAGGTGGCATCTTACGACGGTGCCACATTGAAAGTCACTGAGCTCTCCAGTTTGGGTCATTATACTGCCAATGTTTGTCTATGTAGATTGTATGGCTGTGTGCTCGATTTTATACACCTCTCAGCAACGGTTGTGGCTTAAATAGCCAAATCCACAAATTTGAAGGTGTGTCCACATACTATTGGTGCAAATACAGTGGTTCTTAATTTTGACCTATAGTCTCGTAAGGAAATGGCCCCTTCGGAAATGTTGTGAATTCATAGGCAGGTCTTTTTTTAGGTTTTGTTCATTTGTAGAATGAAAAAGTGTGCCAAAACATTCTAACTGAACATTTAAGAAAGGATGATTGATATTTAAAATGTGTCTTTGAAAGCATAATGGTGCAGCATTACTTCCTGCTCATTATTCCTGAAGAACATCCATTATCCATTTCTGCCTCCCAGACACAGTGACACACACACCTCTACTCTAGGCCATACAGCTCTCTTTGATACAGCGGCGGAGCATAATTGTGTTCCGTTTTAATGGGTCATGTGGGTCTTTGATCAAGGGATTGAGAGACTGGAATGCGCCCCCCCCCCCTCGATAACTTGCGGCTGTTGAGGTCCACCCAGAGTTAGCAAGGGGCAGGGCATCATGCTTTGACACAGATGTGTGGACATGAGTCATTGATGCAAAGATAAATCAAGTTCACACACACATTTTTGTGTGATTGAGTTTAAGTGTGTCTGTTAGCGCGTGAGTGTATGTGTGCATGCGTGTGTGTGTCGCATGTCTATGCCTGTGTGGGTATTTGTGAGCATAAGAGATAGAGATAAAAAGATGAATAGATAGGAAGAGGGTACATGGATGAGTGCTATGATAACAGCCAACCAGTCGTGCTCCCAATCTTCCAGCCCAGTTTATATTGCATAAGACACTATTCCAGGTTAAAATTAACTGGCAAGTAGAAAGACATAAACCCACTCTGATGTCTTGGTGAGAGGCATGCCACTGTGGGATCAACGAACCTGTGCAAGGTGCACACTGACCAGACAGGACACATTATACACCAAAACATCCCTCTCTCTCTCTACCCAAAGTCCCTACAAGGCCCGTTTTGAGACCCAAGGGACACTATGCAAAAGAATGGGGCATTGCTGTACAAACATGAAATAAACTATTTGTTGGTTTTCTTCATCAGTGGATATACAGGAAACATGCTGGATAAGGTCATTGAAATTGGTCATCGAGGGAACAAAATACACAATGTTTTCCTAAATTAAAATATTTTTCCCCAGCTTCCTGCTCCACAGACAGTGGAGCATGTTACAGTCAGTGGAAGTCACCCCTTACTACTCCCTCCCGGCCGTTACCACTGCTTTCGGCCATCTGTGTTTGCCTAGCTTTCTGGTCCGTAACCACTGCAGTTCCTTGTGTGGAATTCACACATTCATATGTCAGAGTAACACTTAATTTGCAAGTGCTGGTCATTTTTCTATACAACCCCATATCACTCTCTACCACCCATCACCACTGCCCTTTAGAAACCTTTTATGTGGCTGCCACTCTCTCTGGTTGTCTTGACACGCTGACCATCATAGTCTTCGATATCAAACACAATCACGCTACATAGCTGGGGCCAGATTTGAACCTCCAACCTCTGCCTAAAAAGCAAGTCGCAGGGTTGGGGTAGGGGCTAGGGGTCGTTTCTGCTGGACGGGCCATACATTTGAATAAGCTTCTATTTAGAATGATAATCCCATCCCATTGCAGTATACGATACATAAAAATGACATCTATTGTTGTAATGTTATTTGTAGTGTGTGTAATTTCATGTAATTTGCGTATTTTCCTTGTTGTTGTCAGGAGCATTATCTCTCGTGACGTGTGATGTAGAAAGCGGGTCAGGCTTTCCGCTCAAGGGCTTTCGGCCCCTTCTTTGTTGCTAGCTGTTAAATCTAATCATGATTAATGCCTGGTCAAACTGCTACCCAAATTGTATTTTTTCCGTTTTCTCTCATTTGTGTTGAAACTGAAGGTCTGTTGACAGTATACATGTAACCACACCAATCTACACCAAATCCCAATTACATGAAATCACCTGGGACTGGGAGTCAAGTAATGTAACAATTTCATCTGCAAAGATCACTATTGTTGTAAAATAGTCGCTTCTTTTCTAGTGAGGGGTTGTTACAATCACCCTCAATGCATATAAACAGCAAAGTGTCTTTGATTCATAACTAGTTCTCGTTTTTACTGCTGTTTTCATGGACATAGCGAGTCGGGAATGTGTTATCACATTTCCAGCGATGCAGACTTAACCTAGGGCTATCATCTCTTTTCTCCATACCAAAGAACCCAAACATGACCCTTCTCACTAAACTGTCTCGATAAAATGTTATTTTTCAAATTGAGATGATGAATCGAAATCTAACTGAGACCACAGGTTCTTTTATTAATTCGTTTGAAACTGGGAAATGTTTTTTCTATCCTCACCTGATAGGAAAAATATTGTATTTCAATGAGCTTACTATTGCAAGAAAGTAATCTATCCACTATCAAACTATTCAGTGGATCAATGTAGGCAACGTAATGAAAATAATTCAGGCTTTATGAATAAAGTAATGAGACACAAGTCAAACAGGGAGATGACCGTCAGTAGGCTTGATTATCTCTGAATGCTTTATTATCTCTGTAGCATATCTCAAGAGGTGGATTTTGACAGTGTATTCTATTGGTGGTCTGTTCTGCACCATTCGATGTAAGCCAATGAGAAGGCTGTTTCCTGACAATTTTGCTGAGATTTTGTAATTGTTGGAGTCGAGGTAGATCAATTGACCATGCTTTAAAAAACATTGAATGCCACGCAGTATTTCACAAAATAGTAAAAATGATCTCCTTTATTTCCAAAAATCATGGAAATCAAATAGCCACCGTATTGCCTTCGATCTTAAAACCTGGCTGACAATTAGGATAGTCTACGTCCACAGATCAAGTTCTTCTAGGCTGAGCTCAAGGGAACTTGACAGAGAGACCTGGCTAGATCGAGAACCATGATTTATCGTATTAGCCACATCACTACTCCTGTCAGGGGATAAAAGACTGCAGTGTAACAGGAAGTGACAGTGTTTATTAGCGACACTGTTGCTCATGTGAGATTTCAGGGTAAATTACCGACTGGGGGCATGGGGCCTTTTCTCCCCTCCTCTCACAAACCCTCCTCAGCCATAACCCACAATGCACTGCATACAAGAAGAGACAAAATAGGATCAAAAAAGGAGGTGATGATGAAAAAGTAACAGAAAGAGGAAAGGAGGAATGTGGGAAAAAGGGTGCTCGGGGCTACCATCCTGCTTTCTCTCCACTCCAAATGGTGGTTTCTCTGAAAGGATGACACAGATATTAGCAGAAACAAATTGCTTTCCCCCCACACACTCAGTGTAGACAGTCCATTCAGACAGAATATGAAAAGAGCGGAACTACTTTTTTTTGTGCAGACAACTCATACATGTACCAAACAAAGCACTTCTATTAAGGAACGCGTAAACTGAGCTTGTTATACACTGGAGGTGGCACATACCTTCCTCTCCTTGAGCAATGAACTACAGGTAACTGCCAAAATAAAGGAAACTCATAAAGTGTCTTAATAGGGGGTTGGGCCACCACGAGCCAGCACAGCTTCAATGCACCTTGGCATACTCTATTGGAGAGATGCAAAACCATTCTTCCACGAGAAATTCCATAATTTGGTGTTTTGTTGATGGTGGTGGAAAACGCTGTCTCAGGCGCCGCTCCAGAATCTCCCATAAGTTTTCATATGTGTTGAAATCTGGTGGCTGACGGCCATGGCATATGGTTTCATCATTTTCATACTCATCAAACCATTCAGAGACCACTTGTGGATGGGGACATTGTCATGCTATGGAGACATAGCCATAGTAGCCAAAATAATGGCTTGCCCAGCATTTTGTACATGACCCTAAGCATGATGGGATGTTAATAGCTTAATTAACTCAGGAACCACAACTGTATCACTCATTTACTCAAGCTTTTCCATTATTTTGTCAGTTAACTGTACATTATATGGCCCACATAAAAATGCTATACCATCAGGCTATATTTTCTGGGACTCATGCCACTCTTTCATAAATATCAGATGTGATATGGCGATGAAAATTCAGTATATGAATGGTATATCACATGCGCCGAATACAACATGTGTAGACCTTAGAGTGAAATGCTTACTTACAAGCCCTTTTCCTGTAGTCCACAATCATCTCCTTTGTCTTGATCACATTGAGGGAGAGGTTGTTATCATGGCACCACATGGACAGGTCTCTGACCTCCTCCATATAGGGTGTCTCATCATTGTCTGTGATCAGGCCTACCACTGTTGTGTCGTCGGCAAACTTAATGGTGGTGTTGTAGTCGTGCCTGGCCATGCAGTCATGGGTGAACAGGGAGTACAGGAGGGGACTGAGCACGCATCCCTGAGGGGCCCCCGTGTTGAGGATCAGTGTGGCAGATGGGTTGTTACCTACCCTTACCACCTGGGGGAGGCCCATCAGGAAGTCCAGATTCCAGTTGCAGAGGGAAGTGTTTACTCCCAGGGTCCTTAGCTGAGTGATGAGCTTTGAGAGCACTATGGTGTTGAAATCTGAGCTGTAGTCAAAAAATAGCATTCTCACATGGGCGTTCATTTTGTCCAGGTGGGAAAGGGCAGTGTGGAGTGCAATAGAGATTGCATCATCTGTGGATTTGTTGGGGCGGTATGCAAATTGGAGTTGGTCTAGGGTTTCTGGGATTATGGTGTTGATTTGGGCCATGACAGCCTTTCAAAGCAGTTCATGGCTACAGACGTGAGTGCTACGGGCCGGTAGAAAATTACGCAGGTTACCTTAGTGTTCTTGGGCACAAGGACTTTGGTGGTCTGCTTGAAACATTTTGGTATTACAGACTCAGTCAGGGACAGGTTGAAAATGTCAGTGAAGACACTTGCCAGTTGGTCAGCTCATGCACGGAGTACACGTCCTGGTAATCCGTCTGACTCCGCGGCCTTGTGAATGTTGACCTGTTTAACGGTCTTACTCACGTCGGCTACGGGGAGTGTGATGACACAGTCGTCTGGAACCGCTGATGCTCTCATGCATGTTTCAGTGTTGTTTGCCTCGAAGCGAGCATAGAAGTAATTTAGCTTGTCTGGTAGGCTCGTGTCTTATACTCGTAGCTGTGCTTCCCTTTGTAGCCTGTAATAGTTTGCAAGCCCTGCCACATCTGACGAGCGTCGGAGCCGGTGTAGTATGATAAAATTTTAGTCCTGTATTGATGCTTTGCCTGTTTGATGGTTCGTCGGAGGGCATAGCAGGATTTCTTATACGCGTCCGGGTTAGAGTCCCGCTCCTTGAAAGCGGCAGCTCTAGCCTTTAGCTCAGTGTGGATGGTGCCTGTAATCCATGGCTTCTGGTTGGGGTACGTACATACGGTCACTGTGGGGACGACATCATCAATGAACTTATTGAAGAAGCCAGTGACTGATGTGGTGTACTCCTCAATGCCATCGGAAGAATCCCAGAACATATTCCAGTCTGTGCTAGCAAAACAGTCATGTTGGTTAGCATCTGCATCATCTGACCACTTCTTTATTGACCGAGTCACTGGTGCTTCCTGCTTTAGTTTTTTCTTGTAAGCAGGAATCAGGAGGATAGAATTATGGTCAGATTTGCCAAATGGAGGGTGAGAGAGAGCTTTGTACACAGACTTGGTGCCAGCAGCGGTTTGTGGTGGTAAATAGACAGCTACAGAAAATATAGATGAAAACTCTCTGGGTAAATAGTGTGGTCTACAGCTTATCATGAGATACTCTACCTCAGGCGAGCAAAACCTCAAGACTTCCTTAACATTAGATTTTGTGCACCAGCTGTTGTTTACAAATATACACAGACTGACACCCCTTGTCTTACGGAAAGCAGCTGTTCTATCTTGGCAATGCAGCGTAAACCCCTCCAGCTGTATTTTATCCATATTGCGTTCAGCCACGACTCAGTGAAATATAAGATATTACAGTTTTTAATGTCCTGTTGGTAGGATATTCGTGATCGTAGCACGTCTAGTTCGTTATCCAATGATTCTACGTTGGCTAATAGGACTGATGGTAGAAGGCACCCCGACCTACGTCCCCGATATCTCCGTCTCTTTCTCCTGTGAATGATGGGGATGAGGGCCTTGTCCGTTGTCTGAAGTAAAGCCTTCGCTTCCGACTCGTTAAAGAAAAATATTCGTCCAGTACGAGATGAGTAATTACTGTCCTAATATCCAAAAGCTATTTTCGTTCATAAGAGACGGTGGCAGAAGCATTATGTACAAAACAAGTTACAAATAATGCGAAAAAACCCACACAATAGCACAATTGGTTATGATCCCGTAAAATGGCATCCACATCCACTGCTAGTGTATAGCCGGACTGCTCCAGTGCTCAAATACAGTGCATTCGGGAAAGTATTCAGACCCCTTGAATTTTTACACATTTTGTTACGTTATAGCCTTGTTCTAAAATGGATTAAATAAAACATTTTTCTCAGCAATCTACACACAATACCCCATCACGACTAAGTGAAAACAGGTTGTATGACATTTTTACAAATGTATTAAAAAAACTGAAATTACTTATTTACATAAGTATTCAGACGCTTTACTATGATACTCGAAGTTGGCCAAACTGATCAATCGGGGGAGAAGGGCCTTGGTCAGGGAGGTGACCAAGAACTCGATGGTCACTCTGACAGAGGTCCAGAGTTCCTCTGTGGAGATGGGAGAACCTTCCAGAAGGACAACCATTACTGCAGCACTTCACCAATCAGGCCTTTATGGTAGAGTGACGAGACGGAAGCCACTCCTGAGTAAAAGGCACATGATATAGAGTTTGCCAAAAGGCACCTAAAGGACTCTCAGACCATGATAAACAAGTTTCTCTGGTCTGATAAAAACAAGATTGAACTCTTTGGCCTGAATGCCAATGTTCACGTCTGGAGGAAACCTGGCAAAGATTAACGGAGTAACGTACAGAGAGATCTGTGATGAAAACCTACTCGAGAGAGAGCTCAGGACCTCAGACTGGGGCGAAGGTTCACCTTCCAACTGGACAACGACCCTAAGCACACAGCAAAGACAATGCAGGAGTGGCTTTGGGACACGCTTCTGAATGTCCTTGAGTGGCCTAGCCAGAGCCCGGACTTGAATCCGATCTAACATCTCTGGAGAGACTTCAAAATAGCTGTGCAGCGATGCTCCCCATCCAAACTGACAGAGCTTGAGAGGATGTGCAGAGAAGATTGGGAAAGCTCCCCAAATATAGGTGTGCCAAGCTTGTAGCATCATACCCAAGAAGACTCAAGGCTGTAATCGCTGCCAAAGGTGCTTCAACAAAGTACTGAGTAAAGGGTCTGAAAGCTTATGTAAATGTGATATTTCAGTAAAAATGTGTAAAAACCTATTTTGCTTCGTCATTAAGGGATATCGTGTGTAGATTGATAAGCTGGAAAAACAATTTAATTAATTTTAGAATAAGGCTGTAACGTAACAAAATGTGGAAAAAGTAAAGGGGT
This sequence comes from Salvelinus sp. IW2-2015, assembly GCF_002910315.2. Lineage (NCBI taxonomy): Eukaryota > Metazoa > Chordata > Actinopteri > Salmoniformes > Salmonidae > Salvelinus > Salvelinus sp. IW2-2015. Next base: position 1,498,724 of record NC_036875.1, on the reverse strand, counting down.
CTGAATACTTTCAGAATGCACTGTATTTGGTAGCCTAGAGACACATTAGTCTTCTCTTTTTAGCAGGAGCCATTTGCTTTCCAGCCTGTGTTTTCCAACAATTATATTTGAAATATTGCGAAAGGCCTGTTTTGGCTGCATGCTGTTCACGTTCACTGACAGATTTGCCGCATATTCCAGACTGGATGCATGCCTTGTGATTGGGCTACACACAATCCACAACTAGGCAACTTTTTATAAATAAGCTATTGATCCTCTGTGGCTAAATTATAGGCCTACTCCTGATGTAGTATTCTGAATTATTAAATTATATACTGAACAGACAGCAGTAATAACTTTGGCAAATGTATCAGGGATGCTGCAGCATCTCCAGTACCCTTCCCACGGCTATGATTCTAAAAGGAAATGAAGGATGAAGCACAACGCTGGAGAGATGAGAGTTGCAGGGTCATGTCTATCAGAGCAGAAAGAGGTAGATAGATCACAGAAAGTGAATCTCATTCTAGTTCTGTGAGAGATACAGGCACGTTCCTCTTTCTCACCAGAACAATGGCCACACAATGGTCTATAGCAGGGGTGGGCAAACATTTTGGCTCGAGGGCCACATCGGGATTTTGAAATTCAATGGAAGGGGACCAATTGTTTGTTGAAATCAATTTGCGGGGGCCTCCCGAGTGGCACAGCGGTCTAAGGCAGTGCATCGCAGTGCTTGAGGCATCACTACAGACCCGGCTTCGATCCAAGCCTGTGTCACAGCTGGCCATTCTGGGAGACCCATGAGGCGGCGTACAATTGATCCAGCGTCGTCCGGGTTATGCGAGGGTTTGGCAGGCCGAGATTTCCTTGTCCCATCGTGCTCTAGCCGGGCGCATGCATGCTGAAACAGTCGCCAGGTGTACTGTGTTTCCTCCGACACATTGGTGCGGCTGGCTTCCGGGTTAAGTGGGCATTGTGTCAAGAAGCAATGCGGCTTGGCTGGATCGTGTTTCGGAGGATGCATGGCTCTCGACCTTCGCCCCTGCCAAGTCCGTACGCGAGTTGCAGCGGTGGGACAAGACTGTAACTACCAATTGGATACCATGAAATTGGGGAGAAATAAGGGCAAAAAAATTGTAATTTAGGAAAAAATAATATCTACGTGTTGGTTTTTTATGTCTCGCGGGCCGGATTGAAGTGCGCACTTCCCCCCCCCCCCCCCCCCCCTGGTCTAAAATGTTGTGCAAACCATGAACCCGGGCCAACACAAATCGATTCTTAAGAGTATCAGGCACGTTTTCCCCATTTTTTAAAGGGCAGGAGAACTTACATGATTGCTTTTATTATAATTTTTACATTACAAACAGTGAAAATATTTGTTCATGCCAGGAGAGGTACCAGATCCTGGCAAATTAGTTCTGGAACCCAACAGTCCAAAACTGAGAGTTGCTGGATCCTGATCCGGCTCAAAATAAGCACTGGTGATTACCCCAGCTCCATCCCTCAGCTTTATAGCAGATTAAGTGGGGTTGCTGATGTTGACTTAAAAAAACAAATTAAGGAGAGTGCCTTTAATGGAACCACTTTGATGTGGAAAGAACCTCCTTTGTGTTACATTGAGTCTATTGACAGCCCTTCCTAATCACTAGTATGGGACTCAAGAGGCTTCATCTCTCTCATTGCGTGTGCTTGGCTTTCTCAGTGAGCAACGGGCCCCTATCTCACATGAACACACCTCCTTTAATTAAAGGCACTGGATCCCTCTCTGAATGATTGTGTATAACATATTGACAGCATGTGAATAACATTGTTTCTATAAAGGTCTCAAGCCAGGATTTTGTTTTAAATAAAAATAAAAAAGGAGTACCAGTACCGCTTTGTTCCAGAATTATGTAATTTAAACGCGATGACTACATTGTTCCTTGTGGCTAAATAAATTTGATTTTACTTTATTTATTTATTGCATTTCAGATGATAATACATGACATAGATAATACCCAGTCATCATACTAATGGTGGCTTTTTGCAGTTAACTGGATTTGCCTTTTTAGCAGAGCATTCACCACTCTCTTAAATGGCTAACTCCGCCCTCTTGCAACACAGGCCGAGGTCCTGAGACATGAAACACACTACCTCAGCTCGGAGTCGGCTCAAATAGGCAATTATAAACGCTTCTGATGGTGTGTTTGTGTGATGCCGGACAAAGGCCGTTTTCAAACAATCCCACGACTACTGCTGTGTCTACAGACCACAAACAAACAAAAACCGAATCTCAGAGAATGAGTGCACAACTGGTAAATAATCGCTTTTACTGTCGATATGTCAGTCAGTCAGGTGGCCTGCTGCCTGCAGAGACTTTTATTGCATTAATGTTGAAGGGCTCTGGCTAGTAGTACTAAGCCAGCTAGATGGATTAAGGTAGAAGCTAACGTTCAACAGAGCCTTCCTCAGTAGGAGCAAAAAGTAGGCTACTTAAGTTCTCATAATAACTCTTTGCTCGTACACGCTTTTTCAGTTCTGCCCACAAATTTTCTATAGGATTGAGGTCAGGGTTTTGTGATGGCCACTCCAATACCTTGATTTTGTTGTCCTTAAGCCATTTTGCCACAACTTTGGAAGTATGCTTGAGGTCATTGTCCATTTGGAAGACCCATTTGCGACCAAGCTTTAACTTCCTGACTGATGTCTTGAGATGTTGTTTCAATATATCCACATAATTTTCCTTTCTCATGATGCCATCTATTTTGTGAAGTGCACCAGTCCCTCCTGCAGCAAAGCACCCCCACAACATGATGTTGCCACCCGCATCGTTCACGGTTGGGATGGTGTTCTTCGGCTTGCAAGACTCCCCCTTTTGCCTCCAAACATAACAATGGTCATTATGGCCAAACAGTTCTATTTTTGTTTCATCAGACCAGAGGATATTCCTCCAAAAAGTATGATGTTTGTCCACATGTGCAGTTGCAAACCGTAGTCTGGCTTTTTTTATGGCGGTTTTGGAGCAGCGGCTTCTTCCTTGCTGAGCGGACTTTCAGGTTATGTAAATATAGGGCTCGTTTTACTGTGGATATAGATACTTTTGTACCTGTTTCCTCCAGCATCTTCACAAGGTCCTTTGCTATTGTTCTGGGATTGATTTGCACTTTTCGCACCAAAGTACGTTCATCTCTAGGAGACAGAATGCATCTCCTTCCTGAGTGGTATGACGGCTGCGTGGTCCCATGGTGTTTATACTGGCATATTATTGTTTGTACAGATGAACGTGGTACCTTCAGGCGTTTGGAAATTGTTCCCGAAGATGAACCAGACTTGCGGAAGTCTACAATTTTGGCTGATTTATTTTGATTGTCCCATGATGTCAAGCAAAGAGGCACTGACTTTGAAGGTAGGCCTTGAAGGACATCCACAGGTACACCTCCAATTGACTCAAATTATGTCAATTAGCCTATCATAAGCTTCTGAAACCATGACATAATCTTCTGGAATTTTCCAAGCTGTTTAAAGACACCTTCAACTTCGTGTATGTAAACTTCTGACCCACTGGAATTGTGATACAGTGAATTATAAGTGAAATAATCTGTATGTAAACAATTGTTGGAAAAATGACTTGTGTCATGCACAAAGTAGATGTCCTCACCGACTTGCCAAAACTATAGTTTGTTAACAAGAAATTTGTGGAGTGGTTGAAAAACTAGTTTTAATAATGACTCTATCCTAAGTGTTTGTAAACTTCCGACTTCAACTGTATAGCCAGGAAGAACTTTTGAGCGGCGGTAACTCACCAGCATTGCCAGCATTACGACTAGTAATACGACTTTCTCGAATCGGATCCTTTGTTCGTACCCCCAGGGCAATTGAATTGATTCCAGAGGCTGATCCAAAACACCTCTGGCAGAGAAGAGGTGCTAGGAATGGACATCTAGTCCGACTCAGGAGGCGCGCACACCACCCACCACTACCGAGTATATTACTTGCTAATGTTCAGTCTCTGAATAATAAAGTTGACGAGCTCACGGCTAGGATTTCCTTCCATAGAATCATCAGGGATTGTAACATACTCTGTTTCATGGAAACATGGCTCTCTTGGGATATAATGTCTGAGTCTGTACAGCCAGTTGGGTTCTCAGTTCATCGCGTAGACAGGAATACCTATCTCTCAGGGAAGAAGAAGGGTGGGAGTGTATGTTTTATGATTAACTACTCGTAGTGCGATTGTGATAACATACAGTAACTCAAGTCCTTTTTGTTCACCTGAACTAGAATACCTCACAATCAAATGACGACCATATTACCTTATAGTCACAACCTTGTATATTCCCCCTCAAGCAAAACAACGGGTGTGTCTGAAAAGTAAAGTACTGCAGTGCATCTCCTCCGCATGGACTGGACCAGATTTGCCAGTTCTTGCTGTGAGGTGTTACCCCACTCTTCCACCAAGGCACCTGCAAGTTCCCAGACATTTCTGGGGGGAATGGCCCTAGCCCTCACCCTCAGATCCAACAGGTCCCAGACGTGCCCAATGGGATTGAGATCTGGGCTCTTTGCTGGCCATGGCAGAACACTGTCTGTCTTGCAGGAAATGAAAAACACAAGGGTACCACATGAGGGAGGAGGATGTCTTCCCTGTAACGCACAGCGTTGAGATTGACAACAAGCTCAGTCCGATGATGCTGTGACACACCGCCCCAGACCATGACGGACCCTCCACCTCCAAATCGATCACGCAACAGAGTACAGGCCTCGGTGTAACGCTAATTCCTTTGACGATAAACGCGAATCCGACCATCACCCATGGTGAGACAAAACCGTGACATGTCAGTGTAGAGGACTTTTTGCCAGTCCTGTCTGGTCCAGCGACGGTGGGTTCGTGCCCATAGGCGATGTTGTTGCCGGTGATGTCTGGTGAGGACCTGCCTTACAACAGGCCTACAAGCCCTTAGTCCAGCCTCTCTCAGCCTATTGCGGACAGTCTGATCACTGATGGAGGGATTGTGCGTTCCTGGTGTACCTCAGGCAGTTGTTGTTGCCATCCTGTACCTGTCCCGTGGGTATGATGTTCGAATGTACCGGTCCTGTGCAGGTGTTGTTACACGTGGTCTGCCACTGCGAGGATGATCAACTGTTCGTCCTGTCTCCCTTTAGCGCTGTCTTAGGCGTCTCACAGTACGGACATTGCAATTTATTGCCCTGGCCACATCTGCAGTCCTCATGCCTCCTTGCAGCATGCCTAAGGCACGTTCATGTAGATGAGCAGGGACCCTGGGCACATTTCTTTTGGTCTTTTTCAGTCAGTAGAACTTTCATAACTGTGACCTTAATTGCCTACCGTCTGTAAGCTGTTTGTGTCTTAACGACCGTTCCACAGGTGCATGTTCATTAATGGTTTATGGTTCATTGAGCAAGCATGGGAAACAGTGGTTAAACCCTTTACAATGAAGATCTGTGAAGTTATTTGGATTATCTTTAAAAGACAGGGTCCTGAAAAAGGGACATTTCTTTTTTGCTGAGTTTATATTGTATGTACCCAGTATGTCCCTCTGGCACTGGCCTTTTAACTATTCCAAAGCCTAGGACCAAGAGGCATGGAGAGGCAGCCTTTAGTTACTATGCCCCCAGCTTCTAGAATTGCCTGTCAGAGAACATGAGTGGGGCTGAAACGGTGGACATATTTAACAGAGATCTTGAACATATTTTTCGCTTTGCTCTTCCTCATTGTGATATTTAGTTGTTCAGCTTTTGTCATTCTTTAGTTTTTTTATCTTATGTTTGTTGTGTGGTCAATATTTCAGCTTTTATTTTCATAGTTTTTCATAAAAAWTTTTTTCCAGTAAAGCACATTGCATTGTATATCTGAAATGTGCTATGTAAACGAAGCTTCACTTGATTTGATTTGATATAATATTCATATCTAGGAAAACCAAAGTTCCAAAGCCTGGGCCTAATAGTAGTAGTAATAGTGTATATGTGTTCATACAATAAGTTTTGTAGTGATTCCGATGTTGATGATGTAAAGAATATTTTCTGGTCTGTGGCGTGTAATGAGGAGTAACCAGACGCTGCCCTTGACACGTTTAGGAAATTGCTTATTCCAGTTACTAATAAGTATGCACCCATGAAGAAAATTACTGTAAAAACTGATAACTCCCTGTGGATTGATGAGGAATTGAGAAATTGTATGGTTGAGAAGGCTGAGGCAAAATTAATGGCAAATAAGTCTGGCTGCACAACCGATTGACAAAAGCACAGCAAATTGAGAAATCATGTGACTAAACTGAATAAAAATAAGAAACTATGTTATCAAACAAAGATAAATTATGTAAAGAATGATAGTAAAAAGCTTTGCAGCACCTTAAATTAAATTAGGGGCAAAAAGGCAAACCCAGCTCCACCAGTCATTGAATTCAGATGGCTCATTCTTCACAAAACCCAATAATATTGCCAACCATTTAAATAATTTTTTTAATTGGCAAGATTAACAAACTTAGGCATGACATGCCAGCAACAAACACAAACCTACACATCCAAGTAGAACTGACCAAATTATGAAAGACATGCATTGTAATTTTGAATTCCGTAAAGTAAGTGTGTAAGGTGAAAAATATATTTTTGTCTATCAACAATAAAAAGCCAACTGGGTCTGACAACTTGGATAGAATATTACTGAGGATAATAGCGGACAATATTGCCACTTCTATTCTCCATATCTTCAATCTAAACCGACAAGAAAGTTTGTGCCCTCAGGCCTGGAGGAAACCAAATGTCATTCCGCTACCCAAGAACAGTAAAGCCCCCTTTACTGGCTCAAATAGACGACCAATCAGCCTGTTACCAACCCTTAGTAAACTTTTGGGAAAAATTTGTTTGACCAGATACAATGCTATTTTACAGTAAACAAATTGACAACAGGTATGCTTATAGGGAAGGGCATTCAACAAGCATAGCACTTACACAAATGACTGATGAAATTTGTGTAAGACAAATTGATGATAAAAAGATTGTGGGAGCTGTTTTGTTAGAATTCAGTGTGGCTTGACATTATCGATCATAGTCTGTTGCTGGAAAAACGTGTGTGTTATGGCTTTACACCCCCTGCTATACTGTGGATAAAGAGTTACCTGTCTAACAGAACACAGAGCGTGTTCTTTATTAGAAGCCTCTCCAAAAGTAATCCAGGTAGAATCAGGAATTCGCCAGGGCAGCTGTTGATGCCCCTTACTGTTTTCAATCTTTACTAATGACATGCCACTGGTTGACTCAACACTATAAATGTCAGCTACTAAAGAGAGTGAAATCACTGCAGCAGATAACAAAGAACTGCAGTCAGTTTCAGAATGGGTAGCGAGAAATATGTTAGTCATAAATATTTCAAAAACTAAAAGCATTGTATATGGGGCGAATCATTCATTAAACCCAAAACCTCAACTAAACTAATGAATACTGTGGAAATTGAGCAAGTTGAGGTGACTAAACTCCTTGGAGTAACCCTGGATTGGAAACTGTCATGGTCAAAACATGTTGATGCAACAGTAGCTAAGATGGGGAGAAGTCTGTCCATAATAAAGCACTGCTCTGCCTTCTTAACAACACTATGAACAAGGCAGGTCCTACAGGCCCTAGTTTTGTCACACCTGACCTACTGTCCAGTTGTGTGGTCAGGTGCCACAAAGAGGGACTTAAGAAAATTACAATTGGCTCAGAACAGGGCAGCATGGCTGGCCCTTAAATGTACACCGAGAGCTAACATTAATAATATACATGCCAATCTGTCATGGCTCAAAGTAGAAGAGAGATTGACTTCATCACTACTTGTTTTGGTTAGAAGTATTGCTAACACTCACACTCTACCCACACGTACACATCGGTTTTGTGTTGTAGATTGGTGGTAGTAGAGTAGTGGCCTAAGGGCACACACTTAATGTGTTCTGAAAAGTGTTCTGAAATGTAATGCCATGTAATACTTTGAATTGTATATAAATGCCTTAATGTTACTGAACCCCAGGAAGACTGTAGCCAAGGTGATAAYWCCCCCCCCCCCCCCCCCCCCCTTTTGGGTCTCACTTAAACTCATAGTGACCAGTCAATGGCATTTAAACGTATTAAGCCATAATTGAGATAATTTCCCCAAAATGATTTTAAACTGTCAAACCATGTCATCATCTGTGCAATGCATTATGGGTGACAATAGCCAAAACCGCTTCGTCTGCAAAATTATATGTAGGTGAGGACAGATAATGCATGCCTTTTTCATTCATCAACAAATTTGAGCACTCCTTATCATGGTCAGAAACTTCAGAGTCACCAAACACATAAGGGACCTTCCTTTGCATTAAAATGCTATCTGAACGCACCCAATATCTAATCATGATCTGAAAGCATATCCACTCGTGCTTCAGCCCAGTTCGAACAAAAACGTCTCTAATGAAGGCATCAAGGCTCTGATGGTGTCCAACATCGAAACGTAAGCCTATTTGTTTGTCCCCTGAATAAACTCAGATCTACATTATACGGACACAGAGTGCTCCTTTTTCTTTATTTTCCTGGATATTCTAATCAGAATATATCCTCTGATTGTTAGTTCGTCTGTTGTAATATTTCTAGACAGTGGATAGTTTTTATTACATTTTAATATCATCCACAAATACTGTGTTTAGGGAGCAAGTGGGTAAAATTGACTGGTCACCTGTGCTGGATAGTGTAGTGCCTGGGAAGCCTTCAAATATAGATTCCTTGATTCCTAAACGTCACAGAAATTAAGCACAGAACAAAAATGACCCTAAAAACTTTGGAAATCATTTAAGGAACTAGGCTATAGTAGTACTACCAATAACAAACTCAACAGTATTGGACTGAACATCAGGGGGGAGATGGTATATGCTCAACGTTGTGCTGTCCTTGACCAGCACAAAAATATCCTGTGGCACTAGCTTCGAATAGTGATATGCAACTTTTCAGGAAAGTCAGGAACCAATATACACAGTCAGTTAGGAAAGCAAAGGCTAGCTTTTTCAAATAGAAATTTGTACCCTGCAGCACTCTTCCAAAAAGTTCTGGGAAACTGTAAAGTCCATGGAGAATAAGAGCACCTCCTCTCAGCTGCCCACTGCACTGCGGCTAGGAAACACTGACACCACCGATAAATCCACGATAATCGAGAATTTCAATAAGCATTTCTCTACGGCTGGCCACGCTTTCCACCTGGCTACCCCAACCCCGGCCAACATCTCTGCACCCCCCACAGCACTTGGCCCAAGCCCCCCCCCCTGCTTCTCCTTCACCCAACTCCAGACAGCTGATGTCCTGAAAGAGCTGTAGAATCTGGATCCCTACAAATCAGCTGGGCTAGACAATCTGTACCCTCTCTTCCTAAAACTATCCGCCACCATTGTCGCAACCCCTATTACTAGTATGTTCAACCTCTCTTTCGTATCATCTGAGATTCTTAAAGATTGGAAAGCGGCCGCGGTCATCCTCCTCTTCAAAGGGGGAGACACTCTAGGCCCAATCTGTTACAGATATCCATCCTGCCCTGCCTTTCTAAAGTCTTCGAAAGCGAAGTGAACAAACAGATCACCAACCATCTCGAATCACACCGTACCTTCTCCGCTATGCAATCCGGTTTCCGAGCTGGTCACGGGTGCACCTCAGCCACGCTCATCATAACCACCATCAATAAAAAACAGTACTGTGCAGCCAACTTCATCAACCTAGCCAAGGTTTTCGACTCTGTCAATCACCGTTTTCTTATCGGCAGACTCAACAGCCTTGGTTTTTCTAATGACTGCCTCGCCTGGTTCACTAACTACTTCTTAGAGCTGCTTCCAGACTGTATCAGAACCCTACCATGGGCTCCTCAGTGTCTCATTAGAACCCTACCATGGGCTCCTCAGTGTCTCATTAGAACCCTACCATGGGCTCCTCAGTGTCTCATTAGAACCCTCCCATGGTCTCCTCAGTGTCTCATTAGAACCCTCCCATGGGCTACTCAGTGTCTCATTAGAACCATCATTGGCTCCTCGGTGGAATGCCTGACATACACAGCCAGGGCATTCTGCTCATGGACAGAGAGGGACGACTGAGAGTGAGACAGACTATTGTTCACATAATCACTCTTTCCTTATCAGTGAGACTGGATCACTGAGGAGACTGGAGACGTGAGGAACCCTGGGTTTTCATTAACATATCTATAGACCCTGAACCCAGCCACACCTCCCACTGAGGTAATACAATAGTAATTTCCAGTTCCACACCTGGAACCAAATCTTGTCTGTATAGGGACCCCAATGCGCCACAGCAGGAGGAGTGCATGTGAATAGCATACACACCTGGTTTGTAGTCTGGTATATTCAGGATTAGGATTTAGGGGGAAAACAGGTAATCTAGACATAGTTTAGCCACAAATACACCAGGCTGACGTCCAAACCAAAGTTTTTACCACCACAGAAATATACTAAAGCAGGCCCAGGTTTGGGCTCAGACAAGCATGGTTACTGTATTCAATTATTTTCTTCTACTGACTGCTCCCACTTGGTAGCTGTGAGAGATAGGAGCAGGCTGAAGGTGTCCTTGAACAGATCCCTCTACAGCGGAGAGAAACATGAGGAATAAAACAGCTACTCCACAATGCAAATGCCTTCATCATTACACAAAATTGTTGCCATTCAAGGGTTACGTCTCAAAATACATCACAGCATCTGCTGACTACCAGACTGACTCCCTCATCAGTTAACATTTCTGTCTTGAACCTGAAGACAGGAACCTGTGTATTCTGTATTTCCCCTGATATTTCCACCTGTTATAGAAAACCCTGCATGAACTAGTACAACCTCAAAGACCAAGGGTTGGGTTTCATTTGCTGATACCAGAAATGCGAGAGCAGGAATATCAGATGTATATCCAAATACATGTTAATGTTCACCTTCCCACTTGACTGTGAGAGGTAATAATACCACATTTTCCTCCATATTTAAAAAGTACCTGTTCCATATTAATCCAAATATGTCTGCTGTTACACAAGACGTAACAATCTATAGGCATTATTCTAATTGGGTAAGGAGTGTTGAACTAAATCTAATGCTTGTCTTCAAGTAGACTGAAGCTTTAGAAGGCAATTATCTTTTGACAAAATAATGAAGCTCACATGGCCACAGTGGGAACTGTAATCAAAATGATGGTACAGACAAGATTGAAGACAAAGTGATGTGCTGTTCCAACAGATACAGTGCCATTTAATTGACTCCTGTAGAGACTACTTGTTGTTGCTGACGTCATTGATATTGCAATGTGTCCTTCTATTGCCTGTTTTACTGAGACACACTTTTTGAGGATGAAAACAATACATTTCAAACCAAAGCAGATAGCAACATGCCCATAAGGCTCTGATCAAAAGTAGTGCACTATGTAGGGTATAGGGTGCAATTTGGGATGCAGACTTGGTCTATGCTTTGAGGAGATTGCGGCTAGGGGCATCAGAGAAATTACAATAAAAGGTGCAGACTGGGCTCGCGGAAGCTTCAGTGATTATCCCATACAGAGCATAACTAAAATGTTGACAGCCTTATCAGCAGCACCCTCTGGCACATATTTAACAGCATTACAGTGAATATGGAAATGGTCCATCTACAAATGTCTGAGAAATATGTCCTGATAGAAACAAGAGGTCAGTCATTCATTGCACTTTCACAGACGGTAGATACGTACTTTTGGAATTGCTACAAGGCTGTCACAATATACAGAAAATTGACAGAGATAGAAAGCACTACTTTTACCTTTACCCTATTCACAAGTGAGATTTTCACCATCAATATATGTACAGTAGGTGAAATAAAAAAATTCCATACGCACAAAAAGCATTTTTCTCTAAAATGTTGTGCACAAATGTATTTACATTCTTGTTAGAGAGCATTTCTCCTTTGCCAAGATAATCCATCCACCTGAAAGGTGTGGCATATCAAGAAGTGGATGAGCATGATCATTACACAGGTGCACCTTGTGGTGGGGACAATGAAATGCCACTCTAAAATGTGCAGTTTGTCAACCAACACAATGCCACAGATGTCTCAAGTTTTGAGGGAGCTTGCAGTCAGGAATGTCCACCAGAGCTGTTGCCAGATAATTGAATGTTAATTTATCTACCATATGCTGCCTCCAACGTTGTTTTAGAGATTTTGTCAGTACGTCCAACCGGCCTCAAAACCGCAGAACACGTGTATGCCTTCGTGTGGGCGAGCGGTTTGCTGATGTCAACGTTGTGAACAGACTGCCCCATGGTGGCGGTGGGGTTATGGTATGGGCTGGCATAAGCTACGGACAACAAACACAATTGCATTTTATAGATGGCAATTTGAATGCACAGGAAAACAGAGACGAGTACCTGAGGCCCATTTCTTTTAAGGTATCTGTGACCAACAGATGCATATCTGTATTCCCAGTCATGTGAAATCCATAGATTAGGGCCTAATTTCTTTCTTTCAACTGACTGATTTCATCATATGAATTGTAACTCAGTAAAATCTTTGAAATTGTTGCATGTTGCGTTTATATTTTTGTTCAGTATAGACTGATAAAGCACACTTTCTTTAACCTCAATATCAACTTTTTTAAACACCACATTGCTGTTTTTAACTGTATAGATGATCTATTTTGAATGGTTCCAATGTATTTTGAAAGTATTCAGACAATGTGATCAATCGCGATAAAAATGAAATTGGTACAAAAAGTGGCAGCCCAAATTATTATAACGCCTTTTTATTGGATAGAAGCTTCTTTTAACTATCTAACTAGCTCTCCTGAACTATGTCGTGACCGAGTTAGCTGTCCGCATTCATGGCTCCTTATAGTATATGTTGTTCTGTCACTCTTATGATATAATAACGGCATCTTTATGACAGTGGACTCCTCTGGTTTATTGTCAAACTCATCATAATTAATATACTTAATTTTGAGTTGAGGGACAGTGTGGTTGCCAGGCATGTCACTTCAATGCATTGTTCATGTCATCCAAAGCATTTCCTCACAGATAGCTTTCATCACCGCTTGGCTTTGACTCAAAGGGTGTGTCGTCAAAGGATACTGTCACTTTCATTATTGACATACTTTTTCTGTATGAGCATTTGGGGGCAATGCCACAGCATTTCACTCCATTTTCCTTCCAATGGAGAAGCATCCAGCCGAAGATTATGTGTGGTGATGCCGCCTGGTCTGCGAACCTCAAAGCACGTGTGTTTATCGCAGATGCTTATTTTTGTGTCTCAGATGGTATATAATAATAATGAATTGGATTTATATAGTCCCTTTCTAACAACTGAGGGATTCAAAGCGCTTTACATAGTAAGGGGGAAACTCACCTCATCCACCACCAATGTGTGGATCCCACCTGGGTGATGCACGGCAACCATTTTGTGCCAGAACGCTCATCACCCATCAGCTAGCATGGTGGAGAGGTGAGCTGTGATATGCCAGTTAGGAATGAGGGCGATGATTAGGTGGTGGCCATGATGGAAATGGGGCCAGGTTGGGAATTTAGCCAGGTCACCGGTGTTAACACCCCTACTCTTCTCTCCCATCCAGGGACCGACCAGGGTCGACCCTGCTTAGCTTCAGAGGTAAGCAAGCAGTGGGATGCAGGCTGGTATGCTGATATGCAGGCGCAATCTGTAGATGTTTGTTTATCGCGTGAGTCAGTAGCTTTGTTCCAGGGCGTCAGTGTGCTATGCACATACTGTACCAGTCGGCCTATTAGCTCTGGTCCAGGGTGTTATGTTAACCACTGTTGCTTGTGCAGCTAGCTAGTACACACTAGCTAGCTAGTATACAGTGGCTAGCATACAGTATATAGCTAGTTAGTACATACACTCTTGCTAGCTTGCTAGTACTCACTAGCAAGCTAGCAATAGTACACATTAGCTAGTACCTAGCTTCTAATTCTAAATGTCATTTCACCACTTGTGTTGTTGGTGGCAGTAACGCACCATCCTCTCTGGCACTATTCGACCTGTCTGAGCTCGTATGTCTCACAGCGTCGGTATCCTAAGAAGGGATCTGCTGGATCCAGATCCTATTTGGTTCCCAATGGGCACTGACTCTTTAAGCCAATACTCTTTGCTTGCACACGGCATGCATGAGCCAAGCCCAGTATCATTAGAACAGAGGGCTGGCGGAAATCTAGTAGAAGAGGGAAGGATGTGCTTACTCTTACATGTGTGCTGCTCCTGAGGACCGTTTTGGTACAGCACATGTTTTTACATGGTAGTACACCCCACCCCTCCCACATGCCCCAATAGCTGTCTGTAAAACTGTCAACTCAGATCAGTTGTCCTCACTGAGATCTCAGTCTAAATTATAACCAAGAGTCAAGGGCCCTTTGCATTGTGGCTTCTCCACCAAGCTCTGGCAAGGGGATCACTAGGAAGGCTAGCCCTGGTGCCCTGAACTAGCCTGGCTAGCACTAGCCTGTCTTCTCTCCTCCGATCAACCCTGCTAAAGGAGGGAAATTACAGAGAGCAAAACAATGTGAATCATGGGCATCGAGCAACGACACGTGTGGCGATTTTGGATGTGCACATGGCTACGGTGTTCAGGAGGACAATGCAGTTGTGACATGCAGAAAGAACACATTGCTCATCAATTCGGTGTTTCCAGACCACAATACATTGTCTGATCGCGCTCCAATAACTCTGTCATAACATGGCTCAAATGTGAATGTATTGTTATGTTGATCATGTTCAATATATCATGGAAGATTCCATACATTTGATGAAAAAAGCACTTGGTAATTTATTTTACAGAAGTAGATTTCACGAGGACAACATCACAGCTGTGAATACATTGGACGTAGCTCTGCCTGAAACCATCTAGTTAGTAAAAGGGAGGAAAATCTAACTGCATGGCCTCAATCCCCTTATCATGAATAGCAAAACATTCTCATTTCCACTTTAAAGATGATGGAATCAGACATACTGAAGAAAAAAATGCTGTTGCCTGATAAATTATTAATATACATTTATGAAACTAGTCATTTTGTATTAATATATCTATTGGGTAATTTCTGTTTCCAATACAACCACAAACTCTACACAGAGGTAAACTCATCTCATCAGAAAAAGGGCTATCATTTCTTAGAATTAACACTCACCTTGTTTCTCCCCTATACAATTATTTTTAATACTTTGTGACAGATTATGAATTTGTGAGAAATAATTGGAATAATGATGATTAGGACAATTTCATACTACATAGGCCTATCTCTCAAGTTAATATGGACATCATATTGGTAGACATTTTTTATCAAGGTCAGAATCAATTGGATATCCCACAGCGAGTGTGGAGTCTCCAGATCTAATGTCCATATTTAATATGATTCAAAATATCAAGTAGACACCAACGATCATCAAACGCTCGGAATGTTTGGTATACATCATCAAAATACTAGGAATTGACCATAGAAACAAACACCCTAGCATATCTATTCTAGTAATACATTTGTAAACTTATTTCAATAATTGATTTCAAATAGATTTTACCTTTGTCCAGGTCCAAACAGATTCCCACCACTTTCAATGTTGAAACAAAAGATTAGAAAAAATAGAAACATCTTTCTCGACTTCTCACTCACCCCGACACCTGATTGGGCCTGAGATGTGATCATGTGGGCGAGCCATCGTAACACGTGACATCTGTTGACATAAAACGCACAAAAAATCCCCCAAATCCGAGAATTCCCAACTACGGGTCAGACGTGTACACGATATGACCACTGTTTACACCACTGACCACTGGTGCTTGCCTACGGAGCTGTGAGGGGAACGGCACCTCCGTACCTTCAGGCTCTGATCAGGCCCTACACCCAAACAAGGGCACTGCGTTCATCCACCTCTGGCCTGCTCGCCTCCCTACCTCTGAGGAAGTACAGTTCCCGCTCAGCCCAGTCAAAACTGTTCGCTGCTCTGGCACCCCAATGGTGGAACAAACTCCCTCACGACGCCAGGTCAGCGGAGTCAATCACCACCTTCCGGAGACACCTGAAACCCCACCTCTTTAAGGAATACCTAGGATAGGATAAAGTAATCCTTCTAACCCCCCCCCCCCCCCTTAAAAGAGTTAGATGCACTATTGTAAAGTGGTTGTTCCACTGGATATCATAAGGTGAATGCACCAATTTGTAAGTCGCTCTGGATAAGAGCGTCTGCTAAATGACTTAAATGTAATGTAAATGTTTAGGAAGACAGTTGCCAGATTCGAGCTGCCCCAGATCGAGCTTCCCCCTGGGAATAGAAGAGGCACCAGCCGCCCCTTGGGAATGGGCGGCTGGGCTCCACACTGGGTGACATGTCACCTCAGCAGAGCTGTCTCCAGATGCCGCACATGCCCACTGGACCCCAGTCTGGTTCACCACAACTGACACATCACATCCTAATCAAATATCCACCCACATCATCCAAATTGTGTAATTTTTGTCAATGGCACCTTAATATCTTTATATGACATGTAACCCCCCCCCCCACCCCCTCCATCACTTCTGTGATATGATATAATGACGGTCTAATCCTCATTGTGCTGGGTGGCCTCTTTCATCTGGCTGTGCTGGGAATCGTATGAGTGAGGATTATAAGCCCTCAGGCTGATTCCATTTCAGATGGAAAGTGAAATGAGAAGTTATCAAGAGCTATTGCGGTGGACACACTGAGCTGAACGAACACTCGCACTTGGCTTTTTCCCACCCTTACTAGCTCTGACTTTGATGATAGCTACTTTGAGGACAAAATTATTTACTATGACTATGATATGTGGGTCCCACCTATCTACTGTATCTTTAGACTAATGCACTAACTTTAAGTCACTCTGGATAAGACTAAAATGTAAATGTAAATTAGGCTCATAACAAATGTCTGACTATGCTGTGCTCATTGATTTCAGTATAGATTCAATGGTTGTAAAGATGGGGAGAAGTCTGTCCATAATAAAAAGATGCTCTGCTTTTATGACGCTGCACTCCAAAAAGCAAGTCCTGCAGGCTCTAGTTTAGTCTTATCTTGATCATTGTCCAGTCGTGTGGTCAAGTGCTCCAAGGAAAGACCTAGTTAAGCTGCAGCTGGCCCAGAACAGAGCGATATGTCTTGCTCTTCATTGTAATCAGAGGGCTAATATAAATACAATGCACACCAATTCTCTCTTGGATAAGAGTTGAGGAGAGACTGACTGATCACTTTATTTTTAATAGAAACATTGTTTTGAAAATTCCAAATATGTTTGCATAGTCAACTTAACCCCTTGATATTATTGTTGGATCTAATTTTAAAAGCTAACATTTCGATGGCAATAATAAATAGATATGCCGATAGTGGACAACCTTAAATGAATTAGGCCCTAATCTATGGATTTCACGACTGTGAATACAGATACGTTAAAACAATGGGCCTCAGGATCTCGGCACGGTATTTTTCTGCATTCAAATTAGCATAGCTATAATGTAATTGTGTTCCTTGTCCGTAGCTTATGCCAGCCCATACCATAACCCCACCGCCACAATGTGGCACCTGTTCACAACGTTAACTTCAGCAAACCGCTCGCCCACACAACCCCATACAAGTGGTCTGAGGTTGTGAGGCCGGTTTGACCGGTTTGAATTCTCTAAAATGACATTGAAGGTGGCTTATGGTAGAGAAATGAACATTCAATTCTCTGGCAACAGCTCTGGTAGACATTCCTGCAGTCAGCATGCCAATGGCACGCTCTCTCAAAACTTGAGGCATCTGTGGCATTGTGTTTGACAAAACTGCACATTTTTGAGTGGCCTTTTATTGTCCCCAGCACTTGTGTAATGATCATGCTGTTGAATCAGATTCTAACCTCATAAGGATCAATTTTCACCTAAAATGACATACCCTAATCTAACTGCCTGTAGCTCAGGACCTGAAGCAAGGATATGCATATGCTTGATACCATTTGAAAGGAAACCCTTTGAAGTTCGTGGAAATGTGAAATCATTGTAGGGAAATATAACACATTAGCTCTTGTAAAAGGTAATACAAAACAAAAAAAACATGCATTTTCTATAGTTTTTTAAATCATCTTTGAAATGCAAGAGAAAGGCCAGTTTAGGTGCAATTTAGATTTTGGCCACTAGATGGCAGCAGTGTGTGTGCAAAGTTTCAGATTCATCCAGTGAAGCATTGCAATACTGGACAATATTTTGTATCAAGTATGCCCAAATGTGCCAAATTGGTGAATTGATACATTTTTAGGTACATAACTATAGAGAACATACAAAAATTATATGGTATTCCAAATTTAAGTTTATACACTCCCAGGAATGTCATACATGATGGATCATTAGCTTATACACTAACTTTCACACATCTAGATGGCCGGGCAGGGTGGGTGTGGAGCCAGAGACAGCAGGGTGTCAAACTGTAGAACCCAGTTTCTACATTTGAATATAAAAATTGATTTTATCAAACAAAATTATTCAAGGTTTTAATATGCTACACCTGTCAAGTGGATGGATTATCTTGGCAAAAGAGAAATGCTCACTAACAGGGATGGAAACACATTTGAGCACAACCTCTGGGAGAAATAAGCTTTTTGTGTGTATGGAACATTTCTGGGATTTTTATATTTTAGTTCATGAAATATGGGACTAACACTTTACATGTTGTGTTTACATTTTTGTTCAGTGTACTTTGTGAAAATTATCATATGTAAATCTGAAATGTCATAGACTACAAATTGCAAGAGGGCATTTCCATCTAATGCCCCGTTTCCACTGGCATTTAAAATTAGGCCCAAATTCGAGCTGGCTCAAATTGAATTCTCAAATTAAAACTGGGTCGAGGGAAACCCGGGTCATAACTGGTGACAGCTCGAATATAAATCAGGCTGGTGATGCCCTTTCTATGCAACCCCCAAGCTGATCACTGCTGGATGCTGACACAACGTTTAGCTAGCTCATCTGGGCTTGTTGCTGTTAGCTAGCACATGGACAAGCAGTACTGCAGTAGTCAGATGTGACATGGATTACCAACATAGCTGGATCCTTCATTCATTTTTGCAACACAAACGTTGAGAACAGTCAGCCCTCAAATGTTAGCTACCTAACATTAGCTAGCAAATCAGAGTTGAAACTAGCTAGCTAGCGTGAGCTACCAGGAATTTTAGCTGGCCAGGTTGATTTGAAAGCTAACTAGCTAGCTACATCATATCAAACCTGTTAACTGGTTTGCTTGGTTAGCTAGCTAGCTAAAAGCCAATGCCATGGCAAGCAAGGAATTAAGCTAGCTAGCCTGTTATGCTAGTGACAACGCTAACCGTTTAGCTAACTAGCTAACGTCAGCAAGCTAAATACATGGCTCTGAGTCTGACTGACACGAGTATGGGGTAACGTTAGTTACATTATGGTGAGGGTGAATTCAGTTCTTCAACATCTTGCTAGCTAGCAACATTAGCAAAGCCAGCTGCAGTCACATATTGACTACCTAGCAACATGACATCATTTCTAATTTCTGGAGGCAGTGAAAACGCAATTTGAGCTAGCCCACCAAGGCCAGCCTAACATGGGTTGACTTCAAAGTGCCAATGGAAACGGGGCATAACATGACCCATAGCACCAACGTGAAGTTCATTGGAGCATGTCAAATAGGGTTCCAAACTAAAGTTAAAAGTCTATATTTTTGAGATATTAAGGGATATAGTCATTTTTCAACCATTTTCCCTGCTGGAAATACCAGCTTGCCATGGTAGCTAGTAACTGGTAGCTGGTTGATCAGTTAAAACAGCTAGACCATCTACCAGCTTGAACTGGTGACCGTCTAAAACACCTAGAAGTGGTTGACCAGTTAAAATCAGACAGACCATCTACCGGCTTTAGCTCATTTACCTGATCTGTGTCAGCTTTAGCTGGTTTGACTACCCAGTACCAGCTTCAGTGCAAAACTAAGTGGTATTCTGGGCCAATAGCAGTCAGTCAGAGCGCAACAACCAATGGATGCTTTCCATGTCTACCTGCTCAGTGGATGATGCTGCAGTCATTGTCATGGTGGATGGATTGTAATCCAAGATGGCGTAGCAGTCGGACGTGTGTTTGTCTTGTCTTGTCCCGTGTAAATAGTCCTCGTATTTTTCGTATACATTTCGTATATATTTTAATTTCACTTTCCATCTAGGAACTGAATATACATTCCTACATTCCGCCTCACCCAATGTGGTACGGACCTGCTATTTTTTATACTTTAGAACCGTAACCCCAATCAGAAGCTAGCCAGATAACTAGCTACTAGCTAGTAGTCAGTTAGCCACTGCTGCGGTCTTCACCCTTAACTCGGACACAGCCAGCTTTCAGCCGGGGCCCAATTACCTGCAGTCTGCAAGCGCGATATCAACCCAGAGCATATAGGACTGCTTTTTCTCTACCACATCACCGGATTCCTGACGCAAGCTCTGGACAATACACCGTATCATCACAGCTAGCTAGCTGCAACCGAGTGGCTCTACTGGCTAACACCTCTGTCCCGAAGCAAGCACCAGTTAGCCTTAGCTAGCCTTGAGCTAGGCCCATCTGCCGGCTAGCCGAAGAGGTCTACCAGCGAATTCTTGGGATACAATACCTCTTTTGCCAATTGGACTGGACCTTTTTTTGCCGACACAGAGCCCTGCCAATCCATCACAACTGGTCTAAATCAGCTACAAGCTAATTTAGCCATTTTTTTGCCGCTGCTAGTAGCTTTTACCTTCTGCACAGACACCAGCCCTGTTATTAGCCTGGATATTACTCACCAATTTACCAGCATCGGACTGTCTCTCGACAACAACGCCGGATTCCTGCCGTAATCCCTGAGCCACTACTTCTGATCCTCACAGCTAGCTTGCAGCTAGCGCAGCTAGCGCCACTGCCACGAAGCTAGCACCAGTTAGCAAAACACAATTCTACAATTCACAACTCTCTTTCGCCATCGCATCCGGCTTGGATTCTCTGTCGACATGACCACGTCTGAGCAGACCCCCTCGCCTGAGCAGACCCCCCCCCGGCTACTAACTTTAAACGCCGCGTGCTAGCTTAGTGGAGGCCTCCCTGCTCCATCTACGGCTGCCCCCTGGACACTATGATCACTTGGCTACATAGCTGATGCCTGCTTGATGTCCATTAATTCACGGTACTCCATTCTGTTATTTGTGTTTTATCTGTCGGCTCTGTGCTTTAACTCAGGATCTGTGTGTAGTTAATCCGACCCTCTCTGCCTAGTCGTCGCCATTTTTACCTGTTGTTGCTGTGTTAGACTAAGACCCTGTTATTGCTGCTGTTATCTTACCTGTTTTTTTTAGCTAGCTCTCCCAATCAAGACCTGCAATCACTTTATGCCTTATTGTATGTCTCTCTCAAATATCAATATGCCTTGCATACTGTTGTTCGGCTAGTTATCATTATCATTGTTTTGGTTGCAATGGACCCCGTAGTTCCACTCTCCGTACCTCTGATACCTCCTTTGTCCCACCCCCCACACATGCGGTGACCTCACCCATTGAGACCAGCATGTCCAGAGATACAACCTCTCTTATCATCACCCAGTGCCTGGGCTTGCCTCCGCTGTACCCGTGCCCCACCATACCCCTGTCTGCACATTATGCCCAGAATCTATTCTACCACGCCCATAAATCTGCTCCTTTTATTCTTTGTCCCAACGCTCTAGGCGACCAGTTTTGATAGCCTTTAGCCGCACCCTCATCCTACTACTCCTCTGTTCTCGGGTGATGTGGAGGTAAACCCAGGCCCTGCATGTCCCCAGTCACCCTCATTTGTTGACTTCTGTGATCGAAAAAGCCTTGGCCTCATGCATGTCAACATCAGAAGCCTCTCCCTAAGTTTGCCTTACTCACCGCTTTAGCACACTCTGCCAACCCTGATGTCCTTGCCGTGTCCGAATCCTGGCTTAGGAAGGCCACCAAAAATTCTGGGATTTCCATACCCAACTATAACACTTCCGTCAAGATAGAACTGCCAAGGGGGAGGAGTTGCAATCTACTGCAGAGATAGCCTGCAAAGTTCTTGTCATACTTTCAGGTCTATGCCCAAACAGTTCGAACTTCTAATTTTAAAATTAATCTCTCCAGAAATAAGTCTCTCACTGTTGCCGCCTGCACCGACCCCCCTCAGCTCCCAGCTGTGCCCTGGACACCATCTGTGAATTGATCGCTCCCCATCTAGCTTCAAGAGTTTGTTCTGTTAGGTGACCTAAACTGGGATATGCTTAACACCCCGGCAGTCCTACAATCCAAGCTTGATGCCCTCAATCTCACACAATCATCAAGGAACCCACCAGGTACAACCCTAAATCCGTAAACATGGGCACCCTACTGAACATTATCCTGACCAACCTGCCCTCCAAATACACTCTGCTGTCTTCAATCAAGATCTCAGCGATCACTGCCTCATTGCCTGTATCCGCGCACGGGTCCGCGGTCAAACAACCACCCCTCATCACTGTCAAACGCTCCCCTAAAACACTTCTGCGAGCAGGCCTTTCTAATCGACCTGGCCCGGGTACCCTGGAAGGATATTGACCTCATCCCGTCAGTTGAGGATGCCTGGTCATTCTTTAAAAGTTACTTCCTCACAATATAGCAAGCATGCTCCGTTCAAAAATGCAGAACCAAGACAAATATAGCCCTTGGTTCACTCCGACCTGACTGCCCTCGACCAGCCACAAAACATCCTGTGGCGAACTGCAATAGCATCGAAGAGCCCCCGCGATATGCAACTGTTCAGGGAAGTCAGGAACCAATACACGCAGTCAGTCAGGAAAGCAAAGGCCAGCTTTTTCAAGCAGAAATTTGCATCCTGTAGCTCTAACTCAAAAAAGTTCTGGGATACTGTAAAGTCCATGGAAAACAAGAGCACCTCCTCCCAGCTGCCCACTGCACTGAGGCTAGGTAACACGGTCACCACTGTAAGTCCGTGATAATCGAAAACTTCACAAAACATTTCTCAATGGCTGGCCATGCCTTCCTCCTGGCGACTCCAACCTTGGCCAACAGCCCCGCCCCCCCGCTGCTACTCGCCCAAGCCTCCCCAGCTTCTCCTTTACCCATATCCAGATAGCAGATGTTCTGAAAGAGCTGGAAACCTGGACCCATACAAATCAGCTGGGCTTGACAATCTGGACCCCCTATTTCTGAAACTGTCCGCCGCCATTGTCGCACCCCCTATTACCAGCCTGTTCAACCTCTCCTTCGTATCATCTGAGATCCCCAAGGATTGGAAAGCTGCCGCGGTCATCCCCTCTTCAAAGGGGAAGACACCCTGGACCCAAACTGTTACAGACCTATATCCATCCTGCCCTGCCTATCTAAGGTCTTCGAAGCCAAGTCAACAAACAGATCACTGACCATCTCGAATCCCACGTACCTTCTCCGCTGTGCAATCCGGTTTCCGAGCCGGTCACGGGTGCACCTCAGCCACGCTCAAGGTACTAAACGATATCATAACCGCCATCGATAAAAGACATTACTGTGCAGCCGTCTTCATCGACCTGGCCAAGGCTTTCGACTCTGTCAATCACCATTCTTATCGGCAGACT
Organism: Salvelinus sp. IW2-2015; assembly: GCF_002910315.2. Classification (NCBI taxonomy): domain Eukaryota; kingdom Metazoa; phylum Chordata; class Actinopteri; order Salmoniformes; family Salmonidae; genus Salvelinus; species Salvelinus sp. IW2-2015. The sequence continues at coordinate 1,475,184 of NC_036875.1, read as the reverse complement.
CAGTAGCCTCGGTTTTTCTAATGACTGCCTTGCCTGGTTCACCAACTACTTTGCAGACAGAGTTCAGTGTGTCAAATCGGAGGGCATGTTGTCCGGTCCTCTGGCAGTCTCTATGGGGGTACCACAGGGTTCAATTCTCGGCCGACTCTTTTCTCTGTATACATCAATGATGTTGCTCTTGCTGCGGGCGATTCCCTGATCCACTCTACGCAGACGACACCATTCTATATACTTCCGGCCCTTCCTTGGACACTGTGCTATCTAACCTCCAAACGAGCTTCAATGCCATACAACACTCCTTCCGTGGCCTCCAACTGCTCTTAACGCTAGTAAAACCAAATGCATGCTTTTCAACCGTTCGCTGCCTGCACCCGCACGCCCGACTAGCATCACACCCCTGGACGGTTCCGACCTAGAATATGTGGACATCTATAAGTACCTAGGTGTCTGGCTAGACTGCAAACTCTCCTTCCAGACTCATATCAAACATCTCAATCCAAAATCAAATCAAGAATCGGCTTTCTATTCCGCAACAAAGCCTCCTTCACTCACGCCGCCAAACTTACCCTAGTAAAACTGACTATCCTACCGATCCTCGACTTCGGCGATGTCATCTACAAAATAGCTTCCAACACTCTACTCAGCAAACTGGATGCAGTTTTATCACAGTGCCATTCGTTTTGTTACTAAAGCACCTTATACGACCCACCACTGCGACCTGTATGCCCTAGTCGGCTGGCCCTCGCTACATGTTCGTCGTCAGACCCAGTGGCTCCAGGTCATCTACAAGGCTATGCTAGGTAAAGTGCCGCCTTATCTCAGTTCACTGGTCACGATGGCTACACCCACCGCAGCACGCGCTCCAGCAGGTGTATCTCACTGATCATCCCTAAAGCTAAAACCTCATTTGGACGCCTTTCCTTCCAGTTCTCTGCTGCCTGCGACTGGAACGAATTGCAAAAATCTCTGAAGTTGGAGACTTTTATCTCCCTCAACAACTTTAAAAATCTGCTATCCGAGCAGCTAACCGATCGCTGCAGCTGTACATAGTCCATCTGTAAACTACCCACCCAATTTACCTACCTCACCCCCCATACTGCTTTTATTTATTTACTTTTCTGCTCTTTTGCACCACAGTATCTCTTCTTGCACAATATTGTGATTCACTCTGATGATTTATCAACTCCCGTGGTTTAATCTGTAAATGTAATTATTCGATTTATTGCCTACCTCATGCCTTTTGCACACATTGTATATAGATTCTCTTTTTTTCTACCATGTTATTGACTTGTTTATTGTTTACTCCATGTGTAACTCTGTGTTGTCTGTTCACACTGCTATGCTTTATCTTGGCCAGGTCGCAGTTGCAAATGAGAACTTGTTCTCAACTAGCCTACCTGGTTAAATAAAGGTGAAATAAAAAAATAATTACAAAAAATAAAAATGGTGTGTAACCATTGGTCGCTGCAAACATTTTGCACATTTACTGAAAATGAAGTACAGAAATAAGTTTTCACACCCCTTAGTCAATGCAGGTTAGAATCACCTTTGGCAGTGATTACAGTTGTGTCTTTCTGGGTAAGTCTAAGAGTTTTACACACCTAAATTGTACAATATTTGCACATCATTCTTTTCAAAATTCTTCAAGCTTTGTCAAGTTGGTTGTTGATCATTGCTAGACAGGCATTTGCATGTCTTGCCATAGAATTTCAAGCATATTTAAGTCAAAACTGTAACTAGGCCACTCAGGAACATTCAATGTTGTCTTGGTAAGCAACTCCAGTGTAGATTTGCCTTGTGTTTTAGGCTATTGTCCTGCTGAAAGGTGAATTTGTCCCCCAGTGTCTGTTGGAAGCAGACTGATCTGGAGGAGAAAGAAATGCACACCTGTTTAGGCGAGTCGCTGGCTAGCGGAGTAGAGCACTTGAAAAAGGAAAAGGAGCACTGCACACTCCAGAAACTCAGATGCAATAATTTAATAACCTCATAACCAGCGTTTCGACAGACAAGCTGTCTTAATCAGGGTATAAATGACAAACACTGCGGGTCACTAGTTTATAGTGTCAAAGGACACACAGGTGTCTGTAATCATGGCCGGGTGTGACTTGATATCATTGGTTAATTTACAGACATAAATAGAACATATAAAAAACATGAATGATAGCATAAGATCATAGATACAATTTGGTCACATAGGCCTACAAACATTTGTAATGAATAGCAAAAATCACAATAATCACAAGAATGGCTTCAGATCAACGATCAAAGACTACGTTGAGACCAAATGGAGCAAGGGTCTTGAAATTAAAGATCAATCAGCCTCTCGTTTTAACAATAAATTGTCGAGGTCACCCCCTCTCCTAGGGAGAGTGCCGTGTTCGATGCCGATATAACGTAGGGACGAAAGGGTGGTTCGCATCCAAAAAGTGGGACGCAACTGGGTACGTTGAGTTTTTGCACCTACTGTAATGTTGCTACGATGCTCCGAGATTCGTGCTTTTAATTCGAGTTTCATTTTACCCACAATTTTTACCACGAGGACAAGATATAAGATAAATAACTGCCTTAGTGGAGCATGTGATAACACCTTTGATTGGGATCTGTTTCCCTGTTTGGGGATGTTTGAAGGATATACATTTGTAAGTGCCACTGCATTGAGCACAGCCATTACACTTGTAGTTTCCATCTGGGAGAGGTGCAAATAGATGTGCAGGGGTATTTTGGGTTGGTAAATTAGAGTTTACCAATTGATCTCTGAGATTTCTGCCCCGCGAGAATACGACCAAGGGAGGGTCCAAAAACACATTTACGATACTGTCATCGGATCTTAGGATGTGCCAATGTTTGTGAATGATTCCTTTAATTTGTTCAGAGAACTTCGAGTAACGGGTAGTAAGAGCGCAAGAATGCTTATTTTTGCCAGACTGTCCTGAAAGAGATTTATGTCTCGATTTCTGGCAGTATTAATCTGACCGTTTTTGTACCCCCTCTCCTTGAATTTCTTTGCGTCTCAGCCATATTTCTGTGGAAATCTGATAGTTTTTTTGCAAATTATTTTGATTTGACAGAATTGGCTGTAGGGCAAACAGTTTTTCAAGGGAAATGGGTGACAGCTATCAGTCCTCAACAAAATGTTAATATCAGTAGGTTTCCTGTAAAGATCAGTGTATAGAACGTTATCCTCACACAAAATCAGAAGATCAAGAAACTGATTTGACGTGTGTCAGATTGCATAGTAAATCTCAGGTGCTCAGAATAAGAGTTAAGAAAAGCTTGGAATGTCTGGAGTTGTTTCGCATCACACCTCCATAGAACAAAAATATCATCAATGTACCGTTTCCACATAATAATGTTAGGCAAGAAAACCTTTTTGAGAGGATTGAGAATTGACTGTTTATCTATGTAACCCACATACAAATTAGCATAGTTAGGAGCCATACGGGATCTCATAGCAGTACCCTTTGTCTGAATAAATAGAGCATTTAGAAACATGAAATAGTTGTGTGTGTGTGAGTACAATTTCAAGAAGATTTTCCATGGCTTCAATACCGACCACGTGTGGAATATTTGTGTTTAATGACTCAATGTCAGAAGTAACCAACAGAGTATTCTCAGGGAGAGGATCAAGAGATTCAATAATAGACTTCATACTGCAGGTGTCCTTTACAAAGGAGGGGAGCTGTTCTGCGAGTGGTCTAATAAAAGAGTCAACAAAAGTAGTTAAAGTGGCTGTTACTGCATCAATGCCCGCTACAATAGGGCGCCCTGGAGGTTTTGTAACATTCTTGTGTAATTTCGGCAAAGTATAGAAAGTGGCAATTTTAGGGTGATGACTAGCCAAAAAGTTGTGTTCTTTTTTGGTGATTTGACCAGAACTGAAATACCCATCTAGGACAGTAAAGCTAGTGTTCTGAAATTGGGCTGTGGGGTCACTTCTGAGTTTCTTGTAAAAGGTGTTGTCAAGCAGTTGTCTATGACACTCATTTACATAAACTGTCCTATCCATGAGTACATCCGACCCACCCTTATCAGCAGGGCGGGTAAGCATGTTTTTCATCCTTACGTAAATTATGGAAAGATATGTACTCATGTTCGTTCTTAAGGAGATTACCAACATCTTTTTCAATGAGTCTGCAAAACGTCTCAGAGTGATTTCGATTGTTTGGAGGTACAAAATAACTCTTACTTCTAAAAGGAGTCTGAATATGTGTAGGTGAGCAGCCTGAACCAGGTTTTCCTCTAGCATTTTGCCTGTGCTTAGCTCTATTCCATTACTTTTATTTTTAAAAACTCCCTAGTCCTTGCCGATGACAAGCATACCCATAACATGATGCAACCACCATGCTTGAATATATGAATAGTGGTACTCATGTTGGCTTTTCCCCAAACATAACACTTTGTAATCAGTACATGAAGTTTAATTCTTTGCCCAATTTATTTGCAGTTTTACTTTAGTTCCTTATTGCAAACAGGATGCATGTAAACGGCGGGGTGTGAATGGCGCCGGAAGGGATGGCTGCCATTTTACGGGCTCCTAACCGATTGTGCTATTTTGTGTTTTTTTCGCATTGTTTGTAACTTATTTTGAACATAATGTTGATGCGACCGTCGCTTATGACCGAAAATAACTTCTGGATTCAGAACAGCGATTACTCACCTCGAACTGGTCAAAGATTTTTTTCTTTAATGACTCTGATGCAAAGGATAATGTTGCTCCTGACATGGCCCAAATCCCTGTAATTCGCATGAAGATAAGGAGATACAGGGGGCGCAGATCAGGGTGCCTTGTGAGAATTTGTCGGCGAGTGGGTAAACCGCTTCTACCATATGTTCTATTGGCCAATGTGCAATCACTGGAAAATAAACTGGATTAGCTCCGTTCGAGACTATCCTACCAACTGGACATTAAAAACTGTAACATCTTATGTTTCACTGAGTCGTGGCTGAACGATGACACGAATAATATACAGTTGGCTGGATTTTCCGTGCATCGGTAAGACAGAACAGTGTGTGTCTATTTGTCAATAACAGCTGGTGTGCGATGTCTAATATTAAGGTAGTCTCGAGGTATTGCTCACCTGAGGTATAGTACCTCATGATAAGCTGTAGACCACACTATCTACCAAGAGTTTTCATCTATATTTTTCGTAGGCGTCTGTTTACCTCCACAAACCATAAGCAAACAAGAAAATAATCATCCAGAAGCGGCACTCCTAGTGGCCGGGGACTTTAATGCAGGCAAATTATACATCTTTACTCAACACACAGAGACGCGTACAAATCTCTCCCTCGCCCTCCATTTGGCAAATTTGACCATCATTCTATCCTCCTGATTCCTGCTTACAAACAAAAACTAAAGCAGGAAGTACCAGTGACTCGCTCTATATGGAAGAAGTCAGATGATGCGGATGCTACGCTACAGGACTGTTTTGCTATCACACAATGGAATATGTTCCGGGATTGGGTAATGGCAAACAAGCTGCATCAACCATAAACTAAAGGCTGTGGCTGTGGTGTTCCATAAACATTATCAGCCGCCCTTATAAGACCTCCCCAAATCTATTCATCCCCACCCAGCCTTCTCAATCTGCTTTCCATTTTTTTGTTAAGGTCCATCATTTTCCATTTTTCCCCGATTTTTAGCTCCAGGTTTGGAAACAATAAGCAAGCCGGGGGGTGGAGATGTTTTTAATGTGGGGCAGGCTTTTCCCTCCAGGCTCCTGGTGCTGAGGGTTGCTGAACCCCAGATGGACACGATTAATTATTTCACAAACATGAAATCTCTCTGTTTGTTGAATTGTTTCCCCAATGGTTCAGTCGGATGAAAACCCCCTCTCCAATATGGACCTGTAAAACAATCATAGGTTTAAACTACTTCAGTGAACATCATTTCATCAAGGACTTCATCAGGAGTATATTGAATCGAGAAGAAACTACTGTCACCCCTATTATTCAACAGGCAAACCAACATTAACTGAACATTGTGCACCGGACAAGTATTTGTGTACCCCTGTCCTTAGCTTCAGATAATCCTATCCTGGACACACCTTTAGAATGCCAACACAGAATAGCCCTCCCCTTCCTCTCCTAGACTCACCTGTACTGTATGCCAAGTAACCCTGCCATCCTCTCCAACACTGTTTGCCAAGCGTGTAAAAAAGCAGTCAACATTCACTCAAGTATCAAGTGGTTAATTTTACATCTAAGATTAATAACCATAACAATCAGACTTTAGAAATATTTTTGTAAACAATAGAATACCTATAATAGAATACCTTTTCAGCCAGGTGGTCTCCTCCGGGTGGGGCCAGGTGGTCTCTTCTGGGTGTGGCAAGGGGCTAAGAGCTACTATTGATAGAGAAGTAACAGTGAAGTTATTTTTACTGAACGGAAATATAAATACAACATGTAAAGTGCCATGTTTCATGAGCTGAAATAAAAGATCCCAGCAATTTTCCATATTAACAAAAAACTTATTTAGATCAAATTGTATGTACAAATGTGTTTACATCCCTGTTAGTGAGCATTTCTCCATTGCCAAGATAATCCATCCACCTGACAGGTGGGGCATATCAAGAAGCTGATTAAACAGCATGATCCTTACACAGGTAGGTGCACCTTGTGCTGGGAACAATAAAAGGCCACTCTAAAATGTGCAGTCTGGTCACACAACACAAGCCACAGAGTGTGCAATTGGCATGCTGTCTCCAAGAATGTCCACCAGAGCTATTGCCAAATAAATGTTCATTTCTCTACCATAAGCCACCTCCAACATTGTTTTAGAGAATTTGGCAGTACATCCAACCGTCCTCACAGCTGCAGACTAAGTGTAACCACGCCAACCCAGGAACTCCACATCCAGCCTTTTTACCTGCGGGATTATCTGAGACTGGCCACACGGACAGCTGATGAAACTGTGGGTTTGCACAAACTAAGAATTTCTGCACAAACTGTGAGAAGCTCATCTGCATGCTCGTCGTCCTCACCAGGGCAGATGACAGTGTATGGCATTGTGTGGGCGAGCTGTTTGCTGATGTCAACGTTGTGAATAGAGTGCCCCGTGGTGGCGGTGGGATTATGGTATGGGCAGGCATAAGATACTGTATGGAAAACGAACACAATTGCACGTTATCAATGGCAATTTGAATGCACAGAGAGACCTCGAGTCCCATTGTCGTGCCGTTCATCCACCAGCATGATAATGCACAGCCCCATTGATCTGTACACATCTTCCTGGAAGATGAAAATGTCCCAGTTCTTCCATGGACTGCATACTCACCATTGAGCTTGTTTGGGATGCTCTGGATCAATGTGTATGACAGCGTGTTCCAGTTCCCACCAATATCCAGCAACTTTGCACAGCCACAATCAACAGCCTGATCAACTCTATGCGAAGGAGATGTGTTGCGCTGCATCAGGCAAATGGTGGTCACACCAGATACTGATTGGTTTTCTGATCAACACCCTTATCTTTTTTTAAGGTATGTGACCAACAGATGCATATCTGTATTCCCAGACATGTGAAATCCATAGATTAGGGCATAATACATTTATTTCAATTGATGGATTTCCTTATATGAACTGTAACTCTAACGTTTCTTTTTTTGTTCAGTGTAGTATATTTGACATTCATCTTGATGAAAACATTCATGAACACATTTATGTTAAAGTGCATTGTGCAAAAAAATTACGGATGAGTTTAAGTTTGGCGATCAGGCATTCCTGTAGGTCCACGTTGAGTTCTCTGTAATTTGCCACCTCTGCCTCCATTGTCTTACATCTGTCTGTGGTCTCATTCAACTTCTTGGTCAGCGTCTTTATTCTTTTTAAACTGTCACTGAGTTGTATTTTTGACACCACCTCGTCATCTCTTCCATCAGTGGTGCTCTCTGTCTGCCCTGTACTCATTGGGTGGCTCCTTTTAAATGAAGTGCCTGACACACTTCCAGTATGCTCATCAAGTTTGCCTGCTTGGCTTCTGCAGCACAAGACTTCTGAGTGGCCTATAACCAAGAATGGCATGTAGCACAGCATTCACTGGTTGTACTTTAACCAAAGTATATATTCAGAAAGTGTTAGCGTATCACATAACGGAATTTGTGTGCATTTACCTATAAAATGAACACCTGCAGTAGTGGATGTGTTGGAGCCAAAATTATTTCATTACCCCTCTTTACGGTCTTTGTAAATGCCTGTTGGTATTGGTCCCATAACTCTCACAACTCTTTCTAGGGTGTTCTGACTTGCCCATGTGAGGGAGCCAAACCACTAAATGTTAAGACAGGCTCAATAAAACATCTGTATTCGTAGTTTGCTATAGCCTAAGTTATGAATGATTGAATAACTGGTCTATGATAATGTAAATATGTGACTTGCTCCACCATAATGATGATCATTATCAGTCGCATAGACCCAGACGTATCTACATTTTGAGCTTTATTGTTGACAAGAGGAGATTCTAACTTTTGCACAGATTTGAACTCTTGAACGCAGCAGAGTTAGTTAATAGAAAATCAACCCTGATATTTGTTAGCTAGCTAGTTTTCAGCACAGTGCCATTTGCATTCTGCAGGTTGCAACTGCAAGACATGTCTGTTATTTGGCATAACTTGTAGCTTACTTGCAAGCTACTATTTATACTAGCTAGCTAATTAACGTTAGCTGATAAATAATCCCGACAATTGATTTAGCTATCTAAAATGAAAGACAAGGTCACATACATCACAGGTTAGCTATCTAGCAAATGTTAATCACTTGCTCCATTCACACTCATAAATATTTCTGGCTCCTAGCTGGCTTTTAGTTGCTAGCTTATATTTTCAGTGATGATCGATAGCTAATGCTAGCTAGCTATTTAGCATGAAAGTTACTCACCTTTCATGAATATGATTTGTCCTTTGTAGTAATTGTCATGTCCAAATGGCATCAGGTAGAGCTGGCAAGGATCGAAGTCTTCTACATATTTAGGGTTAAAAGATTTAATATTGCATATTTCTATGGTGGTCTTGAAACTTTCTTCATAAGAATTGGCATAAGCATACGAGGCTAGCTAGCAAAATAATCAAATAGATACTTTATTTGAGGACTTTAGTCTATAGTGAAGTGACAGTTGTGGGCAACAAGCAGTACGCTAAGTGCACTGCTCCAAATGTCAAAGCGCATGAAGGAATATTTGAATTCCAAAAAGTGTGCACATAACCTCTACAACCATCTGGAAGTTTCGCGAGACTACATTTTCTTTGATAGCGCAGAGGCTAGCGCCCCACATTCTGCCAGAAAATGTATTTTAATTTTATAAGAGACTGTGTTCACACCCGGGTGGGACCCCCACGACCCGGGTATGACACCCACGAAAGGAGGAGTCATCACATCAGACCACTTTGGATAAAAAAATACCTAGCTTCTTTATTTTCGGCCTGGCATCAATGGAGGTAAGTTGCCTTCCACTCTGTCTTCTGTGTCTTCTTTTATCTGTTTAGTTCTGTACGCAACCACAACTAAGAGGATATAGGAGGCTAAATGTTTATTAGTATAACTTGGACAATGTTTTTTGTATTTTTTTACTGAACTAAAAGCGATTGTGCACGCCACATAAGATAACATTAGACAAAATGACGCCTTTTAAAGTCAATGTTGAGCATTGCTATTATTAGCCGGTTAGCTAGCTTAGCATTAACATATGTCTTTAAAGAGATATGGTTAACTTTGTTTAAACTTGAACCAGATCTGAGGTTATTGTGGAAGTATATTTTAAATACAAAAGAATCAGAATGTATAGAAAAACATTTTAATACGGATGTATCACAGTATTTAAAGAAGTAGTCACCAAACTTTTCTGGGTCGAGATCACTTTGAGTCAAATTGCAAGCTGAGATCTAACCTACTGCTCTGAATGGCGACACGTGCATGAAGATGGAATTCAGATATGACGTCATTGTTTAAGCACTATCCAAAATAGTTTTTAAACTACAGCGCACAACATGATTCAATGGGACTGTAAATCAGCAACAATCGACTTTCAGTTTTTCAAATTGCCGGCGTCTTTGAGCTAAAATTGTGATAACGTATACTGTGATAATGCCGAAACATAAAAAGAGTAACGATGTACAATACGGCAAACTTAGCAAATATGGAATTTGTGGTAAGTGCATGAGGCCCAACATCTTTATGCACACCCGCTATTGTTTTTGAACATTACTAAAATGTAAGCCTATGCAAAATTCAACTGTTAAACTGTTCTGTAGCAATACATTATCACTGCATATTGGCAATGCTTGAATTGCCCTGTCAATGTTTTTCTTCTCAGACGATTTTAAAATGATATTTCTAAACTTTAGGTAGCCTACAGTGCCTTCAGAAAGTATTCATACCCCTTGACGTATTCCACATTTTGTTGTGTTACAGCCTGAATTCAAAATGGATTAAATACATTTTTCTATCTCACCCATCTACACACAATACCCCATAATGACAAAGTGAAAACATGTTTTAGAAATTTTGGCAAATGAAATACAGAAATATCTCATATACATAAGTATTCACACCCGAGTCAATACTTCGTAGAAGCACCTTTGGCGGTGATTACAGCTTTGAGTCATCTTGGGTATGTCTGTATCAGTTTGGCACATCTGGTTTTGGGTATTTTCTCCCATTCTTCCTTGCAGAACTTTTTTAAAGTTCTTAAATTAGATGGGGAGCAGCGGTGAACAGCAATCTTCAACGGATTCAAGTCTGGGCTTTGGCTGGGCCACTCAAGGACTTTCACATTCTTGTTCTGAAGCCATTCCAGCGTTTCTTTGGCTGTATGCTTGGGGTCACCTCAGTCTAAGGTTCTTTGCACTATGAAGCAGATTCTCACCAACGATTTGCCTGTATTTGACTCCATTCATTGTTCTCTCTATGCTTACCAGTCTCCCAGTCCCTGCCGTTGAAAAGCATCTTCATAGCATGATTCTGCCACCACCATGCCTCACAGTAGGGGTGATGAGCTGTGCCTGGTTTTCTTCAGACATGCAGCCGGATTGTGACCGGGAGACCCATGAGGTGGCGCACAATTGGCCCAGCGTCGTCCGGGGTTAGGGAGGGTTTGGCCGCCTGGGATGTCCTTGTCCCATCGCGGTCTAGTGACTCCTGTGGCGGCCCGGGCACATGCATGCTGACACGTCGCTAGTTGGTCGCCTGTTGTACAGGGTTTTTCATAGGACACATTGGAGCGGCTGGCACAAAATTGGGGAGAGAAAAATAAAATGACAACAAAAACTTATTATTATTATTATTTTTTTTATCTGGCCAAATAGTTATATTTTTTTCTCATCAGACCATAAAATATTTTGCCTTATGCTCTGTCTTTCACGTGGCTTTTTGAAAACTCCAGGTGCACTGCCATGTGCCTTTTTCTCAGGAGTGGCTTCCATCTGGCCACTCTCCCATGAAGCCCAGATTGGTGAAGTGCTGTAGAGACAGTTGTCCTTCTGGCAGGTTCTCCCATCTCAGCCAAGGAACTCTGTAGTTCTGGTCATTGGGTTCTTGGTCACCTCCCCGACCAAGGTCCTGTTGCTCAGTTTGCTCATTCGGCCAGCTCTAAGCAGTCTGGGTAGTTCCATATTTTTTTCTATTTCCAAATGATGGAGAACAATGTGCTCTAGGAATCTTTCAACACTCTAGATATTGTTCTATACCCTTGCCCAGATATACTATATGCCTCATCACAATTCTATCTCAGAGATCTACGGACAGTTCCTTGGACTTCATGGTATATTTTCTGCTCTGGCATGCACTGTCAATTGTGGGACCATATATAGAAAGATATTTCTTTCTAAATCATATCCAAACAATTTTAATAAAGATGTAATTTATTTGCACCAAAGAAAATAAGTGATAAACAACAATACAGATTTTAAAAAATATATTAAACGGTGTGGTTGGAAGCCCAAAGGCTTATATAAAAACCACAACACAAAAAACAATATATAAAAACGTTTTTTACAATATAACAAAATCCACTAATCAAAAATGTACAAATGAACCGTACAGCAATCACCAAACAAAAACAGTATGTTTTCTTTGAATGTGTGTGAGAGTTGGGCTATATGGAGGAGATTACCGAGTAGTTTGGTTCAACAGGCTGACCCCCAGTCTTCGCTTGAAGTTATTGAGGGATGAGGTTTTGGTAATGTGAAGATTAGCATTCCAGAGTATGGAACATCTGTATCTGATATAAAATTGACTACGTGAGATGGGGAGGGTGAAGATTATCGCAGTATCTTTGCAGTGGTATATACACTACCGGTCAAACGTTTTTAGAACCTACTCATTCAAGGGTTTTTCTTTATTTTACTATTTCCTACATTGTAATATATCAGTGAAGACATCAAAACTGTGAAATAAGACATATGAAATCATGTAGTAAGTGTTAAACAAATCAAAAAATATATTTTATATATTTGAGAATCTTCAAATTTCCACTCTTTGCCTTTGACAGCTTTGCACACTCTTGGCATTCCCTCAACCAGCTTCATGAAGTAGTCACCTGGAATACATTTCAGTTAACAGGTGTGCCTTAAGTTCATTTGTGGAATTTCTTAACTATTTAATGTGTTTGAGCCAATCAGTTGTGCTGTGACAAGGTAGGGGGTATCCAGAAAATAGCCCTATTTGGTAAAATATCAAGTCCATATTATGGCAAGAACAGCTCAAATAAGCAAAGGTGAAACGACAGTTCATTATTAATTTAAGACCATGAAGGTCAGTCAATACGGAACATTTCAAGAACTTAGTTTTTGCGACTGCACTTGAGGAAACAATCAAGTGCTATGATGAAACTGGCTCTCATGACTGCTACAGGAATGGAAGACCCGTAGTTACCAGCCTCAGAAATTGCATCCCAAATAAATGCTTCAGAGTTCAAGTAACAGACACATCTCAACATCAACTGTTCAGAGGATACTGTCTGAATCAGGCCTTCATGGTTGAAATTGCTGCAAATAAAAAAAGACACCTGCTTGTGCCAAGAAACATGAGCAATGAACATTAGACCGGTGGAAATTTGTCCTTTGGTCTGGAGTCCAAATTGGAGATTTTTGGTTCCAACCGCCATATCTTTGTGAGACGCAGTGTGGGTGAACGGATGATCTGCGCATGTGTATTTCCCACCGTAAAGCATGGAGGAGGAGGAGGTGTTATGGTGTGCGGGCGCTTTGCTGGTGACACTGTCTGTAATTTATTTAGAATTCAAGGCACTCTTAACCAGCTTGGCTACCACGGCATTCTGCAGCAATACGCCATCCCATCTGGTTTGGGCTTAGTAGGATTATCATGTGTTTTTCAACAGGACAATGACCCAACACACCTTCAGGCTGTGTAAGGGCTATTTTACCAAGGAGAGTGATGGCCTGCTGCATCAGATGACCTGGCCTCCATAATCACCCGACCTCAACCCAATTGAGATGGTTTGGATGAGTTGAACTGCAGAGTGAAGGAAAAGCAGCAAACAAGTGCTCAGCATATGTGGGAACTCCTTCAAGAGGGTTGGAAAAGCATTCCAGGTGAAGCTATTTGAGCGAATGCCAAGAGTGCGCAAAGCTTTCATCAAGGCAAATGTTGGCAATTTTAAGAATCTCAAATATATTTTGAATTGTTCAACACTTGTTTGGTTACTACATGATTCCATATGGGTTATTTCATAGTTTTGATGTCTTCACTATTATTCTACAATGTAGAAAATCCCTTGAATGAGTAGGTGTTCTAGAACTTTGGACCGGTAGTGTAGATGGATCTCAGAATTAACCTGGAAGAATCCATTGAAGGGTTTAAGCACGTTACCACTCGCAAAGCTGCCAGCCCAGATGGCATCCCAATCCGCATCCTCAGAGCATGTGCCCAGCTGGCTGGAGTGTTTATGGAAATATTCAATCTCTCCCTATCCCAGTCTGTTGTCCCCACTTGCTTGAAGATGTCCACCATTGTTCCTGTACCGAAGAAAGTGAAGGTAACTGAACTAAATGACTATCACTTGTATCACTCACTTCTGTCATAATGATATGCTTTGAGAGGCTAGTTAAGGATCATATCAACTCCACCTTAACCGACAACCTAGACCCACTACAATTTGCATACCGCCCCAACAGATCCACAAATGATGCAATCGCACTGCACACTGCCCTATCCCACCTGGCCAAGTGGAATACCTACATAAGAATGCTGTTCATCGACTACAGCTCAGCCTTCAACACCATAGTGCCCTCCAAGCTCATCACTAAGCTCGGGGCCCTGGGTCTTAACCCTGTCAAGTGCAACTGGGTCTTGGACTTCCTGACGGTCCAACTCCAGATGGTGAAGGTAGGCAACATCACCTCCGCAACGCTGATTCTCAACACGGGGGCCCCACAAGGGTGCTTACTCAGCCCCCTCCTGTACTCCCTGTTCACTCAAGACTGCGTGGCCATGCACGTCTCCAACTCAATTATCAAGTTTCCTGAAAATACAACAGTGCTAAGCCTGATTACCAACAACGACAAGACAGCCTACAGGGAGGATGTGAGGGCACTGGCAGAGTGATTCCAGGAAAATATCCTCTCCCTTAACGTCAACAAAATGAAAGGAGCTGATCGTGGACTTCAGGAGACAGCAGAGAGAGCACGCCGCCATCCACATCGGTGCCGCAGTGGAGAGGGTGAAAAGCTTCAAGTTCCTCGGCATACACATCAATGACAACCTGAAATGGTCCATCCACGCAAACAGTGTGGAGAAGAAGGCGCAACATTACCTCAGCAGGCTGAAGAAATTTGTCTTGGCCCCTAAGATCCTCACAAACTTCTACAGATGTACCATTGAGAGCATCCTGTCGGGCTGTATCACCCACTGGTACGGCAATTGCACCATCCGCATGGCTCTCCAGAAGATGGTGTGGTCAACCCAACGCATCACCAGGGGCATACTGCCTGGCCTACAGGACATCTACAGCACCCAGTGTCACAGGAAGGCCAAGAAGATCATCAATGAACTCAGCCATCCGGGCCCTGGCCTGTTCACTCCTTTACCATCTAGAAAGCAGAGACAGTACAGGTGATTCAAAGCTGGGACCTCCAGGCCATCAGACTGTTAAATAGTCACCACTAGACAGCCCCTGAACTTAGTCACTGTTATTAGCTGGCTACCACC
Source organism: Salvelinus sp. IW2-2015 (assembly GCF_002910315.2). Lineage (NCBI taxonomy): Eukaryota > Metazoa > Chordata > Actinopteri > Salmoniformes > Salmonidae > Salvelinus > Salvelinus sp. IW2-2015. The sequence continues at coordinate 1,460,025 of NC_036875.1, read as the reverse complement.
TGGTACACTATCCTGCCACCCTATGAACGTAGTCATTGAACACAGGTCACTTTAATGATGTATACATACTGCTTTACCCACTTCATACAGTGCCTTCAGAAAGTATTCATACCCCTTGACTTATTCCACATTGTTTGTTACAGCCTGAATTTAAAATGGATTAAATATTTTTTTCTCACCAATCTACACACAATAGCCCATAATGACAAAGTGAAAATGTTTTTAGAAATTTTAGCAAATTTATTTCAAATGAAATACAGACCCTTGAGTCAATACTTTGTAGAAGCACCGTTTGGTGGCGATTACAGCTTTCAGTCTTTTTTGGTACGTCTCTTAGAGTTTTGCACAACTGGATTGTACAATATTTGCACATTATTCTTTTTTTAGATCTTCAAGCTCTGTCAAGTTGATTGTTGATCATTGCTAGACAGCCATTTTCAAGTCTTGCCATAATTACATTTCTTCCTAGGTTTTGGCCTTTCCTAGGTTTTGGCCTTTCTAGGGAGTTTTTCTTAGCCACCGTGCTTCTACACCTGCATTGCTTGCTGTTTGGGGTTTTAGGATGGGTTTCTGTACAGCACTTTGAGATATCAGCTGATGTAAGAAGGGCTATATAAATACATTTGATTTGATTAAATTGGCTTGAAAATCTAAGTCAAAACTGTAACTAGGCCACTCAGGAACATTCAATGACATCTTGGTAAGAAACTCCACTGTAGATTTGGCCTTGTGTTTTAGGTGATTGTCCTGTTAAAAGGTGAATTTGTCTCCCAGTGTCTGTTGGAAAGTAGACTGAAGCAGTTTATGCTCTAGGATTTTGCCTGTGCTTATAGCTGTATTTGTTGTGGCTCCATCTGTCATCAGAGGGCGGCAGAGACCATCCTAGAGACAATTATGACACTTGGGTGTGTTCTATTACTCATTATGATTTTCCCTTTAAAAGATGAGTGTTTTCTGTTTCTCTTTTGCAGAAGCTTGAATTGTTTACCATGTGCATTTGTGTCCTGAGTGAGTTTTCGAGACTTTGTTTGTTGTTTTTTCAAGTGTACGGTGATCCTGCGGCTACCGTGTCTTAGTATACATAAGTATTATGTTTATCCTTAACCACTGATTTATGGTCTCTTCTCTGCACCTGGGTCCAACCTCACCTCACCACGTCACAGTATTCAGTTTCTTTATTTCCTAAAAGTCTCCCTAGTCCTTACCGATTACAAGCATACCCATAACATGATGCAGCCACCACCATGCTTGAAATATTACGTTATACTCAGTGATGTGCTGTGTTGGATTTGACCCAAACATAATGTTTTGTATTCAGGACAGTATTACTTTAGCGCCTTGTTGCAAACAGGATGCATGTTTTGGAATATTTGTATTCTGTACAGGCTTCCTTCTTTTCACTCTGTCAATTAGGTTAGTATTGTGGAGTAACTACAATGTTGATCCTCAGTTATTTTCTCATATCACAACCATTAAACTCTATCTATCTAAAAATAAGTGAAAAAAATAAGGTGGAATCCCTGAGCAGTTTCCTTTCTCTTCGGCAACTGAGTTAGGAAGGAAGCCTGTGTCTTTGTAGTGACTGGGTGTATTGATACACCATCCGCAGCCTAATTAATAACTTCACCATGCTTAAAGGGATATTCAGCAACTTTTTTTTTTTTTTTACACATCTACCTATCGGTGTCCTTCTTTGCAAGGAATTGAAAAACCTCCCTGGTCTTTGTGGTTAAATCTGTGCTGGAAATTCACTGATCGATTGAGGGATATTACAGATATTCGTATGTGTGGGGTACAGAGATGGGGTAATCATGTTATACACTTATTGAACACAGAATGAGTCCACACAACTTATTATGCAATTTGTTAAGCACATTTCTCCTCCTGAACTTATTTAGTCTTGCCATAACAAATGTGAATACTTATTGACTCAAGACATTGACGAAATACATTTTGTATTAATTTCAACAACAACAAAAAATTATCTTCTTTGACATTATGGAGTAGTGTGTCACTAACACAACATCACAATTTAATAAATGTTATATTTAGGCTTTAGGCTGTAATATAACAAAATGTGGAAAATTAAAGGGGTGTGAATACTTTCTGAAGGCACTGTACATACTGTATACTAGCCAAGGCTAATCCTATATAAATACCACTGTATACACCTTTTCTATTCATATACTGTCCATACATTCTATACACACCCTTATACACTGTACAAAACATTAGCTAGCCAGTTAGTGGTGCTGACAGATTGAAACCGTTACAGCACCAAAATGTGTTTCACTCTATCCCATAAAACATATAAGTTAGGCACTCACCAGACAGCTTCAGTAGATTGGTTTCCATTTTTCAACCGATTTTTCTTCTCCCCCTGACTGGTCGTCAACAGTTACTGGTCTTGGAACTCATTTGTTCAAGAGAAACAACTTCTGTTGTGAATGGGTCTGAATGTCTGTTGTGAATGGGTCTGAATCAATCTCCTGAAGCGTAGATTTTCCAACTGGCCTTATGACTTGCTCCAATGTATTTACTGACTTAGTTTTAGCAGTGAGGAATCATTCTTTATCAACATTTGAAGTTGTGAGTCAGACATATTTCTTAACTGTTAAGAATGAAACAAAACTATATGGAATTGTTTTAAGAAGGTCATACCAAGGATCATTTAGCTATTTGATGTAGAATTTTGAGGCTCCTTGAAGTATCAAAAAAATATATAAAAAAATGTTTTGATGAAAAATTATTTTGGGACTATCTGTAATTAGCCTAAACAAACTCATTGAATAACAGATTCACTACATGAAACAACAGATAGTCCCCCCCAAAAAATCAAAAGGAAGTTTGTTCTGAAGTGTCTGTCCTATATTTGAGAGATGTAAGAAAGATCTATATCTATGTATTTAACCCCTTGTTTTTGGAACATTCTAAGCCCTGTCTAAACTGGAGGGTGTGTGGGGGGGGGGGGTGATCTACTAAGCTATTTGGAATTGTTTTAATACGGGCATACTAAGGATTATTTTTCCATTTGATTTTGAATGTGCGCTACAAAACTAAACAGCCTCTTGCTAGGTGTGCACTTGAATTAAAGGGTAACTACACCCAAAAATCGAAATTTCTCACATTTTTACCAGACCTCAGAACTGGTATCTTGATGTGGTTTTCAGCATTGTTGTGGACAAATGTAGTTGTTTTTCTATTAAGTGATTTTGAGAGCAAAAACCTGAGAAAAAAAAACAGAAACCTGGAAAAACTAAATAGAGAAAACGCAATTTGGCAAAGAACAAAATGGAATCAGGCAAAAAATAACAGATTTCATAGGGCCCTACCTAATGAAATGTTTTTAATTTGGAGGGGGTGTGTGCAGAATGTAGTGCTGTGCACTGTGGTCAACATTACATTACCCCTTTCAATACAAAGTATATATCAAACGTGATTATGTCTGTTGGGAAATGTCACACTTCTCAAGAATCAATGTAAGGTTTCTAGATTTGATCAAATGTATTTATTTTTTTTGCTTAATTTGATCAAACATAGCATCTAATAGTCCAGCTTCCAGTTCGTTATTGATGGCGAGTATGATGCTTTCCAATTGATAGCTATTCATTTTTATGCTGCAATTAGTTTTTGATATTGGTCACCAATATTTACATTTCCCTACAGACATAATCATGGAGATGGATGGATATAAATTCCTAGACAAAATGATATGATAGCACAGACATCCCAAAATAGTGTCAGTTTGTCACAGGAACACAGCATATGCAATAGGGTTCCTGATTAGTTTTTAAAAATCTCCAACAGAGATTAAACATACAGTACATATAGTACATTCTGGCAGGAGGGTAGTAAACCCTATGGATTCTTTTGAATTGCAATAATTGATGTCTAAGGTTGTAGGAGCAAATATGAACATTTTCACATATCAGTGACCAGTGGTTGCAAACATTTCTAATAACATGTTTTACCGTTGTCATTATGGGGTATTGTGTGTAGATGGGTTAGAGAAAAAATGTGCTAAGCAAACAATACACAACTTTACATTAGTGTGTCCCCAGAGGATTTTAGCTGCACAAATACATTATTAGACTGTATTAGTGATTTTAAATACTTGGATGGCTCACAACTTCCTGCAGCTAAATCAAGACAACACAGAGGTACTTATTATTGGAGCCAAAGCACAGAGAGAGAATTTGGCCGCACATTTTAATTAATGGGCAATAAAGATAAAACACCAGGTAAAAAACCTAGGTATCATTTTAGATTCTGAACTCGATTTCGAATCACACATTAGGAATGTGGCTAAAATTGCTTTTTACCACCTGAGGAACATTGCCAAGGAGCGGCCGTTTCTATCTCAGGCTGATACAGAGAGACTAATCTATACTTTTATTACAAGCAGGCTTAATTGCTGTAATGCTCTCCTGTCTGGTCTACCCAAGAAGGTCATTTGGTCAACTGCAAAACATACAGAATGCCTGCAGCACAGGTACTGACCAGACGGAGAGCACACATTACACCGGTTTTAAGGTCTCTACACTGACTGCCTGTGAGTTTTAGAATTAATTCTAAGATTCTTCTATTTGTTTTTAAATCAATCCACGATTGTACACCCCAATACATGTCAGACATGCTTTTGAGTCATGTACCCAGTAGGTCCCTCTGGTACTGGCCTTTTAACTATCCCAAAGCCTAGGACCAAGAGGCATGGAGAGGCAGCCTTTTGTTACTATGCCCCCTGCCTCTGGAATAGCCTGCCAGAGAACCTGAGGGGGGTTGAAACTGTGGACATTCTGTATTTAAAAGAGATCTTAAAAACACACCTTTTTAGCTTTGCTTTTCCTTATGGTGCTTTTTTTTGTCTTTCAGTTTTTGGCAGTCTTTTTTTCTTCATCCTCTTATGTTTGTTGTGTAGTAAATATTTATGTTTTTACTGTGAAGCGCATTGAGTTGCATTCAGAGGGCTCCCGAGTGGCGTAGCGGTCTAAGGCACTGCATCTCAGTGCTAGAAACGTCACTACAGGACCTGGTTTGATTCCAGGCTGTATCACAACCGGCCGTGATTGGGAGTCCCAAAGGTCGGTGCACAATTGGCCTAGCGTCTTCAGGGTTAGGGTTTGGCCATGGTAGGCCGTCATTGGAAATAAGAATTTGTTCGTAACTGACTTGCCTGGTTAAATTAAGGTTAAATTTWAAAAAAATTCTGAAGCGCACTGCGTTGCATTCGTCTGAAATGTACTATATAAATAAAGGTTGATTTGAATAAGTCAAGGGTATGAATACATTCTGAAGGCACTGTAACTAGTTTCATTACACTTAATCCCTTTTTACTGTTGCCAAGCCCATCAAGGTCCTGATTGATGAGTCACTAATCCAGTCACAGCTTTTTGTCTTTTGGCAATGCTAGGGACCCCCCCACACACGCACACAGTGCTTTTAACATTGTGTGTCAAATATGTAATTAGAAAACACTATGTAATCATGTATGTCAAAGTGTATGTTTGTTCATACAGTAATTTTTGTTCACCTGGGATTTGAACATGATGATATTCCTGCTACGCCACTGTCTATCAATGACTGATTTCACCTGTAAGCCTATTCCTACACTTTGCACTTCAAAGTACATCTCAGCTCTGTTAAAAATACAATGAGGAAAAACGATTAAATTTTTAGTGATCATAGTGATTCAGGAGTAACATTAAAACAGAATAATAGTCCCCACCAACATCAGACAACTATACCGAAAACCCAATGAGAGAATTGTCAGATTAACTGAAAACTAAAAGTCAAGTACTAAGTGATCATGTCAAATGTAATCATATTGTTATAGACTTTTTCAAACTATTTTAGCTGAACAGCATTTCATTACTTTACTTACAGTAGTTTGGGACACCTGGGACCATCACGTGACAAAAACCTCCAGGGGACCATGACACAACATCCCAAGAACGTCCTAAAAACGCCCCCGGGTCAAACCGGGAACTATAGAAAGGTACCTCAGAGAACGTTCCCTTGGGACCATCATGCGACGTCCTAAGGACTAGTAAAATTAAAGTCCTGAGAACATCCTAAAAAAGGTCCTTGACATGGTCCTCAGTGATGTCCTGGGAACTTACAGAGAACTACACAAATGTCCCCCAGAGAACGTTCCGTTGGGACCATCACGCAACATTCTTAAAATGTTCTCAGAACGTCAGCCTTAAGGAACCTAATGGGAATATTGCCGAATGTCCTCAGACATTCCCTGTTTGCTGGGTAGGCCACACAACTGTCATTCCAATGAAAATGTCTCAACTACAGTTGTTGCGTGTGAACTGAAAGGAGGAAGACATAGAGCAAAGAGACCTTCGGTCAGACGATGAGAATAAAAGGAAGGATCACGTAGACGACACTCTTAGTAAAGCAAATCAACTCTTAATCATTAAAGCTGTGGTTTTCAGATAAATAGATGCATAATTACCTTCGTAAAACATTCAGTGTAAATTAAGTTTGCTTTTGTTGAATGATGATGCAATGATCAAACAGTACAGAGTATTGTAGGAAACTCACAGGTCTGCTGTTCATTCAGAAACTCGAATGTAATAATATTGGACACCTTGTCTTGTTGTCAGATGCCCTGTCGATTTCCCTGCTGCAGATCCCTTTCCTCATTCAAGATTTGCTAACATGCTGTTTCTGGTTGTTGTGGTCCATCAAAAAATGCAGTATGTGTTGAAACGAGAGAAAATGTATTATGGTACTGCAACTTTCTTTTTTTGCTTTCTGATTTGGAATACCTGCTGTTGTGATGGAAGGAACTCATAAGAAATTAGAAAGTTTCAGGCTATTATTTGGGGAGAGAAATATGATGGTCTGTCTAGTGATGACAGCTTTTACGAGAAAAAAAAAGTTCAAATGTATGCACGCTCTGGATAAGAGCGTTTCCTAAATGATTAAAATGTTTTTAAAAATGTAACACTAGAACTGCTGGGCTTCTCAACCTGCAAGTACCCACTAGAGAACTCGATGTCGGGTGTCCCTTTTTAGCCTTCGTATCATATTGACAGATTCATCTACTGTGTTAACCTGGCTACGCTCTTTCATAATCATATCCGTATATTGAAAGGTGACACTCGTGATGGGAAAAAAACGGAAGAGTTTTATTATGCTTAAGTAGATAAGGAGCAGTGTGTGTGTGTGTGTGACTGTGTCTGTTGGGGAATAGTGAACTACATTTAGTTGATATTTTAGTCATTTAGCAGACGCTCTTATCCAGAGTGAGTTACAGTTAGTGCATTCATCTAAAGATAGCTAGGTGGGACAACCACATATACCACGTAATAATACGTTTAAACAAAATCTTAAATAAGTAGCTAACAGCAAAGTCAGAGCTAGTAACGGGGAAAAAAGTAAAGTGTGAGTGTTCATTCACAAAAGGCTTCCCCCCACCCCCAACTAGTAATGTAACTACATTTTGCAGTAGCTTGGTGGTAGTTCAACTAAATTGTAATCTTTGCCATGTTTTCAGTAGTTATTAACTTTTTTGCCATGTAGCATTGTAGGTAACTACTGGAATTACACAGCTTTTTTTGCAAAAATAAAATATGGGTGAAGTAGGCAATACTTTATTTAGTTATTTTGCACCAGAACTGCCTCATTCTTACTTGAAACATTGTTTTTGTGTTTAATAGGCTACCTTACATATTCTGTTAACATCTGACTCCAGAGTGATCTCTTTTTGCAATTTTGTATTTTATGACATTTCAGATTTGGATATGATAATTTTTCACTAAGTAGTTTGGATGTTTTTATTTTTTATTTAACCTTTATTTAACCAGGTAGGCCAGTTGAGAACAAGTTCTCATCTACAACTGCGATCTGTTGTAGTTAACTAAAGTTACTTTGGTCAGGGTTGTGACCAAAAACCCGATGGTCACTCTAACAGAGCTCCAGGGTGCCTCTGTGAGATGGGAGAACCTTCCAAAAGGACAACCATCTCTGAAGCACTCCACCAATCAGGCCTTTATGGTACAATATCCAGATGGAAGCCACTCCTCAGTAAAAGGCAAATGACAGCCCTCTTGGAGTTTGCCAAAAGGCACCTAAAGGACTCTCAGACCATGAGAAACAAGATTCTCTGGTCTGATGAAACCAAGATTGAACTATTTGGCCTGAATGCCAAGCGTCACGTCTGGAGGAAATCTGGCACCATCCCTTTCAGTGAAGCATGGTGGTGGCAGCATTATGCTGTGGGGATGATTTTCAGCGGCAGGAACTGGGAGACTAGTCAGGATTGAGGCAAAGATGAACAGAGCAAAGTACAGAGAGATCCTTGATGAAAACCTGCTCCAGAACGCTCAGGACCTCAGACTGGGGCGAAAGTTCACCTTCCAACAGGACAACGATCCTAAGCACACAGCCAAAATAACGCAGGAGTGTATTGGGGACAAGTCTCTGAATGTCCTTGAGTGGGCCAGCCACTCTCCCCATCCAACCTGACAGAGCTTGAGAGAATCTGCAAATAAGAATGGGAGAAATTCCCCAAATACAGGTGTGCCAAGCTTGTAGCATCATTCCCAAGAGGACTCAAGGCTGTAATCGCTGACAAAAGTGCTTCAACAAAGTACTGAGTAGAGGGTCTGAATAGTTATTTATGTAAATGTGATATTTCAGGTTTTTATTTAATACATTTGCAAAAATCTCTGAAACCTGTTTTTGCTTCGTCATTATGGGGTATTGTGTGTAGATTGAGGGGGGGGGAAATTATTTAATAMATTTTAGAATAAGGGGCGGCAGCTAGCCTAGTGGTTAGAGCGTTGGACTAGTAACCGAAAGGTTGCAAGATCGAATCCTCGAGCTGACAAGGTAAAAATCTGTCGTTCTGCCCCTGAACAAGGAATTATACCCACTGTTCCTAGGCCATCATTGAAAATAAGAATTTGTTTTTAACTGACTTGCCTTGTTAAAAATATATATTTTTAAAAATAAGGCTGCAACCTAACAAAATGTGGAAAAATTCAAGGGGTCTGAATACTTTCTGAATGCACTGTATGCCATGATGGAGGCACCAGCAAAGAGCAATCTTTACAAAGTTCAATAACATAGCACAAACACAAAACTCTAAATATACCAGAGCTGTGTACTGGCAACTGTCCTTTATTGTTAGGCATGATGGAAAACGACAGATGCAGACCTGATAAAACTATTTGCCTTCCGCAGAAATTGTCTCCGGAGAATCATGCACATCTTCTGCACAAACACAATATCAAACACCGAGCTCCTTAGACAAATGAAGCAGGAAGCCATGGATGCCATACATAAGAGACGCCGCTGGAGCTGGATTGGACACGCCCTGAGAAAGAGTACAGACTCCATCCCAAGAATAGGTGTCCATTGGACTCCAGAGGGCGGGTGTAAAAGCGGGAGGCCCAAGACAAAGGGGCGGAGAACAATCAACAAAATCAGCAGAGCTGGGGCACGGTGGAGAATATGGCCAGAGTCAGACAGAAAAGGTGTGCCTTTGTTATTGCCCTATGCGCCAGTGGACGTGATGTGGATGAGTGAGTGAGTGAGATGATGAAGATTTAGAATGGAATGTTTGCTTTGCAAGTCTCATTAATTAAATCAATCAAAATGGATTTGTATGCTTACAGATACATAGACGCACAATATACTTTTGTAAAACTCAAGTGTAAATCAAGTTTGATTTCAAAAGTTTTAAGCTATTATTTGGGGATGGAAATATGATGGGCTGTCATCAGTTGATGCACCTTTAAAAGTATTTTTGTGGTAGTTGTAGAATAGGTTCGTATGTAGACCTGCTGATAGTTAGCTGTAGTTCTAGCTAATAAATAAACTCTTTAGGCTAACAGTGATCATTGAAAAGTACATTTCCGGAAGAAAATGTGATGTGCTTGTTTGAAAGGATTAGGGTTTTGAAATAAGTTATAGTACGATAGTGTCTGCGATAGTAATGGTGGTGACCGGTTATAGTTAAAAAAGTAGGTCGATGAAAAACATTGGCTGGTTGGTTGATAGGATAAACTGAAAGTTGATTTGGTGTCACTTGCTTGAATGGTTCAAGAGTTACAATTATTGTTGTTGGGTATTATATGCAAATGTATGCATATTTAAGTAGTGATCATTTATCATGCATACCACAGCTACACCAGAGCTAGTGCGAACCAGACCTAGCTTGCTACACCAAGGAGCTGAGTGTGGGTCAGTAGTTTTGTGGTAAGTAGGTGTGTGGTTAGTAGTTTTGTGGTAAGTAGGTGTGTGGTTGTGGTCAGTAGCTGTGGTCAGCAGTTGTGGTCAGCAGTTTTGGTCAGTAGTGGTGTGGCTGTGGTCAGTAGTTTTGGTCAGCAGTTTTGTGGTTGTGGTCAGTCGTTTTGGTCAGTAGTGGTGTGGCTGTGGTCATTAGTTGTGTGGTTCAGTAGTTGTGTGGTCATTAGTTGTGGTCAGTAGTTTTGTGGTTGTGGTCAGTAGTTGTGGTTTAGTAGTTGTGGTTGTGGGCAGCTAGAAATCTTATCTGTATCATTCCAGGGTGTCCAGACCGGGGAAGCATTAGAAATCTTCTCTGTAGTGTTCCAGGTCATGCCATAATGTAATTATTTTGGAAGATAATGTACTTCTCCCTGTTAGCTGAAATCATATTTTTTCAAAGCCATTTTAGCTATCGCACTAGGTGTTTGGTCTGAACAGATTCACAAATCATGGGAATTTGTCGCCCTATGAAGACGTTGTCTCCCTCTAAGGCAACCCCCCATGCAGTTGCCTTGGCAGGCCTGATCCCTCCATAGCTAAAGCCAGTGTGAGAAACATGCTAACAAATGTTTGTGCTATGAAACTAAATAAATACTGCATTCTGACCCATAAAACTTTGTTGCTCGATTCATGATAGTGTTAGACAAACCAATGAAAGTGAACTTAAACGTAATGCACTGTAGTTTATTGGAATTTGCAGCTGTTGTTGGCAAGTAATGAATCTGCCAGCTTCTGACATGACTATGTCCTTACATCTGCGAAAGTTTAACAGACATCCTCTCCATTAAACTGCTCATGACGTTTAATGCCTTCATTTCCTCTCCTGGTGTTTTAATTATTACGTCAATTGAGCGTTACCTATACAAGCTCATTATGAGATTAATTTGATTTGTGCTAGTAAAAGCGCAATGGCAAAATAAAATAATGTTGCTAGTAGAGGCTGTACTACTGTCTGACAAATTCTACGTAGTGTTAGAGCATGACTCGGAGATAAGGTAGCGATGTGTGTGCGCGCGTACATGCTTGTGTGTGCATCTGTGTTTGTGTGAGAGAGAGTATGTCTTTTTGTTTGTACTCTGTACTAAGGAGAGCAAGATAAATGCCAGTGCCTGCACACTATTTCAAAGTTGTTGGAGTACGGCAGAGGAAATTAGACTGCCTCCCTGTGTACTGGTCTGACAGATTAGTTTATGAGTTATGAACACATTAATAAATGCTGCATTTATAAAAGTTGCAACATATCCAGAAGAAAAACAAAAAAACGACCCCCCTCCTTCCCCCCTTTCGCCCAAGCAGTGATGATGACGGTGGCCTTTAAAAACTCAAACAGATATTAAAAAGACTAATCTTTGGCCCATCTTGATCATTCACTCTCACGCAGATGGGCCCCTATGTAATGTGCCCGTCTGACACGAGCGTCACTCAGCTCAAAGTGCAGACTCAGAAGAAACCCTAGACAACCACATCTGCCTGCCTGCCTACACATAGTCCTAGCAGTATAACTATCTGCCACAGTTATATGAACCAATATTTATTTGCATACAGTATACGTTGCAATGTCTGCACTTCTGACAAACTGAGAACGGTAAAATAGCTCCTATTCTCTCACATCCTTGAGAATGAGAAAATACTATGAAAGCCATGATCTCTTGAAGAGTGACCTAACTGTTACCACCCTCCCTTTTGTATAGACCTACCTTGCATTGCAGACTGGTCCCATAGACTGGACGTCACATTGTATACGTTAACCTGGGACACTTAAATGAGTTTGGTATGGTAACATAAGACAGATGGTTACTTAAGGTAAAAACCAAAGTAGGGTGGTTGGTGGGGATTGATGGATGGGCTGTAACACTAACGTCCAGCAATCCCAACTACTTATGAAGTTAGCTAACCCTTCCACTAACCTTAACCATTTTAGCTAACCCTCCCTTTAACCCTAACATTAACCCTTAGCTAACCCTTCCCCTAACCCTTTAACCTAACTCCGAAACTTAGCCTTAACCCCTAGCCTAGCTAACGTTAGCCAGCTAGCTAACATTAGCTAACTAGCTAGAAATTGTAACATATCATGTTTTACAAATTCATAACATATAGTAACTAGTAACTGTAACCCATTGATTCGAGTTGAAAAATAAATGCTATTTATAAGTGCTATTTATTTACATGTGAAAATGAATGCCATATGCTGCATTTGCTATAAGCCTATTTTGTTGCCTGCCTCTGTTTTGGTAAAAAGCTGAGGGATGGGCCTGGAGAAATGTAACCACTCTCAGATTAATAGACAGAGATATGGATGCAAGGACTGACCATCCATGTTATGAGGTTATACAGTGTTTGTTTACATTTCCAATGTTTACAAACATTTCCAATGTTTACAAACATTGGAGAAAAACAAGCTTATATTTTATAAGTCCAAAAACGGATGTAGCAACTACAGATTCCCCCCTTTTAAGTCTATCAAAAGTGTGCTAGTTTAAGAATGTGTAAATTAGGCATATGGATTTTTTTTAATCAGCATGAATTAGATTGAGCAATAAAAGCCTCACTTTTATTCTATAGGCTGGGATCTGCACTATGCAGCTGTTGCAAGAGCGTATTCTTCACTGTCTGTGAACTGGTTTGAAAACAATGGTTGATAGGCAGTTTAAACTTCTTGAATTCAACCATTATTCGGTTCAAATACACATTTAGATTTGTGAACAGCCATCCAGAACAACCACATTCCATAAGGCACAAATAGCTAAATGAGAGAGCAGCAGTGTGATTCACATCAATGTGCTATGTAGATATCAATAATAAGTGATATCCGTATCGCCATAGACTACACTGCTGTCATCCTTACCTCCAAGAGTTTATTCAAGTTGGATAATCTTTGGGTGCCGACAGCAGTCGCATCATTGGAAGACATATCTTGGACTGTAGCCTACAAAAGCCTATTCCTGTTCTTGAATGTCATTTGAGAAACATCCTTTCTGAATTTAAAAGTAATCCTTGAAGTAATCATCTAGTTTTTCAAAAGTATCTGAAATCTGATTACAATATTTTTGCTGGATGACAGTTACAGTTTTTTTGTAAACCCTTACATGTAACGGATTACATGGAATCTGTTACTCCCCAACCCTGCATATAGTACGTTTTGCTAATTCGTAACATACTGTACATTTTGCTAATTTGTAACATATAGTATGTTTGCAAATTCGTAAATATAGTACGTTTCCAATTCATAACATATAGTATGTTTTGAAAATTCGTAACATATAGTATGTTTTGCAAATTCGTAACATATTGTACGTTTGCAAATTCGTAACATATAATACAAATTGTAATCCGTAACATATTATACAAAATGGGTGATGGACATCCACTAATTAATAAATACCATAGGACACGTAAGGTATCATACTAAATGGAGTGTCTCGGATATACATACAGAATAATACAAAATGCTCAGAGACCAGGTTGTGCTTTTGCCAAAGATACAGTCAACGTTTGGTGTTTCGCTCTCACCATTTTATCTCTTTATGATCTAACATGTACATAAGTAACGGCAGAACTCTGGGCGTGAGTCTGCGTGAGTTATTTTTACTCATGACTCGGCAGTTCCTGAACTGGTCACCCTTGAGCAAAAGCTGCCAATGTGGCAAAACTAGTTAGGATGACAAAAGGACAACATCTCCCTGGGGAGTAACATCCCTGGTGGAAAGGAAGCAATGTGATGCAACGACTTTGTGGATGATACAACACGGGGATTATAACGACGACTGACATTTTGTATGTCACTCGTCCACACGTAAGGGCAGGCAACATTGGGGACAATTTTTCTTCGAAATGACTTGCCAGTAATTTATCTGATCAAAAACAATGTTATAGTGAAACAAAACATCAGCAAAATGGTTTATAAACCATTTTCAATCATGTGTACAACTTAGTCTTTTACAAAGAAGGAGATGCAACCAAAATCCTGAATCAAAAAGTATGAATCATCACATCCTAAATCACGCATCTCGACGCCTATCAGCACTACCGTTAGAGAAAACTTAACAGAAAACCTCTGTCTCTGTCAGGAATAAAGCTTTCCTAGACGGACACAACAAAAGAGGAACACTAACATCGTGGTATGGAATGGAGACGGGGTCAATACCCAATTTAAACTCAGCCAACTCAGGGAAACCCTTGCGGGCCAATTTCCAATTCCTCAATTCCAATTAGTAGTATTAGTACAGAGCTTCTTCAGGAGCCCCATGTAGGAAAAGAAAAGAGATAACGTAGCTTTACTCACCAGAGTTGCGCTAGGTCGTGGGTTCTCAGGGCATTAATGGAGCCGTTTGGCAGAGAGCAGAGGGGACGACCGAGCACAGCTGCGTCTCCGTGCAGATCAGTTCATCAGTCTTTAGACTTGTTTCCAGGTTGATAACCGGCCCATTCTACACAGCCAGAGCACCAAACATTGAAAGTCAACATCTAGATAGGGCTAATTGACATGACAAACACAATCATGCGTCTGTCATCTCTTCTGGTTCATACGTTCTACGGCAGTAGACCAGACCTTGTTCAGGCAAGGCCTTCATGTACTGTTAGCTAAAGAAGAAAAGGGCCACCGAGCAAAAAGGCAAACGCATGTGCATGTGGACTAGGTTACTTCATCTTCATGCGTTTTGCTAAGTTCTCTCATTAGGGAAAAGTAGCAAAAAGAGAATTGTTACAGTAAACTACACCATTATGTATTTCCCATCATTTCCTCTTTCAATTATAGTGGGGCATCATTTATAAGGAATTCAGAGATGCAAAGCTATAATGTCAATCTGTCTCTCTGTGTATTCATGCGGGTGTTGTGGGCATGTGCATGCATTTATAAATGCATGTGTGATTATGTTTTTGTTTGTGTATATGTGGGAATGCATGTGTGATTGATTGAATGGATGACTGATTGTGTGTGTAAGCATGTGTGCATGTACATATCTGTGCTGCATTGCCGTATCTACTGAGATAGATATTCTTGTTACAGTTTCTACGGGCTAACCTAGCTTCTATTTGCTACAGATATCAATCATATCTTTGTTCATATTCATGGGTTTTGGCTGAGATGTGGAATATTCTTGATTTTATACTTATTTAATGTTAATTTAAACCAGGAAGTCCCATTGAAGTCAAATACCTTTTTTCAAGGGAGACCTGGGTCACGTTCATTAGGCACTAAAAGGATGAAAACGGACTGAAAATGGGAGGGAAAACCTGAACTTGTCCAATAAGAAAGGCTTATTTTTGGTTCCCGTTGCAAAATGTTTTATAACACTTACAATTGCGTGGCCCTAATGAACATGACCCAGGCCGAGAAAGGCAGATCATTGAGGTGTGATTGTTCTCTCACCAAAAAGGGATCCCAAAAGTCTCCTGGGTTTTCTCTTCCAGGTCATGTGACCTTGTGCTGTCAACCTTCCAGAGGACTGGGGAGACTTCTGTCTGTCCAGTGCCGTTCCACCTGGAACAGGAGAGATGGACAGACGGTCATGAGGTAATGGTGGAATACAGTAAAATGTCATGTACATGGTATACTAGAATATATCATCACAATAATGGGTTACAGTGGTGAATGTCTCTGCTGTGCTGTTATACAGTATATTGTTTACTCTGACATTGTAATTGTAATTTCCAGTTATACATTTCAGGTAATTTGGTTTTAGGGGGCAGTTATTAAATAATTTGAAAAACTCTGTGGCAGTTACATTAATTTGTCAAGACCTAAATCAAATCAAATCAAATCAAATTTTATTAGTCACATACACATGGTTAGCAGATGTTAATGCGAGTGTAGCGAAATGCTTGTGCTTCTAGTTCCGACAATGCAGTAATAACCAACAGTAATCTAACCTAACAATTCCACAACTACTACCTTACACACACACACAAGTGTAAAGGGATAAAGAATATGTACATAAAGATATATGAATGAGTGGTGGGAAGGCCTGGCGATGCAGTAGATGGTATAGAGTACGGTATATAATATGAGATGAGTACTGTAGGGTATGTAACATAAAGTGGCATAGTTTAAAGTGGCTAGTGGTACATGTATTACATAAAGATGGCAAGATGCAGTAGATGATATAGAGACAGTATATACATATGAGATGGGTAATGTAGGGTATGTAAACATTGTATTAAGTGGCATTGTTTAAAGTGGCTAGTGGTACATTTTTACATAATTCCATCATTCCCATTTTAAAAGTGGCTGGAGTTGAGTCACGTATGTTGCAGCGGCGCTGAATGTTTAGTGGTGGCTGTTTAAACAGTCTGATGGCCTTGAGATAGAAGCTGTTTTTCAGTCCCTCTCGGTCCCTGCTTTGATGCACCTGTACTGACCTCGCTTCTGGATGATAGCGGGGTGAACAGGCAGTGGCTTGGGTGGTTGTTGTCCTTGATGATCTTTATGGCCTCCTGTGACCATCGGGTGGTGTATGGTGTCTGGAGGGCAGGTAGTTTGCCCCCGGTGATGCGTTCGTGCAGACCTCACTACCTCTGGAGAGCCTTACGGTTGTGGCGGAGCAGTTGCCGTACCAGGCGGTGATACAGCCCGACAGGATGCTCTCGATTGTGCCATCTGTAGAAGTTTGTGAGTGCTTTTTGGTGACCAAGCCGAATTCTTCAGCCTCCTGAGGTTGAAGAGGCGCTGCTGCCCTTCTTCACAACGCTGTCGCTGTGTGGTGGACAATTCCAGTTTCCGTGAGTCGTCACCGAGGAATTAAAAACTTTCCACTTCTCCACTACTTGACCCGTCGATGTGGATAGGGGGTGCCCGCTTCCTGCTTGTTTCCTGAAGTCCACAAAAAAATCATCTCCTTTGTTTGTTGACGGTTGAGTGTGAGGGTTATTTTTCTGACACCACACTCCGAGGGCCCTCACTCTCTCCCTGTAGGCCCGTCCCGTCGTTGTTGGTAATCACAGCCTACCACGGGTAGTGTCACCGCAAACTTTGATGATGAGTTGGAGGCGGCATGGCCACGCAGTCGTGGGGTAACAGGAGTACAGGAGAGGGCTAGAACGCACCCTTAGTGGGGCCCAGTGATTGAGATCGCGGCGGGTGGAGATGTTGTTACCTACCCTCACCACCTGGCGGGCGGCCCAGTCAGAAGTCCCAGGACCAGTTGCAACAGGTGCGGGCTCAAACCCAGAGGTCTCGAGCTTTGATGACGAGTGGAGGGTACTATGGTGTTAAATGCTGAGCTGTAAAGATGACCAAGCATTCTCACATTGGCGTTATCCTCTTGTCCAGATGTGTAGGGCCAGGTGCAGGCCTTGTGCCGTTGCGTCGTTCTGGTGGACCTCATGGGTCCGGAAGGCAAATTGGAGTGGGTCTAGGTGTCCGGTAGGGTGAGTGATATGGTCCTTGTAACTAGTCCTCGTCACAGCACTTCATATGACGGAAGTGAGTGCTACGGGGCGGTATCGTTTAGGCTCAGTTACCTTAGCTTTCTTGGAACAGGAACAATGGTGGGCCTCTCTTGAAGCATGTGGGAAACACGCAGATGTGGGATACAGGATTGCATTGAAGTGTCCGTAAACAACGCCAGCCAGCTGGTCTGCGCGCATCGCTCCTGAGCGACGGGCTGGGAATGCCGTCTGGGCCTGCAGCCTTGCGAGGGTTAACAGTTTAATGTTCGTTACGTTAAATGTTCTACCTCGGCTGCAGTGAAGGAGAGCCCGAGGTTTGGGTAGGGGGCCGTGTCAGTGGCACTGTATTGTCTCAAAGCGGGCAAAAAAGTTGTTTAGCCTGTCTGGGAGCAAGACAGCTCCTGGTCCGCGACGGGGCTGGGTTTTCTTTTGTGTCCGTGATTGGACTGTAGACCCTGCCACATACCTCTTGTGTCTGAGCTGTTGAATTGCGACTCGATTTTGTCTCTGTATCTGAAACTTACCTGTTTGATTGCCTTGCGGAGAGAAAGCTACACTGTTTGTATTCGTCATGCTTCCGGTCACCTTGCCTGGTTAAAAGCAGTGGTTCGCGCTTTCAGTTTCACGCGAATGCTGCCGTCAATCCACGGTTTCTGGTTTGGGAATGTTTTTATCGTTGCTGTGGGTACGACATGCAATGCACTTCCTAATGAACTCGCTCACCGAATCACATATTCGTCAATATTGTTGTTGGACGCGATGCGAGACATATTCCAATCCGCGTGATCGAAGCAGTCTTGAAGCGTGATTCAGATTGGTCGGACCAGCGTTGAACAGACTGAGCGCGGGAGCTTGTTGTTTGAGTTTCTGTTTGTAGGCTGGAATCAACAAAATGGAGTCGTGGTCAGCTTTCCGAAAGGGGGGCGGGGGAGGGGCTTATAAGCGTCGCGGAAATTAGTGTAACAATGGTCTAGGGTTTTCCAGCTGGTAGCACAATCGATATGCTGATAGAATTTAGGGAGTTTTGTTTTTAGATTAGCCTTGTTAAAATCCCAGCTACGATGAAATGCAGCCTCAGGGTGTGTTGTTCCATTTCCAGTTTACAAAGAGTCAGATAAAGTTCGTTCAGGGCCATCGATGTGTCTGCTTGGGGGGGAATATATACGGCTGTGATTATGATTGAAGAGAATTCCCTTGGTAGATAATGCGGTCGACATTTGATTGTGAGGAGTTCTAGATCAGGTGAACAGAATGACTTGAGTTCCTGTGTGTTGTTATGATGATCACACCACTTCTCGTTAATCATAAGGCATACCCCCCCGCCCCTCTTCCTACCCCCACATTTTATGGACAAGTGCAGGCAAGGGCATCAATGTTGACAAGAGATTAAATGTGAAGTAAAAGCTAAGAAACTTAAGGTACACAGCATTAACCCACCTATATTAGTACTTACCTGAGCAATACTTCCTTGGTGACCACTTCGAATGGTATAACAGTGTCCAATAATATGTTCCTCTTCAGGTTTATATTGGATTCGTTGGAAAAACTGGAAGAAAGAAATCACAGCTAAAGATAATACCTCAGTAATAAAGTAGTGCCCTATGCATTTGACTTTCATACTCTCCATGAATATCAATTCATTAATAGAGAAAGAATAAATGCTGTACTGTGTTTTTACCTACATTCTACCAGTATGTCTCAAATCAATAAAATGAATGCGTTTCATATAACAATGTGGTATTTTACAGCCTGTAAAACACGTAGTCCATGTGTTAAATTAAGCCATTTCAAGACAACATCCCAGGCAGGGCCGGCCCTAGCCTTTTGGGGGCCCTAAGCAAGATTTGGTTGCCCCCCCACTTCGGGGGCAAAACATTTTAGTAGCCCCCCTCTTGACGGCAGAGAGAAGCATTTAAGTTTTAAAGTACATTTCCTGCAAATCTACACATTTTGCCATGGGGAGAAGAGACAATGTTGCAGTTTTGAAGCAACATTTCTGCAATTCTTCACATTTTGCCATAGGGCAGAGAGCAGTTTAGAAATGTTATGACAAATTTCATGCATTTCTAATATTTTTGCCAAGACTTAACTTCTCTTGGGTAGGGGGCAGAATTTTGGATGAAAAGCATGCCCAAATTAAACTGCCAGCTACTCATCCCCAGAAGATAAGATATGCATATTATTAGTAGATTTGGATAGAAAACACTCTGAAGTTTCTAAAACTGTTTGAATCATGTCTGTGAGTATAACATAACTTATTTAGCAGGCGAAACCCCGAGGACAAACCATTCAGATTTTAGTTTCTTTGAGATCACTCTCTTTTCAATGAGCTTTCATTGGGAAACCAGTTTTCTAAGGGACCTTCTTGCAGTTCCTACCGCTTCCACTGGATGTCAACAGTCTTTAGAAATTGGCTGAGGTTATTCCTTTGTGTAATGAAGAAATATGGCCATCTTGAAGGAGGGTCACTCGAAGTGTCCTGTTTGTTAGAAGCGCATGACCAGAAAGCTAGCTACAGTTGGTTTTAATCCTGTATTGAACACAGATCAATCCGTCTTCAATTTGATCGATTTATTTACGAAAAAAAATACCTAAAGTTGTACTACAAAAGTAGTTTGAAATTTTTTGGCAAAGTTTACAGGTAACCTTTGAGATATTTTGTAGTCACGTTTCACAATTTGGAACCGGTGTTTTTCTGGATCAAACGGCGCCAAATAAATTGACATTTTGGATATATATCGACAGAATTAATCGAACAAAAGGACCATTTGTGATGTTTATGGGACATATTGGAGTGCCAACAACAGAAGCTCGTCAAAGGTAAGGCATGAATTATATTTTTATTTCTGCGTTTTGTGTCGTGCCTGCAGGGTTGAAAAATGCTTCTCTCTTTGTTTACAATGGTGCTATCCTCAGATAATAGCATTGTTTGCTTTCGCCGAAAAGCCTATTTGAATTCTGACATGTTGGCTGGATTCGCAACCAGTGTAGCTTTAATTTGGTATCTTTCATGTGTGATTTAATGAAAGTTTGCTTTTATAGTAGTTTTTATAGTAATTAATTTGAATTTGGCGCTCTGCATTTTCTCTGTCTTTTTGCCAAGTGAGACAGTAGCGTCCCGCCTAAACTCAGATTTTTGGATATAAATATGAACTTTACCGAACAAAACATACATGTATTGTGTAACATGAAGTCCTATGAGTGTCATCTGATGAAGATCATCAAAGGTTAATGATTAATCTTATCTCTATTTCTGCTGTTTGTTACTCCTCTCTTTGGCTGGAAAAAAATGGCTGTGTTTTTCTGTGACTTGGCTCTAACCTAACATAATCGTTTGGTGTGCTTTCGTTGTAAAACCTTTTTGAAATCGGACACTTTGGCTGGATTTACAACAAGTGTTATATTTAAAATGGTGTAAAATACCTGTATGTTTGAGGAATTTAAATTATGGGATTTCGTTGTTTTGAATTTGCGGCCCTGCAGTTCACTGGCTGTTGACCAGGTGGGACGCTACGTCCCACATACCCTAGCCATGTTTGAATGACATCTGAGTGAGAGTGACAAAACAAAATCAATGGTGGCCCCCTGGAGGGCAGGGCCCTTGGGCAAATACCCTGCGTGCCCGGTCGGTATTCGACCATGATTATTACAAGTTTAGACAGCTGGCTAGACTACTTGCTTATGTCGCTATGCCTGGAGCCGGCCACACTCCAGGGGAAAAGAGGGGAATCATTATGAATTGTATCCTCACAAAAGTGATGTGGATCAAGGCACATGATGGTAGCTTTTTATTGTGTCCACAGCTCCCTCACTGGCTGTGTACCATGCATTCAGCAGCATGGGATGGGGAGCTATGTGATTGTGAATAGAATAAATGCAAACATACATGCACACAGACAGGCATGCACACAGACAGGCATGCACACACACACACACACACACACACACACACACACACCACACACACACACACACCACACACACACACCCACACACACACACACACAATGATATCCAATACTTTTTGGCCTACAATAACAACAATGTTAAAGTCACATTAATGATGTGTTGAGGGAAGGTGGGGGAGTGAGGATGTTACATGGTGCCTTCAGGGCCCGTATTTTTAAAAAAAAAWTCAGAGTTGAAGTGCTGATCTAGGATCAGGTCCCTCCCTGTCCGTATATTCTTATTCAGCATGATCTAAAAGGCAAACCTGATCCCATATCAGCACTCCTACTCTGAGACTCTTGTGAATACTGGCTCTGACTTGCTCCAGTGTGAAGATTCCCCTAGATACAGATCTAGGATCAGCTTCTCTAGTACTAACCTTAACTATTAGTGGGGGAAATGCAAAACGGACCCAAGATCAGTCCTACACCACTTTGCCACTGAGATTGATTTACTAGGGGAGGACACTGCCCTCTGCTGGATTATCACATTCACTTTCACACAATAATCAATAATACACCACAAAATCTTAGCCTGGCCTAACCCTTAGCCACGCCATGCCAGACGCAGAATGTACACAACATTCCATGGTTGCTAGATGATGATATATTCTGTTAAATATTTGTCTATTTATCTTCAATGGAAATTGCTGTGGAATTTAGAAAGTTTAACAAGCCTCCCTGGATCAGAACATTTGTCTGATGTATTCAACCCCCATCCCCAAGACATCCCTCTACTAGTCTACAGGAAATGATAAAAGACAGGGACACACAGAGAACGGGAGCTTATCTTCCTCCTCGGAACTAGGGTGGCGTATGGTGATTGGATCTCTCCTCTGACAGAGAGCCAATGGCGAGAATCGCAGAGGTGAAACTCTATTACAACGCAGCATTGAAGTCAGCAAAGGGCCTCGGCACATGAATCCGATATTAATGTGTAATGATATCTAAAAAGCCTAATACTTTATCCTCGCTTATTCCTCCTTTAATTTCCTCTTTAAATATCCTCACTTTTAGAGATTAGTGTTTGACCCCTGTTCAGGACTATAGGCTGTTCTGATAGTAATAGCACATGCACATCCGTCTGTCTGAGCAGATTTGTTGAGATGGAGGCGGAGAGGCAGGGAGAATAAAGGAACTTAGGTATATAGATCTACAGAGTAGTTAACCTTTATAAGACTGTGGGGCAAGTACATTTTTCCAGGTCTATACTGTATGGCCCTTATAAGAATGCCTCTCTGACATGCCTCTCTGACATGTACCATAAGGATTCAAGTCAGTTCTGTTCATATGTCTATCTGCAACATTCCACACTGTTTGCCTACTGAATGAGGCCAAGGCATTGGATTGACGTGTGATCACCTGACATTGATAATGCACTGATCGTCCATGTGATTGGAGCAAAACTACTACTCAGAAGCTTGAGGGCTGCATTTTAAATGCAACTTAATTCGTAAGCATCAATAATGTCTCTTTCCACATTGAATTGAATACTGGTGTATCTATAAAGTAGGAGTAAACAAAATACAAGCAAATGCCAAATGATTACATCATAAAGAACATACATCCTATAACCGCAAATCGTTATTCCCTGAGGTTAGCACAATTTTCAATTTAAGACCACCATTTTATGTTCCCAAATAAGTCACTCATATCTTTTTGCCTTACAGAACATATCATACAATATTAATCCAACCTAAACAATTTATATGATGAGTTTTAATAATGAATCGCAGGCCTCTACGAAAGCTTGCTACAAAACACAAGCCGTCAGGGGGAGGCAAACCGATAAATCTCTATATCCATATTATCTCCGGAGGAGTAAAAGGAGCTGTGCTCTTTGCGAGATACAGAATGGGCAATTTATATATTTATCAACAGGGGATCCATATTGTATCTGTAGAGTAACAATGATTCAAAAGGAGAAAGATTTCAAAATGAAATATACATACTTCTTAAGTGAACCAATTTGGACTGCTGAAAACACGACACTTTGGACTGCCGAAATCATAAAGTGCATCATGTCTGTATTCATTAAACCAAAAGCGGTCCCACATTTTTTAAACGGGCAAATGAAGTTATCTCTTGAGAGGTTATTTGGTGCAGACTCATGGACTACTCATTGAGGAAAATATATGAATTCTCATTGGTTAGTTTCATTACAATGATTAGATTGAAGTGGTGATTTATTCATGTAGAGGAAATAAATACTTGATCCTCTGGATCTTTTCACGGATTTGGTTTAAAAAACCCATTAACAATATAACGATGGAAAAAATAACTGAATAATATACATTTTGACTAACCAACTGAATAGAGCAGGCTCATTTTAGAGTACAGGAATGGATCTGCCATCAATTTGATAATACATTTTATGACTACTACATCAATGCACAGACCATAGGGAAACAGCGCACCTCTGTCTCTGTATGTTTAGCCCATGGATCTGATGCTGTCTGGAGCAAAAGAGTATAGCATGTTGCCGCCGTAGCATTTGATTGATTGATGCCAGCAAGCATTTGGCCTCCCTTGATAAAAAAATTATAAAATAATTAGCCAATCAGCATTGAGCTGAGCTCAACTGTGGGTTGTCCTGGTGCAGCAAAACCAACCCAAACGAGGCCAGTTTGGATTTGGCTTCAGACCAATCAAATCACTTCCTAAGCAAAACATCATCTTCAGAAAAACTTGTCTGCTTGTGTTGATGTCCTGCAGTAGCTAGCTTGCTAAATTGGCCCATTCCTAAGCCATGGATGGAGACAGGGATTTAGACTTGTGGTTTTGACTAAAATCTCTGTACAGAGAGATCTAACCATCTGATCTAACCATAAATGAATATGCTGTGCCACTGGCCTGATACGATTGAAGTTCAATATGTAGCCTAGATCCCAGCAAGCACAGTGGATCTGGGCCGATTCCGGCTGAGAGTCGGGGCACTCGGCCGAGTTTGGGCCGCCTTCCGAGTCTGGGCCGCCTTCGGCCCAGTCTTACTTACGGCTAGGATGTGGGGATTGAGCTCGGGCTGATTCCGGTGTGAGTTATCTGGCCCAAATGTATTACTTGGGGCTCGGGCCGATTTGGTCTACTCTCTGACAGATGATTACATGGGCTGCTTTATATAATTAACATTTTATTATTTATTTTTCCATATTATTTTCGTTATTTCTGTAATCAAAAAATTATTTACGTGACATTCTTTAATATTCACGTGAAATTCTTTAAGAGTCCTGTTTATGTAATATTTTAGTATTTTGATACTTTGTGCAAGGCAATTGATAAGCAATAAAAACTTTGTGGATGGAGCCTCCCGAGTGGTCTAAGACACTGCAAACTTCGTTCATACAGATGCTGGTTCAAGACCCGTGCCGGCCGCGACCGGGAGACCCATGAGGCGACGCACAATTGTCCCAGTGTTGTCTGAGTTAGAGGAGGGTTTGGCCGGCCGGGATGTCCTTGTCCCATCCCACGATTCAATGAGGGGAGCTAGTAGGCATCACATCAACTAGCTAGCTAGCTAACTTTCCTGGTACATTGTTGCCCATGCGAGGAAGTCAGACAGCATTTTAGCCTGGTAGCACATGACAACAAAAACTTAGTGTACTGTATGACAGAGCCATAGACCGTTTTGCCAAAATGAAAGAGAGGAGGATCACATTGGCGTTCAACTAATCTACAAGTAGGGTGATTCCCAATTTGTTTTGTTTACTTATGCACACGCATGCGCACACACACAGAGAAACCAGTTCCATGGACAGCCACATGATATTTAGAGACATGATTGGCCTAAATTGTTATTGGTATCTTTAAGTTTGTTTTCAGTGTATTAAACTAAGCATATATAGTATTGTTGATTTGATGATGTTTAAGTTGAAATAGCGGAGGCAGCTGGAATAGCAGAGGCAGTTCTCCTGTTGTCTTTGTGCTGACTTGCGATAACTCTGTGGTTTTAAATCAGTAGTTGTTTAGTAAATTGTCAAAAACATGAACTTGCTTGACCATTCTGCAGGTGATATAACTGTTTGTTACATGCCGTATTTGCTGGACACATGGACACATGTTGCTCTCCGGTTTTGTGATGAAACAAACGTAAGTGTAGAATTTATTCCACCAGTGTGTGACTGCTGTCTTTTTGTTGTCATGGCCTTATTGTATGTCTCCGTGGCGTATGAACGAATGGGTTATAGAGCAAACTAGGCAATTAACGCAACATAGTTGTAAGATGGCTGTTTTACTGACTTGGCTTGGCTTCCTCAGTGATTTTACCCACACACTGCAACAGCAAATTCTTCAAATAGAAGCAGTTGATTTGGCCACATTATTTGAATATCCTTAAATACACAGAAAATAAGTATTTAAAATACAAATAATGAAATACACATATATTTGAACTCAGGTCTTGTTGCACTATAGCCTCACTCCCCAGCTTGAAATGTCTACACCTTCGCTATCGGATTAGTACCTTTTCGGTGGCACAACTGGCTAAGATGGTGTCACTTGTGTTTGCGAAGCAGAGGACCCGAGATCAGTCGCAGACATGTGAGGAAGGAAGCTATACTGTTGAGCAAGCACAGTGACACATTTTACACATAGTTACTATTGGACACTACAAAGGTTTTTAAACTATTCATCAAATATCAATGATATAGTTGAAGTCGGAAGTTTACATACACCTTAGCAAAATACATTACTTTGAAGGTAGGCCTTGTAATACATCCACAGGTACACCTCCAATTGACTCAAATTATATCAATTAGCCTATCAGAAGCTTCTAAAGCCATGACATCATTTTCTGGAATTTTCCAAGCTGTTTAAAGGCACAGTCAACTTAGTGTATGCAAACTTCTGACCCACTGGAATTGTGATACAGTGAATTTTAAGTGAAATAATCTGTAAACAATTGTTGGAAAAATGACATTTGTCATTCACAAAGTAGATGTAGTTGCTAACAAGAAATGTGTGGAGTGGTTGAAAAACAAGTTTTAATGACTCCAATCTAAGTGCATGTAAACTTCCGACTTCAACTGTACATAGATCAGTAATGTAAGTGCAACAGCATCATTGATATACACCGAGTGTACAAAACATGCTCTTTCCATGATATAGAATGACGGGGGGGCGGGGGGGGGGGGGTGATCCAGGTGAAAGCTATGATCCCTTATTGATGTCACTTGCTAAATCCACTTCAATCAGTGTAGATGAAGTTGAGGAGACATAGTTAAAGAAGGATTTGTGAGACAATTGAGACATGGATTGTGTATGCGTGTGCCATTGAGGGTGAATGGGCAAGACACAAGATTTAAGTGCCTTTGGTAGTAGGTGCTAGGCACACCGGTTTGTGTAAAAAAACTGCAACACTGCTGGGTTTTTTTTCATGCTCAACCGTTTCCCGTGTGTATCAAGAATGGTCCACCACATTGGAGTCAACATGGGAACACTTTCAAAACCTTGTAGAGTCCATGCCCAGACAAATTGAGGCTGATCTGAAAGCAAAAGGGGGTCAACTCAATATTAGGAAGGTGTTCTTAATGTTTTGTACTCTTTCACAATCTGTGCTGGCAAGGAAGTTTTAAGGTACAGTACTTTTGACATACAGTCTTTAAAAAATCCTGACTGAAACGTTTGGGAGCTTCAACATCCAAGGTTCCAGACAGAACATTTAGGGAGGGGATCTCGTTCTCTCTCTCTCGCACGCACCCACCCACCCACCCACACACATAAACACACACAAACAGGGAAATTGTAAAACTGCTCATACCTAGAAACCCATCAGGAGCTGTAGGATTTAAAATCACTTTTATACAAAAGATTCAGCAGAGGGGCTTAGCTAGCCATAAGAAGTTTTTTAGCAAACACTACATAATGTATGAATTGCTTAATTGCACTATGGGCCACCAGAACTACTTGCATCACATAAGTTTGACTGTGCGTATCATTCCTTGGAGCGCTTTGATGTAGGTTGGGGAGAGCCCATTCACTGTGCAGTAAGATGACTTGCTTTCATGTCATTTTGTGCCACTGTAAAGGGAGGATTAGTAGAGCTATGGGTGTGTCCAATATTGCATCCTATTCCCTATATAGTGCACTGTTTTACCCTATTGGTCAAAAGTAGTGCACTAAATAGGGAATAGGGTGCCATTTTGGGCGTAGCCTATTTTTATACCCAGGTTTACTAAAGTTAATGTGTCAGCTCTTCAGAAAGCAGAAATGCACAGTTTGTGAGGTGACATACCGCATGATATGACATTCTGTGGAAAAAATTGTTCCCTCAAAAATCAAGACTCTACAAAATCTAGACCAGGAATCACCATTTACGGTCCCGGAGGCTTGAAACAGCCTCAGAAATCACATTTAAAATTAAATTCCCAGTGCACAGGTCATTTGGAATACTTATTTTAAGAGAAAGTAATGCTATTTTAAGAATTTAGAACATTATAAGTCAATGTTCAGCCTCATTAGTTATTGTTATTATGCTGAGAAAAATAAACATGTTATGCCTATTCATTAATATCATAAGATGGCGCTGACGGAGATGGCAGCATCGCGACTAGCTCTTAGAAAACTTTGCCGTATTTCGATTTTTATGTATACGACTTCCCTGGAGCAGATCCTTTGTTCACTCTCCCCAGAGCAATTGAACTTATTCCAGAGGCCGACCCAAAACATTGCCGGCGAGATGCACCTGCTAGTTCGACTTAGGAGTCGGGCACACCACCCACTGCTTCCGAGGTATACTCGCTAATGTTCAGTCTTTGGATAACAAAGTTGATGAGCTTAGAGCAAGGATTTCTTTCCAGAGAGACATCGGGCCTGTAACATACTTTGTTTCACGGAAACATGGCTCTCTCGGGATACTCTGTCGGAGTCAGTAAAGCCAGCAGGATTCTCAGTACATCGCGCAGACATGAATAAATATCTCTCAGAGAAGCAGGAGGGTGGAGGGGTGTGTTTCATGATTAATGACTCATGGTGTAATTCTAGGAACATACAGGAACTCAAGTCTTTTTGTTCACCCGACCTGGAATACCTCACAATTAAATGCCGACCATATTATCTCCCAAGAGAATTTTCCTCTGTTATCAACACGGCCGTTTACATCCCACCTGCATTTATTGTAGCTGGGGATTTTAACAAAGCAAATCTGAGGACTAGGCTGCTGAAGTTCTATCAACATATTGACTGTACTACTCGCGCTGCTAAGACTCTCGACCATTGCTATTCAAACTTCCGGGATGCTTACAACGCCCTCCCCCGCCCTCCTTTCGGCTAATCTGACCACGACTCCATCTTGCGCCTCCCGTCCTATAGGCAGAAACTCAAACAAAGTAACCGTGCATCGTACTATTCAACGCTGGTCGGAGCAATCGGAATCCACGCTTCAGGATTGTTTTGATCACGTGGACAGGGATATTTCAGGTAGCTTGCGAAAATAATCTAGACGCATACACTGATACGGTGACTGAGTTTGAAAGGAAGTGTAGTACCAACTGTGACTATTAAAACCTACCCTAACCTTAAACCATGGATAGATGGTAGCATTCGCGCGAAACTGAAAGCGTGAACCATCGCATTTAACAATGGTAAAGTGGCTGGTAATATGGCAGAATATAAACAGTGTAGTTATTCACTGCGCAAGGAAATCAAACAAGCTAAACGTCAGTATAAAGATAAAGTGGAGTCGCAATTCAACTGACACGAGACGTATGTGGCAGGGACTACAGACAATCACGGACTACAAAAGGAAAACCAGCTATGTCGCCGAGACGGACGTCTTGCTTCCGGACAGGCTAAACACATTCTTTGCATGTTTTGAGGATAACACAGTGCCACCGATGCAGCCTGCTACCAAGGACTTTGGGCTCTTCCTCTCCGTGGCCGACGTGAGTAAAACATTTAAGTGTTAACCCTCGCATGGCTTCTGGCCCAGCCGCATCCTCAGAGCATGAGCAGACCAGCTGTCTGGTGTGTTTACGGGCATATTCAATCAATCACTACCCCAGTCTGCTCTCCCCACATGCTTCAAGATGGCCACCATTGTACCTGTACACAAGAAGGCAAAGGTAACTGAACTTAATGACTATCGCCCAGTAGCACCCACCTCACTCACCACTCCTGTCATCATGAAGTGCTTTGAGAGACTAGTCAAGGATCACACACCTCCACCTTACCTGCCACCCTAGACCCACTTCAAATTGCTTACCACCCCAATAAATCCACAGATGATGCAATCGCCATCACTCTGCACACTGCCGTATCCCATCTGGACAAGAGGAATACCCATGTAAGAATGCTGTTTATTGACTATAGCTCAGCATTCAACACCATAGTAGCCTCCAAGCTCATCATTAAGCTCGAGGCCCTGGATCTGAACCCCGCCCTGTGCAACAGGGTCCTGGACTTCCTGACGGGCCGCCCCCAGGTGGTGAACGTAGGAAACATCACCTCCACTCCACTGATTCTCAACACTGGGGCCCCACAAGGGTGTATGCTCAGCCCCCTCCTGTGCTCCCTGTTCACCCACGACTGCGTGGCCAAGCATGCCTCCAACTCAATTATCAAGTTTGCAGACACAATTAGTAGTAGGCGTGATTACCAATGATGATGAGACAGCCTACAGGGCTCTGGGACTGTTGTGCCTGGAATACAACATTTCACTCAATGTCAACAAAACAAAGGAGATGATCGTGAATTTCAGGAAACAGCAGAGGGTGCACCCCCCTATCTACATAGACAGGACCGCAGTGGAGAAGGTGGAAAGCTTCAAGTTCCTTGGCGTACACATCATTGACAAACTGCAATGGACCACCCACACAGACTGTATGGTGAAGAAGGCGCAACAGAGCCTCTTCAACCTCAGGAGGCTAAATAAATGTGTCTTGTCACTAAAAACCCTCACAAACTTTTACAGATGCACAATTGAAAGCATCCTGTCGGGCTGTATCACCGCCTGGTACAGTAACTGCACAGCCTGCAACCGCAAGGTTCTCCAGAGGGTGGTGTGGTCTGCCCAACCATTGCCAGGGGCAAACTACCCGCCCTCCAGGACACCTACAGCACCCAATGTCACAGGAAGGCAACAAAGATCATCAAGAACATCAACCACACCGAGCCACTGCCTGTTCACCCCGCTATCTTCCAGAAAGCGAGGTCAGTACAGGTACATCAAAGCTGGGACTGAGAGACTGAAAAACGATCTCAAGGCCATCAGAATGTTAAACAGCCATCACTAGCACATTGGAGGCTGCTGTATATAGGCATAGCCAAGAAATCGCTGGCCACTTTAAGAAATGGAACACTAGTCACTTTAATGTTTACATATCTGGCATTACTCATCTCATGTACTGTTTTCTATACTATTCTACGGCGTCTTATGTAAACATTATTAAGTGAATATCTTGCATTACTCATCTCATATGTATATACTGTATTCTATACTATTCTGCTGTATCATAGTCCATTCCGCTCTGACATCGCTCGTCCATATGTATATAGTCTTAATTCATTCCTACTTAGATTTGTGTGTATTGGGTATATGTTGTGTAATTTGTTAGATATTGCTTGTAATAGGAGCACAAGCATTTCACCACACCCGCAATAACATCTGCTAATCACGTGTATGTGACCAATAAAATTTGATTTGATATTGTCAGTAATCTAAAGAGCAGGTCTTATGTTATTTCCCACTCAGGACGAAGAGGAGTAAGCAAACGTTCACAGCATCATATCACTCCCCGCTATTTCTGTTAAATAGAGTAGCCCAGTTACAGCAATGTATGCGATCTGGCTTATCAAATAGCACTTCCAAACAGGCTCTAGCATTCCTTGTTATCAGTAATGAACTACCATAAAACCAGTGCCGCTTCAAATTTGGTTGTTGTCAGCCCTTGGTGAAACTTATCTAGAGGCGATTGATATGGATGTGTTTTGCATAATTCTAAAGAGGTAATTTTCTCTTTTCTTAGATGCCCTTCGTTTGACCCCGTTAGGTTTTCTACTTTTGTGCAGTACCACAGAGAAGGATGAGAAGCCACACACACACACACACACACACACACACACACACACACACACACACAGTATTAGACTGATCCACTCAGATGAATATCTTGAACCTGGACATGTTTATGCCCGGTCATCGCAGTCCTGTTTGTGTGAGTGCGTGTGTCTGTGTGTGAGTTACTGACCCATGATATTATTTACAAGTACCATCACCAACCACGTGAGAAAATCTATTTTTAAAGCCACAATCTGGAGTCTGTTGTTCAAGCCCAACGGCAGCCCCGCCACTATCTGACGATATCCCAGATTGTCTATGATGTTGCACAGATCATATTCCAAAAATTGCAGAATCATTTTATTTTGTCCAAAACAAGACAAAGTCCACCCACCGCCAGTGCTCCAAACTCGAACACCGCAATTCAATCAGTTGTTTATGAAGGATAACTGCCCCACAGGTTTAAGCATAATGTTTATGCTGTATTAGGTGAGGTTTTGTGTCCATATGACAACATCTCAAATACAGTGCTGTGAGAAAGTATTTTCCCCCTTCCTGATTTCAATTTTTTTTGCACATTTGTGACACTTAAATGTTTCAGATCACCAAACATATTTAAATATTACACAAAGATAACCCAAATAAACACAAAATGCAGTTTTTAAGTGATGATTTTATTTATTAAGAGAAAAAAGCTATCTGAACCTTCATGGCCCTATGTGAAAAAGTAATTGCCCCCTAAACCTAATAACTGGTTGTACCACCCTCAGCAGCAACAACTGCAATCAAGCGTTTGCGATAACTGGCAATGAGTCTTTCACATCGCTGTGGAGGAATTTTGGCCCACTCTTCTTTGCAGAATTGTTTTAATTCAGCCACATTGGAGGGTTTTCGAGCATGAACCGCCTTTTTAAGGTCACGCCACAGCATCTCAATCGGATTCAAGTCCGGACTTTCACTAGGCCACTCCAAAACCTTCATTTAGTTTTTTCTAAGCCATTCAGAGGTGGACTTTCTGGTGTGTTTTGGATCATTGTCCTGCCGCAGAACCAAAGTGCGCCTCAGCTTGAGTTCATGAACTGATGGCCGGACATACTCGGCCATGCTCTCTATTTTTTGGTAGAGAGCAGAATTCATGGTTCCATCAATTACAGCAAGTCGTCCAGGTCCTGAAGCAGCAAAGTAGCCCCAGAACATCACACTAGCACCGCCATCACTACCACCACCATCACTACCACCATCACTACCACCACCATATTTGACTGTTGGTATGATGTTCTTTTTCTGAAATGCTGTGTTACTTTTACACCAGATGTAACGGGACGCACACCTTCCAAAAAGTTCAACTTTGTCTTGTCAGTCCACAGAATATTTCCCCAAAAGTCTTGGGGATCATCAAGATGTTTTTTGCCAAAAGTGAGACGAGACTTTATGTTATTTTTGGTCAGCAGTGGTTTTCGCCTTGGAACTCTGCCATGGATGCCATTTTTGCCCAGTCTCTTTCTTATGGTTGAGTCATGAACACTGACCTTAACTGAGGCAAGTGAGGCCTGCTAGGTCTTTAGATGCTGTTGTGGGTTCTTTTTTGACCTCTTGGATGAGTCGTCGCTGCGCTCTTGGGGTAATTTTGGTAGGCCAGCCACTCCTGGGAAGGTTCACCACTGTTCCAAATTTTCTCCATTTGTAGATAATGGCTCTCACCGTGGTTCGCTGGAGTTCCAAAGCTATTGAAATGGCTTTCCAGACTGATAGATGTAAATTACTTTGTTTCTCATCTGTTCCTGAATGTCGTTGGATCGCGGCATGATGCCTTGCTTTTTGAGATATTTTGGCCTACTTCACTTTGTCAGACAGGTTCTATTTAAGTGATTTCTTGATTCAACAGGTCTGGCAGTAATCAGGACTGGTTGTGGCTAGTGAAATTGAACTCAGCTTTCCAAAAAATGTGATTAACCACAGTAAATTCATGATTTAACAAGGGGGGGGGGGGCGCAATTACTTTGTCACATAGGGCCATGAAGGTTCAGATAGCTTTTTTCCCTTAATAAATAAAATGATCACTTAACTGCATGTTGTGTTTACTTGGGTTATCTTTGTGTAATATTACAATTATTTTGATCTGAAACATTTAAGTGTGACAAATGTGCAAAAAAATTAGAAATCAGAAAGGGGGAAAACACTTTTTCACAGCACTGTACATCTTAAACATTCAGGGTGAAATGGCAGTGTGGTTTCCAATTGATTAAAACCCTTAACACATTGGTTCAACATCAGTGAAGAGCTGTTTTATTTTTAATTCTATATAAAGTCCCGTAGAATATGTATTTATTGGTCCATTGTAACGGACACTTTATTGGTCCACTTGTAAGGAACACGGGCTTTTCGCTGTCACAGTACCAACCCCTAACACACCACACACACTAACTGTCTGGGAGCAACACAGGGTCAGCCAGATAGCATTGCCCTTGTAGCAGTTTAGGGACTCAAGGCCGCAATGGCATTAGGTGATGGCCCCCGAGAAATTGATTACATTGTAATGTGTTTGTAAACTTGAAGATCTGCATCAGTTACCCAACTAATGCCAAGGCCAGAGTTATTCAAATATTACCCTATGAGGTCCGGAGCCGGGTGGTTTTTCATTCTACCTAAAAATGTATTGCACCACCTGGTCTAAATCAGTCCCTGAATAGAGTGGAAGAATGAAAAAAAGCAGTGGAACTGGCTTTGAGGTACAGATTTGAATATGAGGGGCCTAGGCTTCAGCTCAGCAGGCTAGGGAAACGGGCCTACTCATAAAGGTGTCCTGACTGGTTATAAAAAATTGCTATGAATGCCTAATGTATATCCCCTTCATGTAAAATGTATTACATGTACAGTTGAAGTCGGAAGTTTGCATACAACTTAGAAAAATACATTTAAACTCAGTTTTTCACAACTGACATTTAATCCTAGACAAAAACTCCCTGTTTTAGGTCAGTTAGGATCACCACTTTATTTTAAGAATGTGAAATGTCAGAATAATAGTAGAGAGCTTTTATTTCTTTCATCACATTCCCAGTGGGTCAGAAGTTTACATACACTCAATTAGTATTTGGTAGCATTGCCTTTAAATTGTTTAACATGGGTCAAACATTTCGCCTTCCACAAGCTTCCCACAATAAGTTGGGTGAATTTTGGCCCATTCCTCCTGACAGAGCTGGTGTAACTGAATCAGGTTTGTAGGCCTCCTTGCTCGCACACGCTTTTTCAGTTCTGCCCACAATAGGATTGAGGTCAGGGCTTTGTGATGGCCACTCCAATACCTTGACTTTGTTGTCCTTGAGCCATTTTGCCACAACTTTGGAAGCATGCTTGGGGTCATTGCCCATTTGGAAGACCCATTTGCGACAAAGCTTTAACTTCCTGACTGATGTCTTGAGATGTTGCTTCAATATATCCACATAATTTTCCGACCTCATGATGCCATCTATTTTGTGAAGTGCATCAGTCCCTCCTGCAGCAAAGCACCCCCACAACATGATGCTGCCACCCCCGTGCTTCATGGTTGGGATGGTGTTCTTTGGCCATTATGGCCAAAAAGTTATATTTTTGTTTCATCAGACCAGAGGACATTTCTCCAAAAAGTACGATCTTTGCAGTTGCACATGGGGTTATGTCGATATAGGACTCATTTTGCTGTGGATATAGATACTTTTGTACTTGTTTCCTCCAGAATCTTCACAAGGTCCTTTGCTGTTGTTCTGGGATTGATATGCACTTTTCGCACCAAAGTACGCTCATCTCTAGGAGACAGAGCGCGTCTCCTTCCTGAGCGGTATGGCGGCTG
This sequence comes from Salvelinus sp. IW2-2015, assembly GCF_002910315.2. Lineage (NCBI taxonomy): Eukaryota > Metazoa > Chordata > Actinopteri > Salmoniformes > Salmonidae > Salvelinus > Salvelinus sp. IW2-2015. The sequence continues at coordinate 1,424,624 of NC_036875.1, read as the reverse complement.
CGTGGTCCCATGGTATTTATACTTGCATATTATTGTTTGTACAGATGAACGTGGTATCTTCAGGCGTTTGGAAATTGCTCCCAAGGATGAACCAGACTTCAGGTCTACAAATTTTTTTCTGAGGTTTTGGCTGATTGATTGCCCCTCAAAGTGGAGGGAATATCCCTCCCTCTCGGTCTCTATTTCTCTTTCACTCACTCACGCTCTTTTCCTTTCTAAATCTCCCATAATCACACGTGCATACAGAAGCATAAATATTTCCTCACTAATTAGGGTGTCAAGGTGGACCTGACAATATGACAGATATAAAATGGTGTAAATCGGTGAACTGATAAAAAATTCAAACAAAAATTAACAAGGCCTTTCTCTCACTGACCATTTTACATAATTTTTGAACATAACCATGAAAATACTGTTGAAGTCTAAGCACGATCGACTCAACAACAAAAGCGGTATTAGTCATTTGAATATGCAGGTAAAATAAAATAAGATTGGTGGGGGAGAGGAAGGGTAATATTAGGGTAATATCGTTTAGCAGCGTTTGACATGCTCACACCTTCAAGAGGCAACGCAGATCCCCTCCTCATGAAGCAGTGACATTAAAGCACTTTGATGATTTGGAGACTTTAATGTCTTAATCCCACAGAAAAAAAAAAACTATTTCAGAAAATTCAAAGGCATTTCCCCAGACTTGAATATCACCCAAACCACCCCCTCTTCCTCCCCCACACACATTCTTGTCCCCCTCCAGAGAAGAATAGATAGTGCTTCGTTTCTGCTTTACCTAGGCTGCTAAGCTTTTCAAGAAATAAGGGGAGGGGGAGGGCATCATGATGTCACAGGCTGCGGTACTCTCTGAGAGATTGTGAAAGCGAATTAGCCGATGGATCAAACTCCAAACTTGGAGGGAGAAATCGTACCACGCTAAGTAATATGCTACTTAGATTTGCCTGCGGGAAACAGATTGCAGCTCAACTTGGTGATGAGCTCTTTAAAATGTCAAAATAGAGGAGCCGTTCTTAATTGCGCACCACTTGATGCCTCGAGGAGTTCTGCCGTTGTAAGGAGGCCAATGTGTCAGTCTCGAAAAGCCAGAAAAAAATAACAAAAACATCCTGGTATCTGTCAACCAATAATCCTTTCATATCACAATTGACAGAAGCAGGTCCAGGCCTGCACTTCATCTCAATGCACTTCATCTCAATGGTCTAAGGTGGCTTCCTTTCCTTGTTTCCTTTCCTTCTTCCTCTCATTAAACAACTGGTGAGGTGACAGCAGACACCCCTGTTGGCTCTCAGCATATTACCCTATTTTACCCTCACCGGTCCATGTGTCTGATCAGTTCAGATGAAGGAAAGGAGACGAGGAGAGGAGGTAGCATTAGTGGAGATACCCACATGATCTGCTAAGTATTAGCACAGACACAGTTTCAGCATTGCATTATATGAATAATAGATAGTAAGAAGAGGGTAATAGCATTTCATTCATAATGTGAAGTGGGTGGGGGAGAAAGGGATGAAACGAAGGGCTAGTTTTAAGGTGGAGAATGTTTTCCTAGTATTGCAAAGTAGCGTGTTATACCTAGAATACAGTGAAGTTGTTTTGGTTCACATTGAAAGAATTTTGTTGACTACATTTATCTGAAACATAAATTATTGCAGAGCTAGAGGGTATTCTATTTTGTTCTTACCTAAAAACCTGGTTACCAGTTTTGATTAAATCGGGCCAAGGGGTCTTTAACTTTTAGTGATTCATGAATTAGCGCAGAGACTAGGGAAGGTGGGATAATGTAAATAATGGGATTTGAAGCTCATTTAGGTTTCTGCGGGCGACACAATAGACACAGAGTCCCTGTACACTGCAAAGAGCAGAGAGGGAAGTGTTTCTCAGTCTTCCTACAGCCGTCCGCTCTTTTCTACATCTGCTTATGCACACTCGGCAGCGTGCTTGCTGACTTAGCGGGCTCTGCGGATGCCTTGGGAGCTGAAAAACCAACAGCTCAGGGAAAGTATGTCAGGCAAGCCGAAGGGGCACATCCTCCATCCTCTCTCAAAAAGGGGTGAGAAGGATCCAAACCCAGCTCTAAGAGTACTATACCTGGTATTTCAAGTTCAATCTTGGTTAGGCAGTGGGTACCCTAAGGCTGTAGTGCTTTAGCCCCAAAAAATGTAATAATGATGCCTCAGTGGCAGCCTACACCTTTTTCCTTCCCACCCTACGTCCCCCCCAACTGTGGCCAATCTGTCCGGCAGGCATGTCACTGTGCTGTCGTCTGTGGCTGTGCCAACAAGTCGAAGGGGTAATCCAACACATCCCAACTACCATGGAGAAGAGCTTACGTTATGATTCAATAACTCTTACACAAGCTGAAGATCATCCCCAGTCCAAACAGTATCAAACAAATGGTATACCATGTATGTCGAACGTGTGGCAATGTTCTCATGATGTTATGATTTAATGCTAGAGTGTGCAGGCTTTCTAGAGATGCTTTGAAGGGAATTCAACACAGACCAAACAGCAGACCAAAACTGTGATCACATTGTTTTTGCCACACACTTCTTACAGTCATATCATGGCAGGCATATCATGGCAGGCATATCATGGCAGGCATATCATGGCAGGCATATCATGACAGGCATATCATGACAGGCATATCATGGCAGGCATATCATGGGGAATGCTCTTTAAAGTAGTTCAAGAAAACTGGACAAAGTAAGATTCAGAGAATAATCCATAGCCTTCCCCATTTCGGGAACATTATTTAACCCTAGAAATATCTGCTGTGTTGCTGAGCCACTGGCACCCTGCAGACGTGGAGATGACATGACCCCGCAGGGAGAGGCGTGAGTTGTGTGTCAGGCTCTGCTGCGTCACACACACTGTCGGGGGGGGGTTAATGACCTGTATCACCGAGTCATAACCACGTGACCTGGTGACACACTCTCACACCCCTGTGGCAGGAGGAGGAGGCGCAATAGGAGAGTCCGACCGGTGTGCTTGCCTCACACAGTCAACCATTGCTGCTACGCTACTGGGGTGGATTATGTCTATATAAAGCCTCTGCACCACATGAATCACTGTGCTATGCACTGATCCCCCTACAAGCTATGAGACAACAGGTCTGCCTTCTGCGGCCTGTCTCCATCTTTTCCCATTTCCTAAACTCCGCTCCCCTCAATGAAGACAGAATGAAAGAGCGAGATTGAGACGGAGAGAGAGGGGGGGAAAAGAGTCGATGTTAATCATCCGAGTGCCGTGGCTTAGCCTAAGAGGCTTGAATAATCAGCGGTTAAGCTGTCAGCCCTTGCGCTCGCACCTATCGTGCTCTACAAACTCCTGGGTTGCTTTTAATCAAGCAAAAACGCTGAGAGTGTGTGGGCTAAGTGCGGGCTAAGAGACAGGGCTCAAGCATATCCCTTACATTTTTCTTGACATTACCAGATAGCATTTCTGTATAAGCTGCAGACATGTCTCTTTGCAAGAGCACACAGTGTTACAGTACAGTAGGTATTTGGCTTTTGAGGGCAGTATTGAAAGCAGAACCAAAAAGTGTGACCAGCTTAGGTCAATGACCACTTTAAACTCCAGTTTGCTCTGTCTTTTGGGACCTAGGGTCCTACTGAATTAAAACCAGCATCCATGGGTGTCAGGGATATGGTGAAACAATATTGTTCTCACCGTGCAAGGAAATGTGTTCTCCTTTTATTCTCAACATGAATCTGTGGAATCATTGGGTTAAAAAAGCACAAGCAGAGTGTTGAACTCCCGCATACCAGTTGTGATTGAACAGCGCGCCTGGTTGTAATGGAATCACAGCATCCCTCCCATACCACCAACCATACTTTGATCAACAAAGCCAGGCCTGTTCCTAGCTAACAATAATATTTCCACGTTACATCCCACTAGGGCATTGCTCCGAACCACCTATGTATTAACGGGTATAAAAATAGCTTTTTGACATTGTGGGAGCGTGCCTATTCACGACCTAACTGCACCACCCAGAGCGACGTTAACACAGGCAGCGGGAGGCCAAGCTCCACCCCTATCTCGCTCTCTCTCCGGGCTCTTCAGCCTCTCATTGATCTCACGGCCCATTGCCGGCTTAAATTACATTGCCGAGACAAAAGGCCCCTGATTTCACAGGTCATAATTCTCTCCTATAGCCTCAACTTTGAAAAGGTACAGTGTTCAGTTTCAGCCCCCTCCAGCATTGCATTTGCTTATGAGTTATGACACGGGCTGAACGTCTTTAAGTTACAACCCAGCGCAGTGGGGGAGGCCTGTTTACCAATCAGGGCTGAGATGAAGGAGAGAGGGAGAGAAACAAGGGACACAAGCAGTGTCCCGCCATAGCTGTGGCGTAGTGCATCTACAGTGGGGCAAAAAAGTATTTAGTCAGCCACCAATTGTGCAAGTTCTCCCACTTAAAAAGATGAGAGAGGCCTGTAATTTTCATCATAGGTACACTTCAACTATGACAGACAAAATGAGAAAAAAAATCCAGAAAATCACATTGTAGGATTTTTTATGAATTTATTWGCAAATTATGGTGGAAAATAAGTATTTGGTCACCTACAAACAAGCAAGATTTCTTGCTCTCACAGACCTGTAACTTCTTCTTTAAGAGGCTCCTCTGTCCTCCACTCGTTACCTGTATTAATGGCACCTGTTTGAACTTGTTATCAGTATAAAAGACACCTGTCCACAACCTCAAACAGTCACACTCCAAACTCCACTATGGCCAAGACCAAAGAGCTGTCAAAGGACACCAGAAACAAAATTGTAGACCTGCACCAGGCTGGGAAGACTGAATCTGCAATAGGTAAGCAGCTTGGTTTGAAGAAATCAACTGTGGAAGCAATTATTAGGAAATGGAAGACATACAAGACCACTGATAATCTCCCTCGATCTGGGGCTCCACGCAAGATCTCACCCCGTGGGGTCAAAATGATCACAAGAACGGTGAGCAAAAATCCCAGAACCACACGGGGGGACCTAGTGAATGACCTGCAGAGCTGGGACCAAAGTAACAAAGCCTACCATCAGTAACACACTACGCCACCAGGGAATCAAATCCTGCAGTGCCAGACGTGTCCCCCTGCTTAAGCCAGTACATGTCCAGGCCCGTCTGAAGTTTGCTAGAGAGCATTTGGATGATCCAGAAGAAGATTGGGAGAATGTCATATGGTCAGATGAAACCAAAATATAACTTTTTGGTAAAAACTCAACTCGTCGTGTTTGGAGGACAAAGAATGCTGAGTTGCATCCAAAGAACACCATACCTACTGTGAAGCATGGGGGTGGAAACATCATGCTTTGGGGCTGTTTKTCTGCAAAGGGACCAGGACGACTGATCCGTGTAAAGGAAAGAATGAATGGAGCCATGTATCTTGAGATTTTGAGTGAAAACCTCCTTCCATCAGCACGGCCATTGAAGATGAAACGTGGCTGGGTCTTTCAGCATGACAATGATCCCAAACACACCGCCCGGGCAACGAAGGAGTGGCTTCGTAAGAAGCATTTCAAGGTCCTGGAGTGGCCTAGCCAGTCTCCAGATCTCAACCCCATAGAAAATCTTTGGAGGGAGTTAAAAGTCCGTGTTGCACAGCAACAGCCCCAAAACACCACTGCTCTAGAGGAGATCTGCATGGAGGAATGGGCCAAAATACCAGCAACAGTGTGTGAAAACCTTGTGAAGACTTACAGAAAACGTTTGACTTCTGTCATTGCCAACAAAGGGTATATAACAAAGTATTGAGATAAACTTTTGTTTTCGACCAAATACTTATTTTCCACCATAATTTGCAAATAAATTCATAAAAAATCCTACAATGTGATTTTCTCGATTTTTCTTTTCTCATTTTGTCTGTCATAGTTGAAGTGTACCTATGATGAAAATTACAGGCCTCTCTCATCTTTTTAAGTGGGAGAACTTGCACAATTGGTGGCTGACTAAATACTTTTTTGCCCCACTGTATGTCCATAGGACATCAAAAGGGCGTTAAGGCGTTAGAATTATAGGATTCTAATCTACAATATGTTGTTCGGGAATAATGTATTGACCACGGACATGCTCTGAACAATGCACCTATACCGCAGCAATATCATAGCTTACAGCTCATAGGCCTATAAAGGCTCAAACGAGGTGTGATTATTGCAGAAAAAAAGGCGTACGCTAAATCCTCAAATTATATTTAAGAGAAAGATAAAAACAGAAAATGTCAACATAGCTCAAATCATTCGGAACATGGAACCGATGAATGCCTAAAACTATCCTTTTTTGTCAGACGGCACTGTTTTAAAGACAACAACAATGTCAAGCTAAAGAGTGTTCATGACAACAGAACCCAGATCTGACCAGAGTAGATGCTACCGGTACCGTATGTGTCTGCTTTGTGCTCTCCCCATCCCTTCTGGCATACATGGGGACACTGGCCAGTGAATGTCAGTGCCCTTTTCACGCTGTGCAACTGCTGCCGAGGCAACTCCCAAGCCAGGACAGCGTGAGATCCGGAACAGGCGTAAGCAGCCAAAGCACAAAGGGACCAGCTGCTTTGAGAGCATGGCTCAAGACAAGAAGAGGGCTCTACAAAGAGAATAGACTAAATGTTATTATTGTACTGTATTATTGCTTCATTTCTGACAATGCAACTGTTTGGTAGTGGTGGAACTACTTTAGAGATACTACAGTATATGTAACACATTATTTTCAAGTGGTGTTATATTTGAGTCCCCAAAATGTTGATAACACTACATAAGCTATCATTTATTATGGTGTGGCACAACAAGAAGGGAGGGATCATACCTGCTTATAAAGAATAATAGTGCATTACTATGGGTTTAAGTAAAGTGTTAGCAACATTTCCACTTCACTTTTGATACCGTGCAATAGTACCTATGATGTATATAAACCCTGGATTGCTGATGCTATGACGCCACCGGTCGGCCATATTGGCACTCCCCGGTAGGAGCAGTCCTGCCTAGGAATGCATTGAATTATACAGTGTTTGAATTAAATGTTTCAAGGACAAAAGTACATTCATCTCTAAAAATGATACTTCAAAGAACATTTTTAAATCTTTTTTTTTAATTTAAAATGTTTATGTTCATCTCACATATTATAATTTAAAGTTTGCATTAAGGTGTCTGAAATAGAGTAAATATGGCAAAAACGAATGTATATATTATTAAATGCCTTTATATGCATAAAACATATATACTGTATATGATGATGAGGGACTGCCAAGATTGAGGCACGGTGTGTGCATGGCTTCAACATAGCGCCCCCTATTAGTCATCTAGTGTATATATAAATTATTGAATAGTACCCACTAGCATGGTGATGAAAGAACATAAAACTGATGTGGAACACTAGTCACTTTAATAACGTTTACATACTGCTTTACTCATCTCATATGCACAGTTGAAGTCGGAAGTTTACACACGCTTAGGTTGGAGTCATTAAAACTCGTTTTTCAACCACTCCACAAATTTCTTGTTAACAAACTATAGTTTTGGCAAGTCGGTTAGGACATCTACTTTGTGCATGACACAAGTAATTTTTCCAACAATTGTTTACAGAAAGATTATTTCACTTATAATTCACTGCATCACAATTCCAGTGGGTCAGAAGATTACATACACTAAGCTGACTGTGCCTTTAAACAGCTTGGAAAATTCCAGAAAATGATGTCATGGCTTTAGACGCTTCTGATAGGCTAATTGACATCATTTGAGTCAATTGGAGGTGTACCTGTGGATGTATTTCAAGGCCTACTCAGTGCCTCTTCGCTTGACATCATGGGAAAATCAAAATAAATCAGCCAAGACCTCCTCAACTCTATATACTGTATTCTATTCTGCTGTATTTTATTCAATGCCTGTCCGACATTGCGCAATCTAATATTTATATATTTCTTAATTACATTCTTTAACTTTTAGATTTGTTTGTATTGTTGTGAATTATTAGATACTACTGCACTGTTGGAACTAGGAACAAAAGCATTTCACTACACCTGCAATAACATCTGCTAAATATGTGTATGTGACCAATAAAATGTGATATATATTTAACCTTTATTTAACTAGGCAAGTCATTTAAGAACAAATTCTTATTTGCAAAGATGGCCTCCACGGCCAAACCCAGACGACTCTGGGCCAATTGTGGGACTCCCAATCACGTCCGGTTGTGATACAGCCTAGATTTTAACCAGGGTGTCTGTCGTGATGCCTCTAGCACTGAGATGCAGTGCCTTAGATCGCTGCGCCACACAAAAGGCCCCAAAGCCTCTTTTAAGTTTCAAATTTTGACTATTGTTCCCCTTAAATTAATGATAGATGCCCATTGGTTCTTGAATAATATAACGTAGAAGTGCCTTATAATCTGATCTTGGGTGTTTCTGATTGGATAAGACAGTTGAACTAAGATTATGGCGGCTTGGATTGCAATTGGCATGATAGTTTTAAGCATTTTGATTAGAGTTTGCTGACAATACTAACAGCCTTTGATCGTGGGTGTTTCTGATTGGATAAGACAATTGTACTAAAAGGCTGTTAGTATTGTAAACAAACTCTATTCAAAATGCTTAAACATATCATGCCAATTGCAATCCTAACCTCCATAACTCTGTCAAGGAATATGACACTAGTTACAAAAAAAGGCCAGGCACCCGTGATACAAGTCAGTAATCAACGTCCATCCATGTCTGAGGACATCGGGCCACTTATTCCTAACCTTAAACATTTGACATTTCTGCCATATTGCGGACACCTATTCAAGTGGGAAAGAAAAAAAAATCAAAAGCTTAGCAGAAATTTTGAGAGCCACTTTCACTTGATCCTGCCTTCGGCACAGAGCCAGCTCGGCTTCATAGGGATATCGGTGTAAAGGAAGACACCTGTTCTTCTCTCTGAAAAATCCACACAGCTAATCTGCGCCTCATCACTTCTCACTGACACTCAACTTCAAAAACAGCTATATGCAACTGCAATCATTTGACACAGAGGTAACTGCATGTTTCTCTCAGGCGAAATGAACAAATGTTGTTTGAAGTAGAAAGGACAAAAGTCATTGTTGTCTCAAGGGGCCCTCACAGTACTTTCACAGTCCATTGTAATTGTACAGAACACACCAGAACAATCTCAGCAAGGCCTGTTACCTCCCAAGAGGGTTGCTCTCTCTTGAAGGTCCCATACTCCCAGCCGGCTTTAGCACAGATGCATTTTTCAGAGCAAATTAAAAAATCATTATCACAAACATAAAGGTCACCCTTCACACAGGGGAAGCCCCTTTGAAATAGCCGAGCATCAGAAGCTAGAGTTAAATTTGTTGAAACCCTCCGGGGGCCCAGTTGTATTGACATCTAAAAATCACTTTAGTATCGCATGACATCCCCTTCCTGGCAAACCACAGGATGTGTGGAGTCTGTGTGGAGTACAAAGAAGCATTTTTCTTTCGTTCTTCTTCTGCTGTTGCCAGAAATGCTTTACGGAGCATGTTAACGTCAGAACTGCTTGCTGGAGAAAGATAGATTGCTCGATTCAATCAAGGGAGTAGCGAAACGTTGTAAAGTCATTACCGTTTGTGCAATGTCATGTGTTCTGGTTTCTGGTGGACCTGCGTATTCTCCATTTGGGGAAGTAGCTAGCGCATGCTGACACTGACATCTATAAATAGTTATTGCAAACAACAGTAAATAGTGTAAATCAATTAAGGATGCAATCAAAATATGGTGCGCTGTTACAGACCGGAACAGCTTGAGTTATACCCAGAACAGTTTGAGTAGGAGAGCTAATTTCCTTCTCTCTGTGTTAGTTTCCGCTCGAACCCTGAGGGCCCGAGATTCTAAAGGCAGATGGGAAAGATGAAGATATATGACTGTGGAGAAAAGGTAAGATCTCTGTGTGATATCAGTTGGAGGGAGAAAAGACTGTGACCTCCCAGGTTTAATCTCCCTTTACCTTCCACTTTCAAAACATGCCTAATTCTGAGGGGAACTGCTGGAGGGAGAACTTGAAACCTAGAAAGACAGTGAAAGAGAGAGAGAGAGAGGGAAAGAGAGAGGGAGTAAGGAAGAGAGAGAGAGAGAGATCCAAAGGGGGAAGGAAAAAGGGGGAGATAAGGAGAGTCGCAGCAGTATGAGCATCTTACCTGCTCAGTTGACAAAGCGGGTCGGAGAAGTGAGGAGAGTCAAAGGGGTGATGGGAGAAGGGTCCTGGGGAGGTCCGAGGTCTATCCGACTGGAGGCAGGGTGGTCCGGGAGGGAGGAAGAACGGAGTGACAGGGATCAGGGAGACGGGGAGGCTAGAGGGGGAAAAGAAACACTGCTCGCCTCACTCTCTCTTTTTATCTCTTTCCCTCGCCAACACACACACTCCCAGACACACACACACGCGCGCACGTTCAGAGGCAGACACCAATACCTGCAGTCACTCAAACAATGAGAGAAAGGAGTACTCGCATTCACACGCTCTACCACAGAAGAAGGAAAGGGAGATCTACCCTCCCACTCTCTCCTAGGAGCCAATAGCGAGCAGCCAATAGACACCCCTGGCAGCAAATCAGAAACCAGGCAGCCAGTGCCGTGCCCCAGCCAATAAGTGCAATTGCTCATATCCAATTGGAATTATTACTAAGGGAGCAGTGTGAAGGAAGCTTCCCTCTGAAGGACAGACAAACCAGTGCACTTAGCCATTAAGTGTGATTTAAGACGGCAACAGACATTAGAGTAATTAGATTTTGAGGCACTTAACCCAGCACAATAACACTGCATGCTCCACTGCAGACCTGGCAAAGGCTGCCTCCAGAAGAAAGAGCAGGTTTGTCGAAGTGGAGTGGAGTTAGGGAATGGATATCTCTGCACACTGACACACATGCATGGAAGCGCATGCATGCAGACATGTGCAGATGTGCAGGCATGCATGCACATGCACATAAATGAATAAACACACACACTTGACCCATGCACTCTCTGTATGTCGGGGCTTATTTTATTTCTCCAGATCGATACCCGCACCGAGTTCTCAGCTTGATAAATGATCAACGGCACTGTCAAGCTTAATTTTCCATTAAACGCATGCAAAGTGGACTTTGATAGCGTTTTCGTATGTGCGCACCGATGTGTTGAAAGGTAGATTTTCTCTCTGTGGGAGAGAATTCTCGTGAGACTTCCCAGCTAGCCCCAGCTGTGAATGGCTGTGTCCCAAATGGTACCCTATTCCATACATAGTGCATTACTTTTGACTAGAGCCATATGGACAGCCCATCCACTATTAGGGAATAGGTGTCATTTGGAACATTACCTATGTCTCAGGATTTAGGAACGTTTCAGTGCATGGACTACCTCTGGACTCCCCTGTGTTGTCGGAGAGCTTCTCTAAAGAGAACTATCTCCTAAATACTACACAGGGGCCCAGAATCGATGGCTGTGTCAATAGGGAGTGCACTATAACACGGTCTGATATGCATAGCCAAAGTACCACGTCCAGAGGTCAGTGCCAGACTTAAGTCCCCAGAGTTAGTCTTCCTCTGGAAACGATATTCATAGATATATCGGAAAATAACACCTTTGTCTTCATGAAACTAGTTCAACCGTGTCTTGTTTAATTGCCACTGACTCAAAGGGTTTAAGATTATAGCACTATCAGGGGCGGTTTCCCAGACACAGATTAAGCCTAGTCCTAAAAAGCAAGCTCAATGGAGAATCAAATAAATTTTTAGTCTGGGATTGGCTTAAATTGAACATAAAAGGTTGAAAACATTGTTCAGACATTTCTGTTTTCTACCTGGTATTACTCAATCTGCGCAAATATTTGAATTGCATTCCATCGCAGATAACAAAATGTATATGGGCCGGACCTGGCACAGATCAGCCAATTTCTTCTGGCCCACATTTGGTTTGGAAATACGCTCCTGAAGTGGCCCAGAGGCAGCTGCTGTAAATCAGCCAGAAATGACCCACTGTGTAACTGCATGTCAGCCAGCAATTCAGGAAAGGTTCCCTAAATCAAGCCAGAACTAGATGAAATTAGTTTAATAGTCACATGTACAGGGTTACAGATATAATTATAGGGTACAGTGAGCTCAATTCTTGAGTTCCAAGCTCCAACATTGTAGGATAAAGTGAAAGATAACAATACAAATAAAATTTAAATAATTATGTATGCATATTAACAACTGTGGGAATGATAAATATCCATTGAAGTGGGGGCAGAGTAAGCAGAGTGGGGTAGGAAGCCCGGGGGTCAGGAGGTAGCTCCCCTTGCCCCCCTCATTCAGCAGCCTGATGGTCTGGGGTTAAAGCTATTGGCCAGTCTTACAGTTTTTGCCTTGATGCTCCTATACTGCCTGCGTCTGAGTGATGGAAAAGGAGAGAACGGGCCATGGCTTGGGTGTGTTGTTTTCCTGGAAGCGAGCATAAAAGACATTTAGCTTGTTTGGGAGTTATTTGTCACTGGGCATCTCATGGCTGGGTTTCCCTTTATAATCCGTTATCATCTGTAAGCCCTGCCACATCCGACGAGCGTCGGAGATGGTGTAACAGGATTCCACCTTCCTCTAATATTGTCCTTTTGCATACCTGATGTCTCGTCAGAGGTCGTAGCGGGCTTTCTTGTATGCGTCCATGTCCGTGTCCCATTCTTTGTTAGCGGTAGCTTTAGCCTTTAGCCCAGCACGGAGAGAGCCTGTAATCCATGTTTTTTGGTTTGGATAAGTATAGTAACTGACTGATGTGGTAAACTGCTCAATGCTATCGGATGAATCCCTTAACATATCCCAGTCTGTACTAGCAAAACAGTCTTGTAGCCTCGCGTCCATTTCATCGAACCACATCTGTATTGAGCGCGTCACTGGTACTTCCTGGTACTTGAGCGCGTCGCTGGTACTTGAGCGCATCACTGGTACTTGAGCGCATCACTGGTACTGAGGTTTTGGTTGTAAACAGGAAGCAGGAAGATTCATGGTCTGACTTGCCAAAAGGAGGGTGAGGGAGGGCCTTGTATGCATTTTATGCGTCTGTGGGTAGAATAAAAGTGGTTGAGTTTTAGCACCCCCTAGTGGCGCAGAATAATTGTTGGTAGAAGTGAGGTAGAACAATTTCAAGTCTCCCTGCAGTAAAGTCTCTGCCCACCAGAAACGATGCATTTGGTTGTGCAGTTTCTTGTTTGTTTATGGCCTCATACAGTTTGTTGAGTGCCAAAGTGGTGCTGGCTTGTGGGGGGATGTAGACAGCCATGATCATTACAAATGAGAACTCTATTGGTAGATAAGAGGGTCTGCAGCTTACCATGAGGTATTCTATATCAGGTGAGCAAATGCTCGAGATTTCCTTCACACTGGAAGCAGCGCACCAGTTGTTGCTTCTGAAGAGAAACACACATCCCCCTTTGGATTTACCCGAGGCTGACGTTATCCGATCGTACCGCTGCAAGGCTTATAATATTGCAGTTTTTCAAGTCTATCTGAAAGGAGACTCTCGAACGAAGCTCATCCATCTTATTCTCGAGTGACTGGACATTTTCCAATAAAATGGAGGGAGTGCCAGTCGATTTTCTCGACGTCTCAGTCTCACAAGGATGCCAGTCCGTGTACCAAGTCTATGCCTGCGGCGTTTTGGTAGCCCATGAAACTAAGGAATAGTTTCCGGTGTGATCAAGAGAACAGCTGAGTCAGTGGTTGAAGTCGGATTTGATGTCGAAATCAATGTTAGTAATTGGCAATCTTATGTCCAAAAGTGCTTGGCGGTCATATGAGATAATAGTATGTGCTAACTTTTTTTTTGTTACAGTCTTGTCCCATCGCTCCTACGGACTCGGGAGAGGTGAAGATCGAGAGCCACGCGTCCTCCAAAACACGACCCTGCCAAGCCGCACTGCTTCTTGACACACTGTTCACTTAACCCAGAAGCCAGGCGCACCAATGTGTCGGAGGAAATACCGTCTAGCTGGGGACCGAAGTCAGCTTGCAGGCACCCGGGCCCGCCACAAAGAGACGGTAGAGCACGATGAGACAAGGAAATCCCGGCCGGTCAAACCCTTCCCTAACCCGGACGACGCTGGGCCAATTGTGCGCCTCCCCGTGGATTTGCCAGTCACAGCCTGGGATCGAACCTGGGTCTGTAGTGACACCTCAAGCACTGTGATGCAGTGCCTTAGACCGCTGGGTCACTCGGGAGGCCATGTGATAACTTTCTGTACAAAAAAGTAAAGATAAACACAAAAAAAAATATTAAATGGCAAAGTCGGGTTTGAACTTGTCAGATGTTGGCCTTTTCCATCGGCAGCATCTTTATCAAAGTTAGCTAGCTACTTAGCTTGACTACACACATGAATGGGAAAAAAACTCTGTTGTTTTTCACTCGGTCAAAACACTTAAATTATACATCAAAATGACTAGAAAACTCTAGGTCTCTAGATTTTGAAAATGAAACAGTGTGTACAAACCTGAAAACAAGATAAATAAGGAGACACAGAGAGCTAGTTAGCTTCTCTCAGTATTTCTGGCTTTTCTTCCAACGGTTACAGACCAACATGAAGAAGAGAAAGTAACACTCCGAATGTCTCCCCCTAGTTTTAGCCTCAACACCATAATAATGCAGGGGATGGCTTAGAAATCAGAAATATATGAATAGGTACATTTTACATACAAAAACAAGACTTGGTCTAATAAACAGACCGAGTTCCAGGGATAGGCTTCTTTACAGAAGGGCATTACAGAATTGGCAAGTCCACATTTGGAGACATTGCTTCTGCAATATGTTAAACACCACCATTTCATATGTGAGGAGAATACAATTATTTAACCCCCACATGTGAAACTGAAAATTCATTTCAATCTGCAATTCAAATGAAAACATGTTGTTCTCCTCACATGTGAAAAGGTGGTGTGCAAAAAACATAATTCCTCTTTGATATTATGGGTTATTGTGTGTAGGAAAGTGACCAAAAATCTCAATTTTATCAATTTTAAATTCAGGCTGTAACACAACAAAATGTGGAAAAAGTCAAGGGGTGTAAATACTTTTGGAAGGCAGTATACAGTGGCTTGCAAAAGTATTCACCTCCTTGGCATTTTTCCTATTTTGTTGCCTTACAACCTGGAATTAAAATAGATTTTTGGGGGGTTTGTATCATTTGATTTACACAACACTTTGAAGTTGCAAAATATTTTTTGTTGTGAAAAAAACAAGAAATAAGACAAAAAAACAGAAGACTTGAGCATGCATAACTATTCACCCCCCCAAAGTCAATACTTTGTAGAGCCACCTTTTGCAGCAATTACAGCTGTAAGTATTTTTGGGTATGTCTCTATAAGCTTGGCACATCAAGTCACTGGGATTTTTGCCCATTTTTCAAGGAAAAATTGCACCAGCTCCTTCAAGTTGGATGGGTTCCGCTGGTGTACAGCAATATTTAAGTCATACCACAGATTCTCAATTTGGATTGAGGTCTGGGCTTTGACTAGACCATTCCAAGACATTTAAATGTTTCCCCTTAAACCACTCGAGTGTTGCTTAAGCAGAATGTTTGTGTCATTGTCCTGCTGGAAGGTGAACCTCCGTGCCAGTCTTAAATTTCTGGAAGATAGAAACAGGTTTCCCTCAAGAATTTCACTGTATTTAGCTCCATCCATCATTCCTTCAATTCTGACCAGTTTCCGATGAAAAACAGGATGATGCTGGGATGGTGTTCTCGGGGTGATGGCCAGCGGTTGGCCAGCGGTTGGCCAAAAAGCTCAATTTTAGTCTCAACTAATCAGAGTACCTTATTCCATATGTTTGGGGAGTCTCCCACATGCCTTTTGTCGAACCCCAAATGTGTTTGCTTGTTTTTTTCTTTAAGCAATGGCTTTTTTCTGGCCACTCTTCCGTAAAGCCCAGCTCTGTGTGTACGGCTTAAAGTTGTCCTATGGACAGATACTCCAATCTCCGCTGTGGAGCTTTGCAGCTCCTTCAGGGTTAACTTTGGTCTCTTTGTTGCCTCTCTGATTAATGCCCTTCTTGCCTGGTCTGTGAGTTTTGGTGGGCAGCCCTCTCTTGGCAGGTTTAGTTTGGTGCCACATTCTTTCCATTTTGTAATAATGGATTTATTGGTGCTCCTTGGGATGTTCAAAGTTTCTTATATATTTTTTATAACCCAACCTTGATCTGTACTTCTCCACAACTTTGTCCCTAACCTGTTTGAAGAGCTCCTTGGTCTTCGTGGTGCCGCTTGCTTAGTGGTGCCCCTTGCTTAGTGGTCTTGCAGACTCTGGGGCCATTCAGAACAGGTGTATATATACTGAGATCATGTGACATATCATGTGACACTTAGATTGCACACAGGTGGGCTTAATTAGTTAAATAATTTGACTTTTGAAGGTAATTTGTTGCACCAGGTCTTATTTAGGGGCTTCATAGCAAAGGGGGTGAATACATATGAACACATCACTTTTCCGTTTTTTTCCGTCATTTCACTTCACCAATTTTGACTATTTTGTGTATGTCCATTACATGAAATCCAAATAAAAATCCATTTAAATTACAGGTTGTAATGCAACAACATAGGAAAAACGCCATGGGGGATGAAAACTTTTGCAAGGCACTGTACTTGTTCAGCGGTTGACTGACTAGCATAAAATGTAGTACTATGGATCCACCATGAGGTGTTGTCGTAAACAATTATTAATTATTAATGTCGTGCCTAGAACATTACAACAATACGGGTGTACTTCTAGTACTGTCAAACATTTCTGTGTATTTAAACAAAAATTTTTACTTGACTATTACTCATCATGTAATAACCATACATGAACAATTTATTCAAATGCAAATTTAAAGCATTGTTTTGTTTTCAACTGACCCTACAGTTATTTTAAGACACAACTGTGTCTTTTACTTCTGAACAGCCTTTTGTTTTTAACAGTCTCTTGTTTTGGAACAGTCTTAGTTTTTTTTGTCCGTGAGACTACTCATAGTCATGGAGGTATGAGGCTGTCTCAAATCAAATCACATTTTATTGGTCACATACACATGGTTAGCAGATGTTATTGCGAGTGTAGCGAAATGCTTATGCTTCTAGATCCGATATCCAATAGGTAAGATCTAACAATTCCACAACAAAATCTAATATCCAACAAATTCCACAGCAAAACCTAATAAACACAATCTAGTAAAGGAATGGGATAAGAATATATAAATATATGGATGAGCAGCGACCGAGCGGCTAAGATGCAATAGATAGTGTAGTATACAGTATACACATATGAGATAAGTAACGCGCGATATGTAAACATTATTAAAGTGGCATTATTAAAGTGACTAGTGTTCCATTTATTAAAGTGGCCATGATATCAAGTCTGTAGGTAGGCCGCCACCTCTCTGTGGTTGTGATGGCTGTTAAACAATCTGATGGCCTTGAGATAAAAGCTTCTTTTTTTTTATCTCTGTCCCAGCTTTGATGCACCTGTACTGACCTCACCTTCTGGATGGAAGTGGGGTGAACAGGCAGTGGCTCTGTAACGGCTTTCTTCCTGGGATGAAGGAGAGGACCAAAACGCAGCACGGCTAGTGTTCAACATGTTTAATAAAGAATAAGAACGTGAACACTACAAGCTACAAAACAATAAATGTGAAAACCGAAAACAGTCTTATCTGGTGCAGAACACAAAGACAGAAAACAATCACCCACAAACCAACAGTGCAAACAGGCTACCTTAATATGGTTTCCAATCAGAGACAATGACAAACACCTGCCTCTGATTGAGAACCATATTAGACCAAACAACAAACCCAACATAGAAACACAAAACATAGACTACACCTACCCAGCTCACGTCCTGACCAACTAAACAAACACTAAACCAAGGAAATAAGGTCAGGAACGTGACAGTACCCCCCCCCCCCCCCCCCCCCCCCAAGGTGCGGACTCCGGCCGCAAAACCTGAACTATAGGGGAGGGTCTGGGTGGGCGTCTCTCCACGGTGGCGGCTCTGGCGCTGGACGTGGCCCCCCACCACCATAGTTAATCCCCGCTTCCGTGGCCTCCTCCTAATGACGACCCACCAAAAATAACCCCACTGTACTGATGTACTCTGGACAGAGGGGCAGCTCCGGACTGAGGGGCAGCTCCAGACTGAGGGAAGCTCCGGACTGAGGGCAGATCTGGACTGAGGAGCAATTCCGCATCGCCGGCGTGACAGGCAGCTCTGGCAGCTCCTGGCTGACTGACGACTCTGGCAGGTCCTGGCTGACTGACGGCTCTCAGGTCCTGGCTGAATGACGGCTCTGGCAGGTCCTGGCTGGCTGGCGGCTCTGGCATCTCCTGGCTGGCTGACGGCTCTGGCAGCTCCTGGCTGGCTGACGGCTCTGGCAGCTCCTGGCTGACTGACGGCTCTGGCAGCTCCTGGCTGACTGACAGCTCTGGCGGCTCCTATCTGGCTGGCGGCTCTGGCGGCTCCTGACTGACGGACGGCTCTAGCGGCTCCTGACTGACGGACGGCTCTAGCGGCTCCTGACTGACGGCGGCTCTGAAGGCTCAGGACAGGCGGGCGGCTTTGAAGCTCAGGACAGACGCGGGCTCAGCGCCTGGGCAGACGGGTAGCGCAGGCGGCGCTGGGCAGACGGGCACACCTGTAGGAGGAAGACGGAGAGACAGCCTGGTGCGTGGGGCTGCCACAGGACCCACCAGGCTGGGGAGACCTACAGGAGGCTTGGTGTTAGGAGGAGGCACCTGAAGAACCAGGGAGCACTGGAGCTCTGGTGCGCAGCCTTGGCACCACTCCCCCAGGCTGAACTACTACTCTAGCCCGGACCCTCCAGAGTGCAGGGACAGGTTGATCCGGGCTGTGGGTGAGCACTGGAGATCTAGTGTCTACTACACGCACCTCTCCCTTAGGCTCCACTCCCACATTTGCCCGGTATGAGCGGAGCACAGGCATAGGACGCACTGCACCCTCCCAGCGCCCCGGAGACACAGCACGCAGAGCCGGCGCAGGATACCCTGGACCGAAACGGCGTACCGGAGACCAGACACGCTGAGCAGGCACAATACGCCCTGGCTGGATGCCCACACTCACATGACACTTTCGGGGGGCTGCCCTATAGCGCACCGGGCTATGTCAGTATCAAACCGGGCCATATCAGTTTGTCTGTGATATGTACACCGAGGAAYTTAAAACTTTCCACCTTCTACACTGCTGTCGAGTCGATGTGGATAGGGGGGTGTTCCCATTGCTGTTTCCTGAGTCCACAATCATCTCTTTTGTTTTGCTGACATTGAGTGAGAGGTTATTTTCCTGACACCACACTCCAAGGGCCCTCACCTGCTCCCTGTAGGCTGTCTCGTTGTTGTTGATAATCAAGCCTACCACTGTAGTGTCGTCTGCAAACTTGATGATTGAGTTGGAGGCGTGCATGGCCACGCAGTCGTGGGTGAACAGGGAGTACAAAAGGGGGCTGAGAACGCACGCTTGTGGGGCCCCAGTGTTGAGGAACAGCGGAGTGAAGCTGCTGTTTCCTACCTTCACCACCGGGGGGGCGGCCCGTTACACAGGGCGGGGTTGAGACCCAGGGCCTCGAGTTTAATGATGAGTTTGGAGGGTACTATGGTGTTGAATGCTGAGCTGTAGTCAATGAACAGCATTCTTACATAGTTATTCCTCTTGTCCAGATGGGATAGGGAAGTGTGCAGTGTGATGCCGATTGCATCGTCTGTGGACCTATTGGGGCGGTATGCAAATTGCAGTGGGTCTAGGGTGACAGGTAGGGTGGAGGTGATATGATCCTTGACTAGTCTCTCAAACCACTTCATGATGATAGGAGTGCTACGGGGCGATAGTCATTTAGTTCAGTTACCTTGGCTTTCTTGAGAACAGGAACAATGGTGGCCCTCTTGAAGCATGTGGGGACAGCAATAGGGATTGATTGAATACGTCTGTAAACACACCAGCCAGCTGGTCTCTGCATGCTCTGAGGATGCAGCTAGGGATGTCGTCTGGGCCGGCAGCCTTGCGAGGGTTAACGTGTTTAAATGTTTTACTCACATCTCCTATACACTTTCTTATAAACTCGCTCACCGAGTCAGCGTATACGTCAATGTTGTTATCAGAGGCTACGCAGAACATATCGCAGTCCACGTGATCAACGCAATCTTCAAGACAGACCTAAGCACGGGCGCTTCCTGTTTTAGTTTCTGCCTTTAGGAGAGGAGCAACAAGGTGGAGTCATGGTCAGATTTGCCAAAAGGAGGGTGGGGGAGGGCCTTGTATGCATCGCGGAAGTTAGATTAGCAATGGTCGAGCGTGTTACTTGCTCATGTACTGCTGATAGAATTTAGGTAGCCTTGTTCTCAAATTAACTTTGTTAAATTCCCCAGCTACAATAAATGCAGCCTCAGGATATATGGTTTCCAGTTTGCAGAAAGTCAAGTGAAGTTCCTTGAAGGCCGTCTTGGTATCCGCTTGCTGGTGTATATACACGGCTGTGACAATAACGGAGGAGAGTTCTCTTGGGAGATAATACGGTTGACGTTTGATTGTGAGGAATTCTAGGTCAGGTGAACAAAAGGACTGTATGTTGTTTTAATTACACAATGAGTCGTTAATCATGAAACATAAACCCCAGCCCTTCTTACCAGAGAGATATTTATTCCTGTCGGCGCGATGCACTGAAAATCCTGTTGGCTGTACTGACTCCGACAGCATGTCCCAAGCTAGCCATGTTTCCGTGAAACAGTATATAACAATCCCGGATATGTCTTTGGAAAGCAACTCTCAACCTAATTTTGTCGACTTTGTTAGCTAGGGACAAGACATTAGCGAGTGATATACTTGGAAGCGGTGTGTGGTGTGTGCACATCCGAAGCCTGTGTACTACTCCCTTCACAGAACAGCGCAAACTTGCTCTAACCAGAATAGAAAGAGGAGTGGGAGGCCYCGGTGCACAACTGAGCAAGAGGACAAGTACATTAGAGTGTCTAGTTTGAGAAACAGATGCCTCACAAGTCCTCAACTGGCAGCTTCATTAAATAGTACCCGCAAAACACCAGTCTCAACGTCAACAGTGAAGAGGCGACTCCGGGATGCTGGCCTTCTAGGCAGAGTTCCTCTGAATTACGTTTGATGTCAGACACTTGCAAAGATAGGGCTCTACCTGTGCAGAGCACATGCCCCTTTGCCCTTCCAATCTCCTAAATGCCCTTTTGGGTGGTGGGATAATTTCCCCCCCAAAAATGTTATTTTTTTAAATAAATGTTTTGTCATTGTTGTTCAAAACCCACTGCCCACAAGTCGTCGCCCAGTATTTTKGCTGGCAGCATACCACCCTGCATCTCACTGCTGGCTTGCTGCTGAAACTGAGCAGGGTCGGTCCTGGTGGGATGGGAGATTAGATGCTGCTGGAAGTGGTGTAGGAGGGCCAGTAGGAGGCACTTTTTCCCCTGGTCTGAAAAAAGATCCCAGGGCAGTGATTGGGGGACATTGCTGTAAGAACACAGAATAAAACAATTAATAAAAGTCCCATGATGGTAGTGACTGTCCAGTACTCCTACCACTTATTAACCATCAGTTATTTTATATTACTTTAATAAAWTATTTTAATTGTTGTGTATATTCCATTTGTTTTATTTGATGACTTTATCATTTAATTTCAAGTCTTCCTCTCTATAGAGCTGCTGTCTATGCTGTCTGACAAAATCACTATTTTAGTAGTTCAACGTAAATAAGGCATACTTTTATGACGGATGAATATCAACTATCACTTAGATCATGTATTTTCAGGCAGAGATACCTCACAAAGAAACTGCTCTCTACGTATCCCCTCTTAATCATGCTTTTTTCTTTCCCCTTATGTAGCAGGCATAAAAGACATGCCCAACAAGTAGCCGCGCAATGGATTATGGTCATTGTAATTAATTATCACTTTTTATGCGCTACACTTTTTATGTGAACGTAGTTCTAACCTGAGAGATATGAGTGTCTGTAAATCTATCATCAGCAGGCCTTTTCACATAAAAACTGAGATACATTTTATTGGAATAAAAAATACTAGTCTCGGCCTCCTGAGTGGCGCAGCGATCTAAGGCACTGCAGTGTTGCAGTGTCACTACAGCCTGGGGTTCAATCATAAGGCGGTGCACAATTGGCCCAGCGTTGTCCGGGTTAGGGGAGAGTTTGGCCGGGGTGGCTTTACTTGGTTCATTGTGCTCTAGTGACTCCTTGTGGCGGGCTAGGTGCCTGTAGGCTGACTTCTGTTGTCAGTTCAAACGTTGTTCCCACAACATGTGGGCGGGTGCTAACTAGCGCAGCTTGGTGGGTCATATTTCGGAGGACGCATGACTTGACCTTCGCTTCTCCCGAGCCCGTTTGGGAGTTGCAGCAATGAGACAATGAGATCGTAATCATGAAATTGGGAAGAAAAAGGGGGGGTAAAAATAATAAAATAAAAAATACTAGTCTCACAAAATAAAAACTGAGGTGCATGTTAAAGCTGAAATCCTTGATAGGCGCATTTGTTTTTGTTTTGAGGAAATGAGCATCCAGTATCGTGGCAAAAAATATATAATTGTACTCTGCTGTTCTATTGCGAGTGCAATGATGTCCGAGGGGGAAAAAAACAGCGTTGGTTGTTTGAAGTAACGTCTTTGTTGTTGTAATATTGCAAACGGATGTGACAGTTGCACATCTATGGATTCCAGTTTTAAGGAAACCTAAAACCGTTTTCAGAACATAATCCAATCAATGAATAGCACTGTTCGGATTTACAGTGTATCATTAGAAGTGTTTAGTCGTCCAATCAAGCTGTTTCCAAAGTTTCCTGATGACTATGTTCAACCCTAGCCCATTCCAAGATGCCAACTACTTTTAGCACCTATTGGCAGTAGTATCTTCTTCCTGGGAGACTTTTGTTAAGAGTCCCGATGCTCGGTCTGATCGCTAACACACATGAGTTGAGGTACAGTTTTGGAAACATAAGGAACTTATCTTTCATATCAGCAAGAAATAATAATAATTTWAAAAAAAAGGTTAAATTACTACACACCTTTATAGGATTAGTGTTCCCACATGGCCATATCTCCATGCTTACACCTGTGTGTATGCGTAACAGGAGCTTAACTGGGGAGGAAGTGTAGCGGAAGAGTAGTTTTTCGGCTGGAGGTGCACAGCATGTGGATTACATTTTTGTAATTTAACAGCGCTCTTATCCAGAGTGACTTACGGTAATGAGTGCATACATTTTTGGAGCTGTGCAAATCTGCTACAGTAAGTGTATATTTTTTATTTGAAAGATATTTTTCATATCAGCGAAAATGTAAGGGCCATGTTTCAAAAATCGTTTGGCAACCACAAAGACCAGGGAGGTTCTCCAATGCCTCACAGAGAAGGGCACTTATTGGTAGATGGGTAAAAAAAAAAAAGAAGCTGAATATCCCTTTGAGCATGGTGAAGTTATTAATTGCACTTTGGATGGAGTATCAATACACCCAGTCACTAGAAAGACACAGGTATCCTTCCTAACTCAGTTGCCGGAGAGAAAGGAAACCATTCAGGGATTTCACCTTGAGTCCAATGGTGACTTTAAAACAGTTACAGAGTTTAATAGCTGCGATAAATAACTGAGGATGGATCAACAACGTTGTAGTTACTCCAGAATACTAACCTATATGACAGTGAAAAGAAGGAAGTCTGTACAGAATAACAATATTCCAAAACATACATCCTGTTTGCAATGAGAAACTAAAGTAAAACTGCAAAAGATGTGGAAAAGAAATCAACTTCATGTCCTGAATACAAAGCGTTATGTTTGCTTACCAAGATGACATTGAATGTACCTGAGTCGCGTAGTTACAGTTTTGACTTAAATTGGCTTGAAAATCTATGGCAAGACTTGAAAATGGCTGTCTAGCAATGATCAACAACCAACTTGACAGATCTTTAAGAATTTTGAGAAGATTATTGGGCAAATATTGTACAATCCAGGGGTGCAAAGCTCTTAGACACTGACCCAGGAAGACTCACAGCTGTAATCGCTGCCACAGGTGGTTCTAACATGTATTGACCACAAGGGGTTGAATACTTATCTTACCAAGATATATTAGTGTTTTATTTTTCTATTTTGTTTTATTTTTTGAAATGTTAAAAATGTTCTTCCACTTTGACATGACACAGCATTTTGTGTAGATYGTTGACAAACAAATGACCATTCAATTTTAATCCCACCTTGTAACAAAATGTGGAAAAAGTCAAGGGGTGTGAATACTTTCTGAAGGCACTGTAGTTCATTGACTTCCACTGAAACTGAAAAAAAATTGTGGGACGTCTCGCTTTCTCTTCCGTCTCTGATGATAAGAGGAGGAGTCACCCATTCCAAAGCAAAACTGGCAGTTACAACAGCATGCTTTTATAGAATGGGTCTGATATGCTGTACATGACCCTCTCCATGTGAGAGGGGTGGGGTGAGAGGCCCATAAAAAATTCATGGGAGATGGAAGGAGATGTCACATTGGATATCCAGCCAGCTGGCTCTGCAGAGACAGGAGAGGGTAGTGAGCTGTGAGCTATGTATGCAAGGTAACCGTGAACCGGGCCTGGGTAAATTATGGATTGACAGTACTTTAAGGGGTAGCTCACCCACGATGTGAAGTTTTTAAAGGGATAGTTCACTCAAAATGAAAATGGTTTCTTTACCTTGGAATCAGTCTACGGACAATGACAGAGTGCAATCCATGCTTAGGTTGTTTTTACCTAGTCACTTTCACCAACTGCTGACCTTAGCATCTAGCACTTTTTTAACTTGCCAATTCACGACTTTTTAACCACAACTATGGTAAGTTTTGGATGGTCTGTCCTATACGTTTAAAMTCTTATTGCATTCCGAGAGTGCCACTTTTGCCTTTGTCCCATTTTATACTTGGTTTTGGCAGTTGTCCATCGAAAATCAGTGGAGCATCCGTTCTAAGTCAGAGTGGGAGAGAGAGAGTTGGAGTGATCAAGCAATAGCTGTGTGATGCCAGGAGGAGCCACTCAAGATAACCTCATCCTCATCAAATATTTAAAGAATAAAGGAGTACTTAAATGTCAGATGGATCACTGTGGGATTTACTGTAAGGAGTAGGACATTGTTGCTCATTATCTAACTAAATGAAAGGAAAAGTGAATAGTCAAACGTATATTTACTGTTTAAAGGGATGCCCCTCTTCAGATTTCTTAAAAATATCAAATACATTTAATTAAGAGTATCAAAAATAATGTCCTCAACCATCCAGTAGATACACAAACTCCTCTCGGATTATGGAAAATAAACTGTGCCTCAGACCCGGCCAGAACGTGCTTTGCAATGATGCTATCCCACTTTTGATACCAATGGTGTCTTGACGAGGTCGCTGTTTTGAAATCGGGTTGATTTAGTATTTTTACACATTTTTAAATGTATTTTATTAATTTGCTTTTCAAATAATCAAATCCATTAAACATTTAATAAAGTTTGTATGGCATAAATTTCAGATGAGACTTTCACCTTTAGACACTCCAATTTCATCGACACTGCCAGCATGCTACATTATGCATCAAAGCAGCATGGATTACACAATATGTCAATAAAATATATGATTACAAAACCTGAATATATAGTTTAATGCCTCTCCTTATGAACAGCTTTGGTCAAGCTGAAAGAAAACCCTGCTTGTTAGCCGAGATATTGTTGAATTCGGTCGCGGGTGAGTCAATCGGCTTGAATAAACAGAGGCAGATCTTCTGACAGACATGGCTTTCGCTTCCGCCCCAAATGTAATTAAGCCCAATATCTAGTCATCTCGCTCTTGTATTATTACCGTCCGTGTGGATCATTTGGATGTGCTTAGTTATTACTTACCAGCTCCTAAATATAGCTCTCCCATGGCAGCTAGGCTGTTGAGATGGTCAACATGCACTTCACAGCAGCCAGCTGTACGTTGTTCTAACACACCACTCTGTCAGGGAGACTTACATGGATACTACATCACTCAGCAAATTATGTTATTTTCCCTGAAAGATTTACTCAATCGAAGACCTTGAAGAATTGCGAACAGCGTGTAATGCTGGTTATTTTTCTTTCAACCAAAGACAGCCTCGACGACATTGAGCCCCCCAGTCAATTAATATTAGCCCCATACCAGTCACACTACTGAAGCGAGATGGGTTGAGACGCTTAAGAGAAAGCTGTGGATGAGATAAAATTTAGTAGGGTGCCATGTTTTTTTTCTCTCCCACTACTGTATTTACATGTTTGTTTTTATATATGAGCTGCATACTCAGGCACCTTTTTGTTTTGAGCATACAGGACACTTAGCCGCTAGTAAATTGGCTTTCATAGTCATTATCAAAAAATGATTGTCATCGTGGTGACTCAAAGTTACAAATTAAGCCTTTTCCTATATTTTAGCAGAATCACCTGACAACCAGGCGCACCACTCTCAGCATCAGGAGCCCTCCTCTTATCCAATCCCATCCTTCTCCATTGCCTCCGAATGGTCCTTTTGTATTCATTTTTAACAAATCCAGTCTTGTCTGGGAAGGATCAAGAGCCCTGCAAGAGTCCCACCTTGTATGAATGTCAATCAAAGGTCACTGGAGCAACACATACCACACCATATCACTACAATGAAGTTAATGAACAATATCATACAGATAGATACACAGGACAGATACTCATCCATCTTTCACAACGATGTGTCGTTCTATAACACGTGCACTTCCGGGTTGGAGCGAGTAGTCGCATTTCGCTTCGCTCCACAGGTAGTATTACATTTCATTTCATTTCATTACAGTACAACGGTTTGATTTGTTTGATCTTAGYAATTTTTTCTTAGCTAGCTACATAGCCGTCTTTGTATCAAAGATAATTGTGTAGTTTAGAGTAATTATCGAGGTTAGCTAGCCAGCTATTTTCGTCCTTCTAACGTAGTCAACACTGCTAGCTAGCTAGCTAGCCAACTTCTACCGAATAGCAGCACTGTAGAAACTATTACATTACAACGGAACGACTTGATTAGTGTAGTGTTAGCTAGCTACATAGTTGTCTTTGCTGTCTTTGTATTAAGATAATTGTGTAGTTTAGAGTAATTATCGAGGTTAGCTAGCCAGCTATTTTCGTCCGCCGCGCCGCCGTTCTCCTACCTAGTCAACACTGCTAGCTAGCCAGCTAGCCAACTTCTACCGATAGCAGCACTGTAGAAACTATTACATTACAACGGAACGACTTGATTAGTGTAGTGTTAGCTAGCTACATAGTTGTCTTTGCTGTCTTTGTATCCAAGATAATTGTGTAGTTTAGAGTAATTATCGAGGTTATCGAGGTTACCTAGCCAGTTATCGAGGTTACCTAGCAAGCTACACTTTCAAACAAAGTCAACAACGCAGCCACTGCTAGCTAGCCTACTTCACCAGCCAGCAGTACTGTATCATTTTAGTCAATAAGATTTTTTGCAACGTAAGCTTAACTTTCTGAACATTCGAGACGTGTAGTCCACTTGTCATTCCAATCTCCTTTGCATTAGCGTAGCCTCTTCTGTAGCCTGTCAACTATGTGTCTGTCTATCCCTCTTCTCTCCTCTCTGCACAGACCATACAAACGCTTCACCACCGCGTGGCCGCTGCCACTCTAACCTGGTGGTCCCAGCGCGCACGACCCACGTGGAGTTCCAGGTCTCCGGCAGCCTCTGGAACTGCCGATCTGCGGCCAACAAGGCAGAGTTCATCTCAGCCTATGCGTCCCTCCAGTCCCTCGACTTCTTGGCACTGACGGAAACATGGATTACCACAGATAACACTGCTACTCCTACTGCTCTCTCCTCGTCTGCCCACGTGTTCTCGCACACCCGAGAGCTTTCTGGTCAGCGGGGTGGTGGCACTGGGATCCTCATCTCTCCCAAGTGGACATTCTCTCTTTCTCCCTGACCCATCTGTCTATCGCCTCCTTTGAATTCCATGCTGTCACAGTTACCAGCCCTTTGAAGCTTAACATCCTTATCCAGGTTCCCTTGGAGAGTTCATCAATGAGCTTGACGCCTTGATAAGTTCCTTTCCTGAGGATGGCTCACCTCTCACAGTTCTGGGTGACTTTAACCTCCCACGTCTACCTTTGACTCATTCCTCTCTGCTCTCCTTCTTTCCACTCCTCTCCTCTTTTGACCTCACCCTCTCACCTTCCCCCCTACTCACAAGGCAGGCAATACGCTTGACCTCATCTTTACTAGATGCTGTTCTTCCACTAATCTCATTGCAACTCCCCTCCAAGTCTCCGACACTACCTTGTATCCTTTTCCCTCTCGCTCTCATCCAACACTTCCACACTGCCCCTACTCGGATGGTATCGCGCCGTCCCAACCTTCGCTCTCTCTCCCGCTACTCTCTCCTCTTCCATCCTATCATCTCTTCCCTCTGCTCAAACCTTCTCCAACCTATCTCCTGATTCTGCCTCCTCAACCCTCCTCTCCTCCCTTTCTGCATCCTTTGACTCTCTATGTCCCCTATCCTCCAGGCCGGCTCAGTCCTCCCCTCCTGCTCCGTGGCTCGACGACTCATTGCGAGCTCACAGAACAGGGCTTCCGGGCAGCCGAGGGGAAATGGAGGAAAACTCGCCTCTGCGGACCTGCATCCTTTCACTCCCTCCTCTCTACATTCTCTCTTTGTCTCTGCTGCTAAAGCCACTTTCTACCACTCTAAATTCCAAGCATCTGCTCTAACCCTAGGAAGCTCTTTGCCACCTTCTCCTCCCTCCTGAATTCTCCTCCCCCCCCCCCCCTCCTCCCTCTCTGCGGATGACTTCGTCAACCATTTTGAAAAGAAGGTCGACGACATCGATCCTCGTTTGCTAAGTCAAACGACACCGCTGGTTCTGCTCACACTGCCTACCCTGTGCTTTGACCTCTTTCTCCCCTCTCTCTCCAGATGAAATCTCGCGTCTTGTGACGGCCGGCGCCGCCCAACAACCTGCCCGCTTGACCCTATCCCCTCCTCTCTTCTCCAGACCATTTCCGGAGACCTTCTTCCTTACCTCGCTCATCAACTCATCCTTGACCGCTGGCTACGTCCCTTCCGTCTTCAAGAGAGCGAGAGTTGCACCCTTCTGAAAAAACCTACATCGATCCCTCCGATGTCAACAACTACAGACCAGTATCCCTTCTTTCTTACTCTCCAAAACTCTTGAACGTGCCGTCCTTGGCCAGCTCTCCTGCTATCTCTCTCAGAATGACCTTCTTGATCCAAATCAGTCAGGTTTCAAGACTAGTCATTCAACTGAGACTGCTCTTCTCTGTGTCACGGAGGCGCTCGCACTGCTAAAGCTAACTCTCTCTCCTCTGCTCTCATCCTTCTAGACCTATCGGCTGCCTTTGATACTGTGAACCATCAGATCCTCCTCTCCACCCTCTCCGAGTTGGGCATCTCCGGCGCGGCCCACGCTTGGATTGCGTCCTACCTGACAGGTCGCTCCTACCAGGTGGCGTGGCGAGAATCTGTCTCCGCACCACGTGCTCTCACCACTGGTGTCCCCCAGGGCTCTGTTCTAGGCTCTCTCCTATTCTCGCTATACACCAAGTCACTTGCTCTGTCATATCCTCACATGGTCTTCATATCATTGCTATGCAGACGACACACAATTAATTTTCTCCTTTCCCCCTTCTGATAACCAGGTGGCGAATCGCATCTCTGCATGTCTGGCAGACATATCAGTGTGGATGACGGATCACCACCTCAAGCTGAACCTCGGCAAGACGGAGCTGCTCTTCCTCCCGGGGAAGGACTGCCCGTTCCATGATCTCGCCATCACGGTTGACAATTCCATTGTGTCCTCCTCCCAGAGTGCTAAGAACCTTGGCGTGATCCTGGACAACACCCTGTCATTCTCAACTAACATCAAGGCGGTGACCCGTTCCTGTAGGTTCATGCTCTACAACATTCGCAGAGTACGACCCTGCCTCACACAGGAAGCGGCGCAGGTCCTAATCCAGGCACTTGTCATCTCCCGTCTGGATTACTGCAACTCGCTGTTGGCTGGGCTCCCTGCCTGTGCCATTAAACCCCTACAACTCATCCAGAACGCCGCAGCCCGTCTGGTGTTCAACCTTCCCAAGTTCTCTCACGTCACCCGCTCCGCTCCTCCGCTCTCTCCACTGGCTTACAGTTGAAGCTCGCATCCGCTACAAGACCATGGTGCTTGCCTACGGAGCTGTGAGGGGAACGGCACCTCCGTACCTTCAGGCTCTGATCCTACACCCAAACAAGGGCACTGCGTTCATCCACCTCTGGCCTGCTCGCCTCCCTACCTCTGAGGAAGTACAGTTCCCGCTCAGCCCAGTCAAAACTGTTCGCTGCTCTGGCACCCCAATGGTGGAACAAACTCCCTCACGACGCCAGGTCAGCGGAGTCAATCACCACCTTCCGGAGACACCTGAAACCCCACTTCTTTAAGGAATACCTAGGATAGGATAAAGTAATCCTTCTAACCCCCCTCCCCCTTAGAGTTAGATGCACTATTGTAAAGTGGGTTTGTTACAAACTGGATATCATAAGGTGAATGCACCAATTTGTAAGTCGCTCTGGATAAGAGCGTCTGCTAAATGACTTAAATGTAAATGTAAATGTATATAAAAATGTATCTAATTGAACAGAATGCACACATCACAATGACCAACAACAATGTGGAGGACCTGGACCACCAATCTGTATTGTATGATCGTTCACTTTACACTTTTCACTAATCATCTGGACCTATGTGCCAATAGCTTTGGCATGGACCATCATCCTGTATATGCACTGAGGGCACATAAATGCAGTATGCTTGAGCCCTATTTCAACGGCCTTATTTAAGGGATCACCTACAAGGAACCTTGAGCACCCTTCTCTGTCACCAAGGACATTGATTTGTGTTAAGAGGGTTCTTGCAAGGCCACACAGCTAAATCCCATTGAGTAGGCCATAAAACAGTGCTGTTGGAGTAAAAGGTGCTGAGGTGGGATTGCAATCACATCAAAAGGTGGTTGTCTGTGACAACCATGAATCTGGATAGGGAACTAGTTTCCTGGGGCACGGGTTAAAAATCTACTTTGGAGAAAACAGAGAAGAGAAATTCCAAACAGATGAATATTCCAGTCATTACATTGAACAAATCCAATCTCAATTCATGGGATTATTAGTTCTATTCCTTGTTTACCTTTAAGATTTTGCCTGGTAGACCAAACATTTGTTAATTTGTCTGGTAAGCAGACAAATTATGATAACCACGCAATTGGATAAGAATAGAAACTTCTGTATTTTTATCCACATGATAGTAGCAGAATATATTTAATGTCCAAGTGTCGGTGGAAATGGGTTTACATATTTTAAACCTACTTGCTCAGCACACACATTTTCCACAACAAATCCAGTCATAATGTAACACTACATTGAAATATTGGCCACACAAAACATTATTGCAAAAAACGTGAATTAAAAATGAATTAAATGAATTAAAAAAGAACATTTATGTAGTGCCTCTGAGAAATGATACAGCACATAGTGGTTACAAAAATAATGAATATCCACAGGTTCATACTGGTTCAGTCAAGACACAACAGTAGCACTATAGCCAAGATAGTCTCAGAAATGTATCAACACAAGGCTACTTATTAAGACACTACAAAGTGTCTTATTAAAATACATCTGGGTTTCCTCAACAGTCAGCAGTCACTCCAATAGAGATTAGCACCAAATTGAACTCAAAACATTTTCAAACCCCAATGGTAGGTTATTATCAATAGGATTATATTTTTTGATTAAAAGCAAAATTGACCCTTACATCAAATTTGTCTCGGCATCTGCTTTACGGTTACGAAAGATCTTGTATCTTGCGTCTTGGATATGAGTATGRTGAATTTAGTGTAGGCTATGCCCAATGAGGACATATAAAACATAATGTTCACCAAATGTAAAATGGCAAGTAGACATGTACAGTAAACTTCGACAGATGTAGGAATTAGTCATATTTATTATAAGAGTCATCATATCTTACCTTAGTTTTATTTACTTTTTTTTTTTTTTTTAAGTATCTTGACATCAAAGCATAATCTCTTTTGACATGCATTTCTAAAACCACACACTCCTTTTCGCAACGTACAATTTTCCATATTAGGTTAGAAACACCCTCACCTGTGTAAATGTATGAAATAGTCTGTGAAAAAGTGCTGACTACAATATGGATTAAGGCATTTTTCATGTGTTACTACTCCAAATCAAATTGTGTTTTTTAACATAACTTAATTTAAAAATAAATATCTATTATCTTCTTTAATTCTTAAAATATCATTTAAAAGGTTGCTGTACCCTTTAGTAAACTACAAGCCTTAAATGGAATAAAAATAAAACGAACATTTGGAAAATGGTACATTAAAATGGTTGAATATACCAAATTTAAAGACAGCTTCAAAAGTAACATAAAATCAGGAATAAAATAAAACTCAGACATATCATATACAAACTTATTTTTTTACGCATACAATTTAAAAAAAATGCTGCCACAGTTAGCTTCTCTTCTCTTGTTCAACCCCTTGGAAAATATGTGCCAATGCCTCGAGAAAAAGGCAAACACCTCTCTGTTCGACCCGTCTCTTTGGCATTATGGAAGGGATGGAGAAGACAATGGGAAACTTCTCTGCCAGGCAAGCGCTGCAGACCCAGTTCGAAAGATGTCATATTTTTACGGGCGGAGGAATGGGCCTGTTTGTACACTTGTAATGCGTTTACTTGGACCAAAGTGACAGGGATGGTATTTTAAATTATTTTTTGGAGTGTGAGAGAGAGCTGTTCTCGATACACAACACTATGTAGGAGCTAGAGCAACTGCTGGGCAACTGTTGTAGGAGCTGGCCGGACTGCAGTGAGGATGCTAGGCCTGTCACTGCGCGGTCTCCTGCCCTCCATGTCTCGCAGTAGTTGTCAGTCTGGCGGTGACCCTCGTTGCTAGAGCCGTGCCAGACCATTTTTTCAGGCCTGAAGGGAAACAAATCGAAGGAAATTATGTTAATCACCTTATTAGACACATTTAATAAAAAAATCGATCCAGTTAACAGTGATAATACAGTGCCTTCATGACACTGTTATAAGCAGTATGGCATAAGCCCTGGCATATCATAGACTACCACTTGAGCTACCACACTTTATAAAACATTTTTTTTGCTTATGGCGACATGTTATGACTAATGAGAAAGTAACTATTTGCCATAATAAGAACGATACTGCAGGGTTAGATTAAAAAAATTGCAAATTCTCTATAACAGCCAGCTTGACATGTGTAGACCACACAGTGTTAAAAAGTATTCAACTCTATTAGAGTCAAACATTTCACAGAGAGAGTTGATATTGTAAAACAAAAGGTAACACTCTACAGTGTTAAAAAGGTGGTCAACTATTAGAATAAAATGAAATGACTCTGCTGGAATAGATTTTTAACACTTTACACCATTGCGAATGAATGCAACAATAACAAGCGTTGGAAAACACTTTAGAAAGTGTAACATTGACTCTGTGTAGTATAATAATATAGATTTTTTTTTGTTGCTAGCTAGCTTCAGGGACTTTATTAATGGACTTTGTAGATTTAACACTATCGGAGTTGATTCAACACTGGAGATGTTACTGTGTAGCTGTGTCTGAGAGGCAACCACTCACCATGCACTGTCCCTAAGGATATCTCGGCCATCAAAGGAGTAGATTGGTGCATTTTCCTTCATCCTGCTCCCAGTCTTACTGAACATAGACTCCCAGCTATTAAACAGCACTTGGTCCTAAAGGGAGAGAGCATATATGTTCGTCAGCCAGAAAAACAAGGTTAAAATGAAAACCCACGGCAGCATTTCATTACTTATTTGATGCTGAACCGTATTGTATTGAAACAATCTCTAGAATCTCATGAAATGCTATTGAATAGGTTACTTCACTAAACGCAATGTCAATTTGGTGTCAGAAGTGGGACCCCACAGTCTAGACTTGTGCTTTCAGGAGTATGTTTACACACCTTCAGGTTTATGATGGGGAGGCTGTCTCTGTCGGACTTGCGAACAATGCTGTAGAGGTCCTGGAGCTTGGAGGACAAGAAAGCCCTGAAGGTTCCCTTCAGGCCCACAGCACGGGCCTGCTGGAAACACAGGAAGTCTGACCCACGAATGCCCCGCATGTTGCCCATTTGGGGCATGTTCAGGGCGATCAGGTGGAGCTGATCAGAAAAGAGAGATGAGTTATAAAAACGGCTCAGGTCTACACACACTATTTAGATGAGACCATTTGAACAATACATACTTTCTGGGAAGGCACATTAAATGATGATAAAAGGTACTCACTCCTGGCCCTGATGTGTGGACGTGACCGGCAGGCTGGGGAACTGGAGGGGGAACAGGTTGTCTCTGGGGGGTGATGTGATATCGTCTTTCGGGCTGGGAGGGATACCTGTTCTCAGGCTGCACAGGGCTGTAGCGGCCATCTGTCTGAGGGGGGTACCTAGCGTCAGTCTGAGGGGGATATCTGGGGTCGTACTGAGGGGGATATCTGGGGTCGGGGTTGCGGTTGTCGGGTTTGGCAGGCCTGGGGATCTCCGCAGGCTTGCGAGGAGGAGGCTTGATGGGGTGGGTGGCGGTACCGCCTTGGGAGAAGTGTTCAGCTCCATTGTTGGCCGAGTGATCCTGGGACTGGGGGTAGTTGACGACAGAGTGAGGCTGGACTGCCGCTACTTCGTTGTCCTGAAGATTAAGAACTTTATTTATTTGACATGAAAATTCGTACTTGATAAGTTGATACATTTTCTCTTTTATTTACACATTTTTATATTGATAGAACAATTTACCAGATCTCTGTAGAAGGGACTGTAGTCACCGAGCTGAAAAACAATAAGCATATGAAAAAAGTACATACATTTTTTGCTGAGTTGTGTCTTTCTACGTTTCTTTTAGTCTGCACTTCAACTTTTTGAATGTGCATCTCCAGCTCCTTCCTACCTTAACAACACATTTCTCATATGAAAGAAAAATGTATGACTGTACCAGGACTTGTTTGAATCCATCGCGGACTCGGATGTAGAGATCTGTTTTGTCGACAACGTAGATGAGGGTGCCCTCCGACTGGCGTCTTGCAGTAGCAATCATGGTGTCGTATGACCTCAGAACTGTCACCTGGGGAGACCAGTACATATTATAGTACATGTACAAGACTACATACAAAAATCAGACAGACAACCAGTGAATCCTATTAGTTATGATGAATACATTCCCTTTTGACCAATGCAAAATACAGTACACCTTTACAATCTTTGAATCTGCTTTTTCTCTGAGGTTCCTCCACTGAATCCACTTAACTGAATACATCAATCTCTGGTTTATGGCACATATACAGCGCCTTCAGAAAGTATTCCTACCCTTGGATTTATTCCACATGTTGTTGTGTTACAGCCTGAAGTGAAAATGGGTTATATATATTTTTTTCCCTCACCCATTTACACACAATAGCCCATAATGACAAACTGAAAACATGTATATATATATAAAAAAAAAAAAAGCAAATTTTTTGAAATTTTTTTTTAAATACAGAAATATCTAATTTACCTAAGTATTCACACCCCTTAGTCAATAGTTTGTAGAAGCACCTTTGGCAGCGATTACACCTGTGAGTCTTTCTGGGTAAGTCTCTAAGAGCTTTCCACACCTGGATTGTGCAACATAGGGCCCATTATTATTTTAACATTTTTTCAAGCTCTGTCAAATTGGTTGTTGATCATTGCTAGACAACCATTTTTTACGTCAAAACTGTAACTCGTCAAAACTGTTCCTTGGTAAGCAAGTCCAGTGTAGGTTTGGCCTTGTGTTTTAGGTTATTGTTCTGCTAAAAGGTGAATTCATCTCCCATTGTCTGGTGTAACGCAGACTGAACCAGGTTTTCTTCTACGATTTTGAATGTGCTTAGCTCCATTCCGTTTATTTTTTATCATGAAAAACTCGCCAGTCCTTAACGATTACAAGC
Organism: Salvelinus sp. IW2-2015; assembly: GCF_002910315.2. Classification (NCBI taxonomy): domain Eukaryota; kingdom Metazoa; phylum Chordata; class Actinopteri; order Salmoniformes; family Salmonidae; genus Salvelinus; species Salvelinus sp. IW2-2015. The sequence goes on along the minus strand of NC_036875.1, from coordinate 1,388,632 downwards.
ATACCCATATCATGTTGCAGTCACCACTATGCTCAGTAATGGGTTGTATTGGATTTGCCCCAAACATAACACTTTGTGACATAACACTATGATAAAGTTAATTGCTTTGCCACATTTTTTTGTAAACAGGATGCATGTTTTGGAATATTTGTATTCTGTACAGGCTTCCTTCTTTTCACTCTGTCAACTAGGTTAGTATTGTTGAGTAGCTACAATGTTGTTCATCCATCCTCAGTTTTTGTCACGACTTCCACCGAAGTCGGTTCCTCTCCTTGTTCGGGCGGCGTTCGGCGTCACCGGTCTTCTAGCCATCGTCGATTCACTTTTCATTTTCCATTTGTTTTGTCTTGTTTTCCTACACACCTGGTTGTGTATTTAAAACCCTCTGTTCCCCCTCATGTCTTTGTGTGGAATTGTTTGTTGTAAGCGCTTGTGCACATGTTTACTGATGTGCGTCGGTTTTTGTACCCCTGTTTGTTATTTCTTTATGCCGTTGGTTTTGCAATTAAACTGCTCCGGCTATTACGTAGTTCTGCTCTCCTGCGTCTGACTTCCCTGCCACCAGTTACGCACCCCTTACAGAATTTCAAACCTAACATATGGAGTCAGCAGGAGCAGGTGCCCCTGGTATAGGGGTTGGGGAGCGCGTCCAGGAGCAAGCGGCAATGATCCACCATCTCGGCGCCGCCATGGACCGCGTCGTCCAAACCATGGACCGCTGGGAGAGACAGGAAGTTCCTCCAGCGCCTACCCCAGCACAACCAGGGCCTCCACTACTCGCCTCCCATTCACCCGGTCCCAGTGGGATTCGTCTAGCCCTTCCTCGGGAGTACGACGGGACGGCTGCACGCTGCCAGGGTTTCCTATTGCAGCTAGATCTCTACCTGGCAACCGTCCACCCGGCTCCTTCGGGCCGTGAGAGGGTGTCCGCCCTCATCTCGTACCTCTCAGGGAAAGCCCTGGAGTGGGCCAACGCCGTGTGGGGAGAAGGAGACGCGGGGTTGGACCATTTCGAGGATGGTGAACGTCTCTACCATCTGAGGCAGGGGACATGAACCGCCCAGGAGTTCGCCATGGACTTTTGGACCCTGGCCGCCGGCACGGGATGGAGCAACAGGGCCCTGATCGACCACTATCGCTGCAGTTTGCGCGAGGACGTCCGTCGGGAGTTGGCCTGCAGTGACACCACCCTCACCTTCGACCAGCTGGTGGACCTGTCCATTCGGTTGGATAATCTGCTGGCTACCCGCGGACGCCCAGAGCGGGGTCTGTCGGTTCCATCCCCCAGCACCACCGCTCCGATGCCCATGGAGCTAGGAGGTGCTGTGCGCAGGGAGACCGGAGGAGGTTCCGTCTCGTGCACCATCTGTGGCCGCAGAGGCCACACTGCCGGTCGGTGCAGGGTTGGTTCCTCTGGGGATCGAGGCAGCAGGCAGGGCACTCTGGTGTCACCACAGGTGAGCCGGCACCATTCTCACCCAGAGCCCTCTGTTGCACACATGTTTTTGTAAGTCACTTTTCCTGAATTTTCCCCACATTCCCAGTATAAGGCGCTCATCGATTCAGGCGCGGCTGGGAATTTTATAGACAGAAAGTTCGCCCATAGTTTAGGGATCCCCATTGTTTCCTTTGGTGCTACTACGTGCGCATTCCCCCTGGATATGCTGATTTGGCTCTCGCCTTCTCCAAAAAGAAGGCGACTCAATTACCACCCCACCGACGGGGGGGATTGTGCGATAAATCTCCTGGTAGACGCCGCACTTCCCAGGAGTCACGTGTATCCCCTGTCACAGGCGGAGATGGCGGCTATGGAAACATATGTCTCCGGATCCCTGCATCAGGGGTACATTCGGTCTTCCACTTCACTCCGAGTTTATTTTTTGTGAAGAAGGAGGGAGGTCTGCGCCCGTGTATTGACTATCGAGGTCTAAACCAGATCACTGTGAGGTACAGTTACCCGCTACCTCTCATAGCCACAGCGATTGAGTCAATGCACGGGGCGCGCTTCTTCACCAAACTAGATCTCAGGAGCGCTTACAACCTGGTGCGTATCCGGGAGGGAGACGAGTGGAAGACGGCTTTCAGTACTACCTCGGGGCATTATGAGTACCTCGTCATGCCGTACGGGTTGGTGAATGCTCCATCAGTCTTCCAAGCCTTTGTAGACGAGATTTTCAGGGACCTGTGTATATTGATGACATTCTGATATACTCCGCTACACGTGCCGAGCATGTGTCCCTGGTGTGCAGGGTGCTTGGTCGTCCGTTGGAGCATGACCTGTACGTCAAGGCTGAGAAGTGCCTGTTCTTCAAACAGTTTGTCTCCTTCCTAGGGTACCACATTTCCACCTCAGGGGTGGAGATGGAGAGTGACCGCATTTCAGCCGTGCGTAATTGGCCGACTCCCACCACGGTAAAGGAGGTGCAGCGGTTTCTAGGGTTTGCCAATTACTACCGCAGGTTTATCCGGGGTTTTGGTCAGGTAGCGGCTCCCATTACCTCACTGCTGAAGGGGGGGCCCGTATGTGTGCAGTGGTCGGCTGAGGCGGACAGGGCTTTTGGTCACCTGAGGGCTCTGTTTACTTCGGCTCCCGTGCTGGCCCATCCGGATCCCTTTTTGGCATTCATAGTGGAGGTGGACGCGTCCGAGGCTGAGATAGGAGCCGTGCTCTCTAAGCGCTCGGGTACGCCAACAAAGCTCCGCCCCTGTGCCTTCTTCTCGAGGAAGCTCAGCCCGGCGGAGCGAAACAATGACATGGGGGACCGGGAGCTGTTGGCTGTCGTCAAGGCTTTGAAGGCATGGAGACATTGGCTTGAGGAGACATTGGCTTCACCCTCTCCTACAGACCAGGTTCCCAGAACGCTAAGGCAGACGCACTGTCCCGACTGTATGACACAGAGGAGTGGCCCATGGATCCCACCCCCATACTCCCGGCCTCCTGCCTGGTGGCGCCGGTAGTGTGGGAGCTGGACACGGACATTGAGCAGGCGCTACGTGCAGAGCCCACTCCCCTCCAGTGTCCCGCTGGGCGTCTGTACGTTCCGTCTGCTGTCCGTGACCGGCTGATCTAATGGGCCCACACGTCACCCTCCTCTGGTCATCCAGGCATCGGTCGGACGGTGCGCTGTCTGAGTGGGAAGTACTGGTGGCCCACTTCGGCTAAGGACGTGAGGGTTTATGTTTCCTCCTGCTCGGTGTGCGCCCAGTGTAAGGCTCCTAGGCACCTGCCCAGAGGTAAGCTACACCCCTTACCCGTTCCACAACGGCCTTGGTCGCACCTGTCGATGAATTTCCTTACCGTTCTTCCTCCCTCACAGGGTAACACCCCGGTCCTGGTCGTTGTGGACCGTTTTTTCTAAGTCCCGCTGTCTCCTCCCTCTGCCCGGTCTCCCTACGTCCCTACAGACTGCGGAGGCCTTGCTTACACACGTCTTCTGGCACTACGGGGTGCCTGAGGACATAGTGTCTGATCGGGGTCCCCAGTTCACTTCGAGGGTCTGGAGGGCGTTCAAGGAACGTCTGGGGGTCTTGATCAGTCTTACCTCGGGTTTTCACCCCAAAGGTGGTGAGAGTTAACCAGGATGTGGGTAGGTTTCTGAGGTCTTATTGCAAGGACCGGCCGGGGGAGTGGGCGGCGTTCGTGCTCTGGGCAGAGATGGCCCAGAACTCGCTCCGCCACTCCTCCACTCCTCCACTCCTCCACTAACCTCTTCCACTTCCAGTGCGTACTGGGGTATCAGCCAGTTCTGGCTCCTTGGCATCAGAGTCAGACCGAGGCTCCTGCGGTGGATGACTGGTTCCGTCGTTCGGAGGAGACATGGGACGCCGCTCATGTTCACCTTCAGTGCGCCGTGCTGCGCCAGAAAGCCAGCGCAGACCGTCACTGCAGTGAGGCAAACACCGGGGGACCGGGTCTGGCTCTTGACCCGAAACCTGCTCCTCCGCCTGCCCTGCCGGAAGCTGGGTCCGCGGTTTGTGGGGCCATTTAAAGTCCTGAGGAGACTGAACGAGGTGAGTTACAGGTTACAGCTTCCCCCCGATTACCATATTAACCCCTCGTTCTATGTGTCTCTCCTCAGGCCGGTGGTGGCTGGCCCGTTCCAAGAGTCTGAGGTGCGGGAGGTTCCTCCACCCCCTCTGGACATCGAGGGGGCCCCGGCGTACTCCGTTCGATCCATACTGGATTTGAGGCATCGGGCGAGGGGCCCTCAGTACCTCGTGGACTGTGAGGGGTACGGTCCGGAGGAGAGATGCTGGGTTCCAATGGAGGACGTGTTGGACCCTTCAATGCTGCGGGAGTCCCACCGTCTCCGTCCGGATCGCCCTGCACCTCGTCTTCCGGGTCGTCCTCGAGGCCGGTGTTGGCACACAGCTGGAGTCGCGCGTCACGGGGGGGGGGGGTACTGTCACGACTTCCACCGAAGTCGGTTCCTCTCCTTGTTCGGGCGGCGTTCGGCGTCACCGGTCTTCTCGCCATCGTCGATCCACTTTTAATTTCCATTTGTTTTGTCTTGTTTTCCTATACACCTGGTTTTCATTTCCCTCATTAATTGTTGTGTATTTAACCCTCTGTTCCCCCCTTACAGTTTTCTCCTATTACACCCATTAAAGTCTAACTGTTTTAAAGTAACTCATGGTGAAATCCCTGAGCGGTTTCCTACCTTTCTGGCGACTTTGTTAGGAAGGACGCCTGTATCTTTGTAGTGACTGGGTGTATTGATACACTATCCAAAGTGTAATTAATAACTTCACCATGCTGAAAGGGATATTCAATGTTTGCTTTTAATTTTTTTTACCTATCGACCAATATGTGCCCTTCTTTACGAGGCAATGGAAAACCTCCCTGATCTTTATGATTGAATCTTTGTTTGAAATTCACTGTTCGACTGAAGGATCTTACAGATACAGTGCATTCAGAAAGTACTCAGACCCCTTGACTTTTTCCATATTTTGTAACGTTACAGCCTTATTCTAAAATTGATAAAATTATTTGTTTTCCTCAATCTACACACAATACCCCATAATGACAAAGTGAAAACAGGTTTTTAGAAATACCATATTTATATAAGTATTCAGACCCTTTGCTACGAGATTCGAAATTGAGCTCAGGTTTCTATTGATCATCCTTGAGATGTTTCTACAACTTGATTGGAGTCCACCTGTGGTAAAGTCAATTGATTGGACATGATTTGGAAAGGGACAGACGTGTATATATAAGGTCCCACAGTTGACAGTGCATGTCAGAGCAAAAACCAAGCCATTAGGTCGAAGGAATTGTTCGTAGAGCTCCGAGACAGGATTGTGTCGAGGCACAGATCTGGGGAACGGTACCAGAAAATGCCTGCAGCATTGAAGGTCCCCAGGAACACAGTGGCCTCCATCGTTCTTAAATGGAAGAGGTGTGTAACCACCAAGACTCTTCCTTGAGTTGGCCGCCTGGCCAAACTGAGCAATTGGGTGAGAAGGGCCTTGGTCAGGGAGGTGACCAAGAACCCGATGGTCACTCTGACAGAGCTTCAGAGTTCCTCTGGGGAGATGGGAGAACCTTCCAGAAGGACAACCATCTCTGCAGCACTCCACTAACAAGGCCTTTATGGTAGAGTGGCTAGACAGAAGCCCCTCAGTAAAATGCAAATGACAGCCCTCTTGGAGTTTGCCAAAAGGCACCTAAAGGACTCTCAGACCACAAGAAACAAGATTCTCTCGTCTGATGAAACCAAGATTGAACTCTTTGGCCTCAATTCCAAACGTCACATCTGGAGGAAATCTGGCTCCATCCCTACGGTGAAGCATGATGGTGGCAGAATCATTCTGTGGGGATGTTTTTCAGTGGCAGGGACTGGGAGACTAGTGAGGATTAGAGGTCGACCGATTAATCGGAATGGCCGATTAATTAGGGCTGTTTTCATAACAATCGGAAATCGGTATTTTTGTACACTTTTTTTTTTTTTTGTACACCTTTATTTATCCTTTATTTAACTAGGCAAGTCAGTTAAGAACACATTATTATTTTCAATGACGGCCTAGGAACGGTGGGTTAACTGCCTTGTTCAGGGGCAGAATGACAGATTTTTACATTGTCAGCTCGGGGATTCAATCTTGCAGCCTTACAGTTAACTAGTCCAACGCTCTAACCACCTGATTACATTGCACTCCACGAGGAGACTGCCTGTTACGCGTAAGAAGCCAAGGTAAGTTGCTAGCTAGCAGTAAACTTCTTATAAAAAACAATCAATCAATCATAATCACTAGTTAACTACACATGGTTGATGATATTACTAGTTTATCTRGCGTGTCCTGCGTTGCATATAATCGATGCGGTGCGTATTCGCGAAAAAGGACTGTCGTTGCTCCAATGTGTACCTAACCATAAATATCAATGCCTTTCTTAAAATCAATACACAAGTATATATTTTTAAACCTGCATATTTAGTTAATATTGCCTGCTAACATGACTCGTTGCGAACTGTGAAGACTATTTCCTCCTAACAAAGACAGCCAACTTCGCCAAACGGGAGATGATTTAACAAAAGCGCATTTGCGAAAAAAGCACAATCGTTGCACAACTGTACCTAACCATAAACAGCAATGCATTTCTTGAAATCAATACACAGAAGTATATATTTTGATATCAGAAAAGCAGATCTTAATATTGGTACAGAACCTTTGTTTGCAATTACAGAGATCATACGTTTCCTGTAGTTCTTGACCAGGTTTGCACACACTGCAGCAGGGATTTTGGCCCACTCCTCCATACAGATCTTCTCCAGATCTTCAGGTTTCGGGGCTGTCGCGGGGCTATACGGACTTTCAGCTCCTCCAAGATTTTCTATTGGGTTCAGGTCTGGAGACTGGCTAGGCCACTCCAGGACCTTGAGATGCTTCTTACGGCGCCACTCCTTAGTTGCCCTGGCTGTGTGTTTCGGGTCGTTGTCATGCTGGAAGACCAGCCACGACCCATCTTCATGCTCTTACTGAGGGAAGAGGTTG